>NC_142009.1:304829552-305146774 GCF_049901735.1 Notechis scutatus
TCCACCGGTTTTTGTTTAAGGTTCGGTGCTGGTGGAATGCAAGGCTCGTTTTTGTCCGGGGTTGATTCCGCGACACTATCAGAGTCCCTTAAGTCTCTTCCTGGATCGGGCAAGCATGTCTCCGCTATGGTGTTCCTCTGTGGGGAGGATGCCCCCGATCCCGGGCCTTCTTCAGGTGGTGCGAGCATTCGGTTTAGTGGCCGTCTGTCCCCAATTACGTCATCGTCTATGTGGTCTTCGTCCCCTACGGTATTCCCTCCCCCCTCAGTTTGGAAGTCCGGGGGGCTGCTGATGTTTGATTGTAAACGAGATCGGAGTTGGTCTATGTGGCGTTTCCAAATCCTGCCGTCTGTCGTCTTAAGGCGGTAGGATCTAGGTCCAGTAAGGTAGACTACGGTGGCTGGGACCCACAGAGGTTCGCCGGAAAGGTTTTTTGCGTAGACCAGGTCGCCTACCTTGAATTGGCGATACGTTCCGCTGGATCCACAGGGTTTCTCGGGCGAGTAAGCTGGGTGTAGTCGGTCGAGGTGGGAGCGAAGTTTCCGCCCCATTAAAAGTTCGGCTGGGGTCTTGTTGGTGACACTGTGGGGGGTAATGTGTTGTAGTAAGAGAATTTTGTTCAATCTCGCGTCGATGTCTCCCGGATCCATTTTTTGGAGTGTCTTTTTAAGGAATTGGACCATTCGTTCAGCCCTACCGTTTGCCGCAGGGTGAGCCGGCGAAGTTAGGGCGTGGCGGATGCCCCGGTCTGCTAAGTATTGTTCGAAGGTGAGGGCTGTAAACTGGGGTCCGTTGTCGGAAACTAGAACGTCCGGGAACCCATGCGTTGCAAATAATCTATCTAGTTTTTTAATGACCGCGTCAGTGGTTGTGCTTTTCATCTTGTGGATTTTGAGCCAGTTGGAGTAGGCATCCACGGTTAGGAGAAAAGTGTGTCCTTTCGTGGGTCCCGCAAAATCAATGTGGATGCGGGACCACGGGCCTCGAGGAGTTTCCCATTCGGTGGGAATTGCTCTCGGTGGGGCGTTGCTAACTTCTTGACAGTTTCTACACGTGGTAACCCAGGCTTCAATTTGTTTATCGATGCCTGGCCACCACGCGTAGCTTCGAGCGAGGGCCTTCATACGGATGATGCCCGGGTGTCCTTCGTGTAGTGTTTGCAGCACGAGTCGCTGTAGTTTCTCTGGCACGACGACTCTATCTCCCCATAGGATGCAGCCCTTTTGGGAGAATAGTTCCGTTTGCCGGTGCTTGAACGGCGTGAAAATGGCGGGTGTTTCTTCGACTGGCCACCCGCGTTCGACCCAACTAAGAACTTTTGCGAGGATAGAGTCTCGTTTTGTGCCGGCAGCGATATCTCTTGCCGTTAGTGGCAGCGAGTTGAGGGTTTCAATTTGCAACGTGGTGAGGGTTGGAGCTGGGTTGCTGACGGTTTCCGGAAGTGGGGAACAGCTCAAAGCGTCAACATGGGGAATGGCTTTCCCCGGGCGATGCTGTAGTACGTAGCTGTAGGCTGCTAGGAATTCTGACCAACGAGTCATTCTAGGTGATAATATGTATGGGGTTGGTTTATCACCTGCTAAAATGCCAAGTAAGGGCTTGTGGTCTGTAACTAGAGTAAAAGGCCGCCCGTAAACATATTCATGGAATTGCTTAATGGCCGATACAATAGCAAGAGCCTCTTTGTCCAGTTGGCTATAGTTTCGTTCAGCCTTCGCTAATGTCCGCGAAAAGTATGCAATGGGAGCTTCATGCCCGTTTGGTAACACGTGACTCAAGATGGCTCCAACCCCAAATGGTGATGCATCACACGTAATGTTGAGTGGCAAGGTCTCATTGTACTGCATCAGAACAGTATTGGATGTTAATAAATCTTTCACTTTTTGAAAAGAGCGTTCTTCTCGATGTCCCCAGACCCAGGTGGCTTTCTTGTCGAGAAGTCTATGTAGGGGCTCAGCTACGGTCGCCTTCTGGGACAAGAAGATGTTGTAAAAATTAATAAGTCCAAGGAAAGCCTGGAGATCAGTCTTATTTCTAGGTCTTGGGGCATTCTTGATTGCCCTGAGTTTGTTTTCGGTTGGGTGAATCCCTTGTTTATCGAGGAGATACCTAAGAAACTCCACCCGCTCAGTACACAGTTGACACTTATTTTTTTTCACCTTGAGGCCGGCGTCTTTGAATCTCTGTAGAACTAGTTTGAGATGCCGTTCGAGCTCTTCTTTATTAGGAGCAGCAATTAAAACGTCATCAAAATACGGTACAACCCCTTTGATGCCTTGCAAATGTCTCTCCATTAGACTCTGAAATATCCCGGGAGCTACACTCACCCCGAACTGGAGCCTGTTGCATTTAAAGGCACCGCGGTGGGTAACGATAGTCTGTGCCTCTGCGGTCTCTGCATCAACGGGTAGTTGTTGATACGCTTGCGCTAAGTCTAACTTTGCGAAAATCTTCCCGCCGCCCAGGGAGTGGAGAAGATGTTGAACTACCGGCACCGGATAAGCGCTCTGTTGAAGTGCGTGGTTCAGAGTGGCGCGGTAGTCTCCACAAATTCTGATCGACCCATCCGGTTTGATAGGGGTTATGATTGGGGTTTCCCAATGGGCGTGGTCAATAGGCTCCAATACCCCTTGGGCTATTAACTTATCAAGTTGTTTGTCAATCTTGGGTTTAAGGGCAAACGGAACTCGACGAGGCTTAAGGCGGATAGGGGCTACCTCGGGATTGAGGCTGAATGCTATAGGGGTCCCCTTGTACTTGCCTAAGTTTTCCGAAAAAAACATCGTGGAACTCCTGGACGATGTTCTCTTCCCAATCGTCGCTTCCGGCCTGGTGAATGCCGGCCACCTCGATCCCAAGTAGGGCGAACCATTGTAGGCCTAGTAAGCTGGGTCGGTCCCCATCGACGACAGTTAATGGGAGAGACACGGCACGATCTTTAAAGGAAACACGGACTTGACTCACTCCGACGACTGGGATCGAGTTCCCCTGGTAATCTCTGAGGATGATTTTCTGTGTCCTGAGGTCTTGCCGACGGACGGTAGGGATCAGCTGTTTAAGGGTCTTCCAGGAAACCATCGAGAGGGACGATCCGGAGTCGACTTCCATCAGGCAAGGTTTGTTCTCGATGGCCACTTCCACTCGGATCTTTTGTTTGTCTAATGTCGAAGCGTGGCCGATAATAATAGTCTGGTGAGTCTCTTCTCGCCATGCTGGAAGAGTAGATGTTTTACTGTTGTAGGCATGGTTGTTCCATTGCTTATTCAAATGATCCCGATTTGCAGGGAGGTTTCCTGTGGTCTGGCGGAGGTTGTTCTCCCTTCTATTTGTATTGAATTCCCTCTTACTTCTGCAGACCCGAGTGATGTGGCCTCTTTTCCCACAGGAACGGCAGATTGCGTCGAGGAATTGTATTGGGACTCGAGGTCCTCATGGTGTGCTGTCGCTGAGTGTCTTTCTGGTTGAGGCGAGGCTTCATGGGCGAATTGACGGAGCGGTGCGTTTGTGCGGCGCATTCGAGCGGCCGACTTCTTGGTTGCCTCTGCTGCAGTAGCGTCAGCAATGGCATCTGCAAGATTGATGTCCCCCTTTGCCATGATCTTGCTTTGGACTACGTGGTTGTCTAACCCCAGAACTATGCGGTCTCGCATAGCTTCTTCTAGGTCTGAAAACCCACATAGGCCTCCCAGGTTCCTTAGGTCAGCGATGAAGTCTGCAATACTTTCACCCTTGCGCTGATCCCGTTGATAAAATTTGTGTCTCCGAACCAGTGTTGGGATGGCGGGGGCATAGTGAGCCCATAGGATAGGCTCAAGGTTGTCCCAATCCATTGCTGTCACTTCAGCCGGTTTTGCGAGCGCCTTTGCCATTCTAAAAACGGCTGGTCCACAATGGGTCAAGAACACCGCCTGCTTCTTTCCGGCTGTTGCGTCCTTCAAATTGTTGGTTTCAAGGAACATTTGGAACCGATCCATATACGACTCCCAGTCTTCCTTTTCCGGGTCAAAAGGAGCGGGTGGTATAGCGCCACCTGACATCCTGCCAATGTAGATGCGCTCTCAGCCACGTGCTTCGGTTGGTGCTCTGTAGGGTTTATTCAGCTCTATTGTCTCCGAATCCCATCCTCGTCGCCAGTGTTAAGTTTGAGGCATGGGTTCAACGACGGAGACCAGACTGTAAACCGTGAACTTCAGCTCTTTATTTACAAGCATAACAGAGACAAAAACCCCCGGCTAGCAGTCACTCTTTTATAGCGTAAGCTGCTATCCGGATACCCAATGGATGGAGTTACAGTGTTTGAATGTTGGCGCAGCCCGCCAACAGCCAGTCAGATTGCTCGGACTGGACCAATCACAACTTGCCATTTATAGGCCAATAGAACGAGCAGGATTACGATCCTGCTATGCAAATGAATCTTTATTAATTTCTTTCGTTCACAACACCTCACACTCCATTTTTTCCAGCCAATTGCTGCAAGAGGCATCTGTCCCACCTTCCCATCTCCCTGACCCGCCCCCACCAGCCCACGAAAGAGAACTACAATGCAGATCCAACCCTTGAAGAAATCCAGTTTGACACCCCTGCTATAAATGCTAAGCCACTAATGAAAAGTTCTTCTGCAGAAGGAAGTATGTTTGTGCCTGTAAAGGCTTGGCCTACCTGTGGTTTACTTACGCACAACACAGATCAAACTGCCTTGCTGCATGCTTGCTTTTCATATATTTGTAAACAAAGCAAACTTTGTGAAGATGATTTCTCACAGAATGCAAATTCTAATAGTACAGTTATTGGAATACTTGGAAAATGGGGGAAATACAGATAGACTGAGATCTTTAGCCACAACATCCAAGTCTGCAGTGAAAAAAATTGTTTTAGCTTTGATGCCAGAAGGTAATATCATTTTCTTTCTTTCTTTCTTTTAGAGTCAGTGGGAATCCAGCAGTGCCATGAATAGTTTAATAGACCTCCAAAAGTAAACTCAATACAGATTAAGTTGCACAGCCTAGAAAATCATCCTGAAAAAAATGCCTTTTAACATAAAGAGCAGCATGGCAGAATATTTAGAAATGTTATGTTAATTCACATTTAGCCAAGCACCAAGAAACCCATGCTGCCACAGTCATCATTTTGCACACTGACCACTTCACTACTAGCTCAGGGTTGCTGAAGAGATTCAGGCCTCATAATTGCAGGATTAAAGGTCAAATCAGTAGTTTTATTGGTCTGCAAATTCAAATGGAGTGTGTAAAATTAATATCAATATTTACTGAAATTGTACAAGTAGGCACAAAATATGTATCAATTAGTTTTATCTCTGTATCTCTTATATAGATATTAAACTTCAGTCTCTCTACTCTATGGCTGTAATAATACTTAATTAACACACAATAAGTATCCTATTAAATTTGACTCTTTACTTTGGGGAAGAAATTATCCATTTATGACATTTAATTGGAATTGCTATTACAGATCTGTATCTGTGGATGATAGTTCTCTATGAAAAAATGCATAGTTCATGCATTTCAGGGTGAAGATTCAGCCAAGTGTGATTCTACCAGCTTGACTATAGAAGAAAATAAGGGGGCCTTGAATGTAATGTTGATAGATAAGGTGATAAACAATGGCATTGAATGCAGCTGAACAAATATTAATTAAAGGTGTTAAATAAGACAGAAGGTTGGAGAATATTTCCTTCTTTGAAGAAGGCCAAGCTGACAGTTTAGTCCAATGTATTCACAAATTAGCCTAGATTTCAGTGGAATTTTTTCAAAGTGTGTGTGTGTGTGTTTCTGTATGTGTATTTTAATATATATTTGAATTTACAGCGTTGAATCAAATTTACCTTTATAGTGAAGAAGATGCTAGGGATATCCTCAAAATGTTTTTATAGAAATTGGGAAGATCAAAATTCATTTGATCCACATTATAACACACATTTTCCCTTTTCAAATCCATTAGCAAATTGAAATGTACACAATTACAAATATGGGAGAGAGAGAGAGAGATGATGGATGGATGGATGGATGGATGGATGGATAGATAGATAGATAGATAGATAGATAGATAGATAGATAGATAGATAGATAGATAGATAGATAGATAGATTTATCATTCCCAAATCCCAGTATATTTCATATTGCCTAAAAATTAAATCTGTAAAGGAACTTAACATGCTTTCACTGATCGTTAAAATACAATTAATAAAATTCTATTAAAATATATTTTTAAAAATTAAAATTAAACCGATGACCTTCTTTTTTCTATTTAAATAATCTATTCTTTGCTTTACTGAGAGCATTATTGAGACTAATAATAAATTGTCTTTCTACACATGCAACATTTACAGACCATCACTCCTGCTTTCAGGGAGTTTGAGAAATCTGCTACTCTTACTAATGTCTCTAAGGATTGCCTGACACACAGCAGGTTTTTAAAGCAGTCAGCTTGCAAGAAATAATTCATACAACTGGCTATCATTTGCACTTATCCTCTTACTGTTTGTGGTGGAAGAAGAAGATCAGGTTGGGAAGATTATTATCAATTTAAGAACTTTATTTGTCTCAATTTATCCTTTCCTGGGTGGATAGCAATCACCAGTTCCTACTTTCAATGGAATGGGTGAGTGGATAGAGTCAATGCTTACTTCTGGAAAGTGGATGCAGCCTGTTTAATGTATGGCTGCATATAAATGCAAACAAATAAAAGTTATTGTCTCCAAATAATCCTCTGTATTCTGCTTTCCATTAAGCTTTCCCATTCAAATAATTCAAGGGTGTTAAACATTCTTTTACCCAAGAGACCTTAAAGAACGACACATGATTTTCATTATCAAATTAGATCTGTCATCATAGCGGGTTTGCTGAGGTTTGGCAAGATTTCTGTCAGAGCTTCACATAAAAAGTTAACTTTATCCAGCCTTGTAGCATCATTCAGTCTGGGAATGGCTGCTGAAGGCCTTTGACAGAACAACCATGCCTGATAACAGAACCACTTCAGTAACCAATCCCACCCCTTAAAAACTCTTCCCTATCAGAAGGCATTAGCATGTATCATATGTACAAACATACAAGCTTCCACCAACAAAAGTATCATGTAGTTGGTTGGAATGTTATGTACTGCCAACTATGGATAGGATGTTAACTAATATTGCATCAAATTTGCCTATGCTCCAGTAGCATGCCTAGTGTAGGTATCACTGGTCTAATTGCATATTCTAGTGAATCTCTAAGTGAACAGAAGGAGATACCATACTCTACATTACCAAGTTAAAGACATCATCTTTCTGCAAATTGTGCTTACTATTTATGTGCAATTGTTTACAGTTTCAAAATAAGGAAACAGTGAATATGTCAAATGTATAACTGTGGACACCTTTCCAGTTTATTCTGTGCTACTTTTTGTAAAACAAAAAAACCTGTAAAGTTGTTAATAAAGCCCACTGTTTTCTTATTTTGAATCTGTAAATTAGCATACATAGATAGTAAGCATGGTTTCAATTTTGTAGAAGGATGTCGTGTTTCACTGTGCTATGCAGAGAATGTGTTAGCTTCTCTTCACTTGACTGGGGTGCTTAAATGTTTGCATGCAATTGTATCAGCATTTATATAAATACACAAAATGCTGCTTTAATTTTCACAGATATATAATATCTGTGAATATCATAAAGAAGAAAGTGGAGCGGTACCTGCTCTGTTTGCCAGTCAGATGCTTATTGTTGATGGGCAATCATTCTAATGATTCTTTATATTAAAATTGGATAGCCCTTGCCACTAAAAGCCATGTTCTGTATGTCAATATATATGACCACTAGACACAGCACATAAAGTCTGGCAAAATAGGAATTCAATTAAATCATAGTAATTAAGACTGAAAATTCTCAAACAAAAGATGGTGTCTTTTAACTGCTTGGCATCAATATATAGTTTTTTCTCTCCACAATAGATAGACCAACTAGTCTACTCCAATAATGGTATTTAGGTTAACATTCCTGAATATTGAATCAGCTGGTCATTAAAGACCAGCATCAGAACTTACTCCTCAATCTAAGCAGAAGATCTACTGTACAAAGATACTAACTAAACTCCTGTTCCCAGACCTGTGGTTTTTTTTTTATATGCCCCAGGTCTGTTTTTGACTGTACAGGGCACCTGCTTTTCTCTCTAGTGAGCTTTCATTGTTATCCTAGAACTCAATCTCTTCCTAGCTGGATTCTGCTTTTGGCTCACTTGAGTAGATAACTAGTTCTCCTAGAAGGGAAATTGTCTAGAGCTGAAAACCACAACAGCAATAGTCTTATGTTCTTGTCAAGCCCTATCGAAAAATAATTTCATACTTCACAAGTCACATGCCTATATTTGCATCTTAGTAACCTTCAAAATGAAACCAGTTAAAATGCACACCATTCCAAATGATTGGATCGGTTTCAACATTTCAGTTCTTATACCCTTTAGAAACACAAAATAAGTTAGTATTCTCAAAAAAATATGTTCCTCATTCTCACCTTATTCTCATCACAGCATCCTATGATTTCCTTTATTATTTAAAAGTGACTAAAGATTGTAATTGCTGTAGCACCATGCCAATGGCTGTTAGTCTTGATGGTTGCACACCCAAGCAATAGATCTTAAATACCAGCTGCTGGGCACAAGATGGAAGAAAGCGATTGCCCTTCTCTCCTTGCTTGTGAACTTCCCGAACACATTGTGAAACCAGATGGGCTGCTCTAGCATGGATCATTGTATGTTCAGATTCTGAAAATGAATTGTTATGATTGTTAAATACACACTGAATCCATAGGACAGAGCTGTTACACAGGTATTTAATACAAAGAACAGAGTTCCTGTTGCTAGAACTCCTAAACATGCCTGGAGAGAACTCCTCATTCAGTTCCCAAGTTTGGAGGAGAGTTTTATTACTTCATAACAAGCAGGTTAATGTTATTACACATCTGCAATATCTTCATTTCCATCAGGAGAGTAATAGATATGATTTTAAAGGCAACAATCAGTAGGGTGGACATAGGGGTGAGATACGACAGAGTTAACTACCGGTTCGGTATTTACGAGGTTCGGTGATATATGATGTGCTCGCGCACCTGTAAATCGTCATCAGCACGCTGCGTGCAGAGATGCAGCCTTTGAACCAGCCCTCTTTTCCTGCTTTTTTAACTGCACTGTGTCTCATTCGGCAGCTGAAGTTGAAAAATCAGGAAATAAAGATCAGGTAAGAGCCCGGGTGGGCGCATGGGCAAAAACATCAGCAGACATAGAACTGGTTCTATGTCTGCTGCTCTTCAGAGCTCCCAGTTCTACAGAGGTGGACAGAACTGGTAGAAACCCACCCCTGGGTAGACATATTAGCAGAAAGTTTATAGGCTGATATATCAAGGTCAAAGGCTTCATTATATAATATATATGGATACAGTTTATAATTCCAGTTATATTTTTCTTTTGAAGAAATTTCACCAATCCTATTTGAGAGCTGTAAGACCTCTAGCTGTTTCAATGTAGACA
The DNA here is from genome assembly GCF_049901735.1 of Notechis scutatus. Lineage (NCBI taxonomy): Eukaryota > Metazoa > Chordata > Lepidosauria > Squamata > Elapidae > Notechis > Notechis scutatus. Next base: position 304,839,065 of record NC_142009.1, read on the forward strand.
GGGAGCTATTACATATGTCCTACTAAATCTCTCTTTTGTATTGCCACCCAGTCCAAAATACACTGTATACTAGAGGCTTTTCCCTTCTGCTGAGTTGAAATGGTCTCCACCCATTCTTGAGTTGGCCAAAAATTATACCAGCATGAAATTTGCAGTATTCATTGTTGCCTCTAAGATTCTAAGATTATTTGAAGCAGAGCTGCCAACACTTTATCCACCACTTTCTCCAAAAAAGGAAGATTGGGGAGAGAGTAAAAAGATGGAAATGACCAACAGTGCTGGAAGCCCAGAGAGACCTTCTTTAAAAGGAGGCACATAACTACTTATTTTAAATCAGGTGGCATTCTTCCCTCTCTCAAATAAGTATTGAGAATTTTCCTGATCCACAACTCACAACATATTGGCCATGGAGGGCATGGATCCAAGCAACAGATACAGAACTCGTGCCACAAAGACACTATCCGCTTCCTTGGGTACATTTATAATTTGTTTCTTTGTTCTTCTTATTATTTTTCCTGGTTTGAAAAAAAACTGTAAACTTCCCAGAGTCATTTGAAGTTGAGTGGCCTGTATTAAATAAATTGACACAAAAGAATAATAAAACTGTATCTCACTCATCTCACTAGATTCTAACATCTAACCTGGAGGAAATGTACATTATCTTTCAAGAAACATACAAAACCAGCTGATCAGATTGTAGACCCTTAACCTGTCCATCCTCTTCCTAAAGGGTCTGAGTAACTCTGAACAACTTTGCTGTGAGATTTCACAGCTACAATAAACTTAAAGAAGAAATGATGCTTCATTTCTTGCTTATCAACACTCAAAAATTGCCTCTTATCAGTACTCAATCTTATTCCCTTCTAGTTTGCTGTCATCTTCATTTTAGCAGTATATTCAAGGAGTATATTGCTTCATCTTCCTATGCTCTTCAATAAACCAGGAAGGCACTTAGAATTGATACTGGACAGAGAAATTGTGGCAGCAACTTCACCCAATCTTCTGAGGGTTTTTGTATTCCAGACATCCATCAGGTACAAGGTGATGTATTCCCTTTCAGTAAATTAACATTTAAAAAATAATTATAACTAAGGAAGAAATTGCTTGATTTGAATATAATTCTAAGATTATGCATGATCAAACTTCCCATTTATTTCTTATTGATACCATTAAATCCTTCAAAGCAGGAAAAATCTCTGGTGTGCATGTTATCCCATGAAGTAAGTTTATATTTTCTTTGTACTGATATTTTAATTATGCCATTTAAACCTTCTTCAGGAAAGTTTATACAACTAACATTTTGAAGCCTCAAAATATTCCTTAAACTATCCTGCATTTTCCTTGTTCAATATTGATGCAAAAGTATTAATGATAACTATAGTATGCAGATTGCAGATGATACTAACTTTGATTTTCCGCCCTGCACAATCTGGTTTTATAAAAGGCTGGCCAATATCAAATAAGTATTAGTTAACATTCTGGCTTTACAATCACAAAATTGAAATAAAAAGTGATAGTTGCATTGAAATGGGAAAAAAAGGCTTTTGATATAGTAAAGGTTTTTAGAAAGGTTTTATCTAAATCTTGATTTCTTCCTTTTAATGAATTGGACAAAAAATGTGGTATTCTACATCTTCTGCTAAGATGATTACATGTGGAATTTTCATTTATCAAAATGTCTTGTGGAATCTATCATGAATTTATAATTTGATATTGAAATCATTGGCTCATTGTTAGACAAAAGAAAGGCATTTGTGACATAAAAGCCATTAGAGCTGAACACATATAGTAGTTGATAATTATGTTTTTCTATATCAAAACTGACTGATACTATGCAAGAGTTTGGACATTTATCTGATTGCTCTATTAATTGGAGTAAGTCTCAAATACTTCTGGTAGGTGCTAATACAGTACATAGTGGGAAATTTGTAAAAATGTTTTCCTTATTGTGTGAATTGTTTTAAATTTCTAAGCATAATTTTTCTAAGGAAACATTCTTCATTGGTCAATCTCAAAATGTCAGATTGCTTATCTCAGAAGAAAAAATGATGAGATAGGATGGATTGTAGAAAGAAAAGAGCCATGCTATAATTTTAGAGAAAGAGGTAAATTCATAATTGTACTTACAACTATTGTAAAGAAGACCAGAAACCACTTCTTTGTATCTTTTTTTCTTTTCTGGTTCAATCCCTTCTTGAAAACCTCCTGTGATGAAGCACCCATAATTTCCGGAGGGAAGCCATTCTGCTGATTGATTGTTTATACTGTCAGAAATGTCTCCTTAATTCTAAATTAGATCTCTCTTTAACGATCTTCCACCTGTTACTTCTGTTATTTCTTGTTCTGCCCTGAGGTGCTTTGGAGAATAGGTCAACCCCCTAATCTGAGTTTTTGAAGAAAAATAAACATCGTAAAAATAAATATTTCATCAAACCTCCTATATTTACTTTTAAATTATTTTGAGCAGACTGATAATACGTTTTTTTCTGTGGAAGACATTCCCCCCCCCATAATTTATTTTACCTAACTTAAGGGTGTTATTATGAGATTTTAACATTTTTGACTTAAAAAGATGTGCCAGACTTTCTGTGGTCATTTTCCATGACTCTGCTACTCCAGTTATTTTAAATGGAAACTTTTACAACTGTTCCTATGACTTTAAGTTTGCAAAGTATTCTGTTCAATCATAAATCCAGCAATTTTAGCATTAAAAAACTTTAGGGTTGAAGGTCTTCTAGTCCAACCCCTTCATGCCATCCCAGGCAAAGGCTAAGTAGCCTTTGCTTGAAAATCTCTAATAATGAAGTGCCTGTGACTCCAGAAGACAATTTTCTTCTACTTCTTAAAAGACTTCAGTGAGGAAATTCCTTTATATTACAAGTTTGGGACTCCCTCTATAAAACTTCCACCTATTGGTCCTCATAGTACCTTCAGAAATTTTGGACAATAAATCCACATCCTCTTCCCTGTGACAGCCCTTCAGGTATTGGAAGATTACTATCAGATTTTAATTTAGTTTTCAGGGAAAACATACCCAGTTCCTTTAACCCTTCATCATATGATTTAGCTTTCATCTCACTCACTATCTTTACTATTCTTCTCTCCATACCTTATAGTTCCTCAGCATCCTTCTGGCATTGTGGAAACCAAGACTGTACACAATATTCCTGGTCACCTCAGTGCATTACAAACTGAAAATATCACTTGTCATAATAATACCGTGTTTCTCATATAATAAGGCCGGGTCTTATTTTTTTTTGGAGCCCCAAAAATGGCTAGGCCGATCTTTTCGGGGTGACTTAATTCCCCCTTGCATCTTCGGGCGGGCGGCGACAGCTTGGATGTTGACCTCAGCGTTGGTGGAGCACTTCGTATTGGGGTCAACGCAGGCAGCACCATATCCGGTGTGCAACAAAGGTACTTCCTAACGGCAAGCCCCCACCATTCCCCCCCTTTCGCATGTTTTAATATAGGCCTTAATTTGGGGGGAGGGGCTTAATTTCATTTCATGCCTATAAAACATGCTGGGACTTCCTATTGGGGGAGGCCGTATTGTTGGAGAAACAGGGTAGGATACACTTTTTGGCAGCATAGCACAGTGTTGACTCATAATTAATTTGTGGTCTATCAAAACACCCAAAATATATAGGCACCATCTATATTTAAGTATCCCATCCATCCCTCATTATTCTATTGTATTAAGTGGATACCATATTCAATAACAACAATAATAACAACAACAATAACAACAACAATAATAATAATGATAACAATAATAATAATGGTATCAACCATTAGCACAAAATACACTGGTATTTGTAATACATGTTATAATAAATAAATACACTGGTATTTGTAATAACATTTATAATAAATGTTCAGTTGACTGAGTTTTACGTTTAATGAATAAAAGAGATAATAAAAATTAAAATATGATAAATAATTAAAAGATAACAGATTAACAGAGTTGGAAGGGACCTTGTACTGTAGGTCATCCAGTTTCCACTTTATGGGAACATAAAGTGGAAAAAGTTGTTGAAAATGAGAAGGTAAGATGGACTTTTGAATACAGACAGATCATCATTTGGAACACAACACACTAGATATCACAGTTGTTGAAAACCGAAGCATACGAAGCAAGCTCTCCAAACCGGTAGGAATTTTTTTTTTATTTTTTTTTTGAAACACACCACTGGATTAAAGGCTTGGAAATGAAAACATGAAGAACGGTTTCAGGATTTTGGTACGGCTAGTCTAGAGGAAAAAAAAGACTAGAGGTGACATGATAGTAGTATTCCAATGGGGCTAGAAGGGGCTGCCACAAAGAAGAGGGGATCAAATTATTCTCCAAAGCACCAGAGGGCAGGACAAGAAACAATGGATAGAAACTAGTCAAGGAGAGTTGCAACTTGGAAGTAAGGAGAAACTTTCTAACAATGAGAACAATTAACCATTGGAACAGCTTGCCTTCAGAAGTTGTGGATGCTTCATCATTGGAGGGAGGGGTTTAAGAAAAAAATGGACAGCCACTGTACGAAATGGTATAGGGTCTCCTACTTGTGCAGGGGGTTGCACTAGAAGACCTCCAAGCTCCTTTCCTGTTCTGTTCTATTCTATTCTATTCTATTCTATTCTATTCTAAAACAAACATAAGTCTCCTAATGCAGCTTTCTCAACTAGATCCATTCAAGATCTGTTTAGAATTTAAATCTCAGAATTACTAACTAGAGAGGTAGATGAGAAATTCTGGGATTTACAGTCCCAACAGATCTGGAGGATATTTAGGTTGTTTTGTTTTGTTTTGGTGTTTTTTTTTTTTTTTTTTTTTGGGGGGGGGGAGACTATCCCAAAGAAAGCAGTCCTTCACAATAACTTGCCTGTAGAAATTGTATTTTAATTAAAAGAAATTGGGAGGTCATGAGAAAATAAGAGTGCCCTGAATCAGAATGAATCTCCCTCTGTCTTTTTCCCTACCCCAACTTTCCTTACCTTCTTTCCCTTTTGCACATTTTTAAAAAGCTGCTAATCAATTCATTCCATCCTACGAATCAGATAAAACCACTAGCTACAAGGGAGAACCCATGAAATGTGACGTGCCAGCATATGCTCTTCTTAAGCACAGGGCTCTTCAGGTTTGATCTGGGAGGGGGAAGAAATAATAACATAAGAAAATTAAAGAACTCTCTGTCAATAGCAAGCTATCAAAAAGCAGATACAAATCACATACTGCTATTCTCAAATCAGGCTTAAATAGTTTTCCTATGCTGATAGCATCAGAAAGATAAAGAATGAACAATTAGGTTGGTTCAATCGTAATTAAAATTCTGCGCTTGGAGGACAGTAGCTATACATAAAACACAAGGTTCTGGTGATAAAAGTGCTGCTCCTAAATACAGACCATTGAGTCAATTAATGTTTACTGAAAACGCTTGTCATCCAAAGAAGGAGCTGAGAAAAACGATCAACATCACCGAAAGATTGTGACACCAATTTGCATCCAGTTCCAAGTGCATGTTTTATTTATTTTCAATCAGGACCAATCAGAAGAGAAAATAATCAATGAAGTCACAGTCATGAGTAGTATGCAGCCATCTGGGGGCCCCTAATATTTCTCGGCCTGCATCGGAGGAAAAGGAGATTCTTTTTCCAAGAGCACGGAGGAGCTCCATATGGTTGAGATCAAAGGTGTTGCTGGGTGCATGGTTCTGCTTTATTGCCAGGCACTGCTGTTAATTAGAAAACAAGATCAGAGGCAGTATTAAAATCCAATTAAATTGATATGAACAGATTGCCAAGTGATGTTCACTAATGTATAATTGAGCACCATGCAAATTTCGGTGGCTGGCTTTTGTTTTCCCCCTCACTCTGGAATGAATGATGAAGCTATGAAGTTTTTTTTTTTTTCCTTTTCCCTCGTAAAAGATAAACAAGTTAATGCACTGATCTAGGGGGTATTGCTTCAGTGATTGATGAAGATGAGCATGCAATATTAAAGCATGACTTTTGGGGGCTTCTTTTGTAATCTTATTTCATTTGATGTCCTTCCCCCTCCCCTCCCCACCCCTGCTTTCTCTTTGTCTCTCTCTCTTTCTGTATCTACACATGCCAATCAGGGGGCATGTTTAGACTACTCCACATTCCATCATTTCTGAAACGGAGGGCATTCCTTTGTAGAAGGAGATTTGATTCGAACAATTTCAAGCATATGAGTATTGATGATGATGATGATGATATCAGCAGTCATAGTCACTTCCTCCTCTCTAACATACACAGACTAGGCTGTAGATCCTTCATTAGAAGTAGAGTCCACTCTTAAATTTAATTACTTATCTATATAGATTTATATTAGAGTAGCTTCAAGCAAGACTAATATATAATTACTATCCCCTGTGGTTTGCATAGTTGAGGTGCATTGTTAAGGTGCAGCTAAAGTAAAGAAAGTATATTTAACTAACCGAATAGGATACATGAAGAAGAGTGCACTGATAAAGTTGAAGTTAAAGATGAAACAGGCATTTACAAATATCTTAATTATTTTATACTTCTAAGTCAGGCATGAATAAGGGGCAATGGGATTAATTTAACTATCTTTTCCATGGTTTTTCATTTAATATTAGAGCTGTGGTTAGAGTGCAGTACTGCAGGCTACTTCTGCTGACTGCCTGCTGACTGCAATTTGGCAGTTCAAATTTCACCAGGCACAAGGTTGACCCCACCTTTCATTCTTCCAAGGTGGGTAAAATGAGGACCCAGATTGTTTGGGGCAATATGCTGACTCTGTAAACTGCTTACAGAGGGCTGTATAGCACTGTATAGCGGTATTTAAGTCTAAGTGCTATTGCTATTATTCCAAGCAGCTTTAGAATATGGGAAATTTACTAATTTCCATTCTGGATCTTTCCGCCCTCCCATACAGCTTTTAAGTATGTACATGATAAAGAACTTTAAATGAGCACTGGTATCTAAAAATAAGTGGTTCAGCCTGAGGAATATTTATCATTCTTTTTAATAGTTGGCCATATCTAGCTAAAATTTGGCATTAGAATGATGAGCAAACCCAAAAGACAAAAGTATGCATTTTGTATTTAGTTCTAATGATCTCTTGTGACTTCAGTCTGATCTAGCCAACCACTTTAGGCCCTCCTGAAGGACTGGAAGAACTCACCCAGTTATGAGGAATAATAGTGACAAGGAATCTTAGCTTTTCTACCTAGTTTCTGTTATCGGGTTAAATTTGTGTCTTCTTATACTGCTCAAAGTACCTAGCCCCTGTTCAACCACATTGTGTTTGACTGGTCTTCTACAGTATATTTAACCTCTTTGCTTATAAGGTTGGTCAATTGAAGATTCTGCTCTCTTAATTGGAAGCTAATATTACTTGAGAATCAGTTCCTAAAAGCAGTGAGTGAGCAACAGTAATGTCCACTAACACAGTTGAAGAAGCTTCTAAAGGATTGTGGGGGGAAAGTGACACAAGGATAGAAGCAGGCCTGAGTCAAATGGCTTAAATTGAACAATTGGTTATATTGCTAACCCAAAAAGATATGCCAAAGAAGGTTGGCTGCTTCAAAGAAACCATAGAGCTTCATTCTCTTGTTTTCTAGTGTATGGAGTTTTTGCTTACACTATGCTTGCTACAGTATATGGACAGGGCAGTTATATTATCTGCAATTTATATATGAGATTATGGAGATATTCACTCTTATCATGATCAATTGCCAAAATAAGCATCATAGCCAAAGGACATTTTCTCCTGACATTATCATGTCAATAATAACTATCAGCCTAGTCCAGATCCTAAACATGGCCATCTGTCCCGAATAAACATAATGAAATCCAATACAATAACTGACATTTAAAGAAAGGTACAGTCCTTTCTAAATTCACCTTCCATCTGTTCATTCTGGGAGGAGAGGGATTGTCCCTTTTTTCAATTACATGATTCTGTGCTCACTAAAAGATATCCTTGCAAATGGCTGCAACATTAACAATATTCAAGTTTAAACCAGTGTGAGATTCCAGTAAAAGAACTGAATAATTATGTATAAACATTATTGAGTTATTAAAAAGAAAATCAAAATTGAAAGTTCAGAATCTGAAGTACAAACATTGAACATACACGGATTTAGATTTTTCTGATGTTTGTCCAGAAATAAAACTCAGGATAGCTAACAAAGTCATGTGAAATGAGAGGCAACTTTTCTTCTTGAAAATAAATGCAATTAATATCATAAGACATATTAATAGAATTTCAGGCTACCAGTAATGGTTTGAGATACATTTTTTATTTTTTACAAAGTGAAAAATAGCTGGCATATCAGTGTATTCTGTCCATTATCATTTTTAACTCTTATCACATAGGGTGGGATTCTGATTCTCTTGTCAGTAGGAGACCTCTGTGAGTTTGCTCAAGGGAAGCTTAAATTAGTGTAATTAGGAGAGACATGTTTTCCTATTTTCCACTTTCACCTGCCCCACACATGCACACACACATATACACAGAGCAAAACAAAGAACACCCTGTAAAAAGAGCACCCTGTAAAAAGAGTGCTATAATTTGAGGAGGGAGAATCAGCACGATTTACCTGTTCCCACATCCTCCCTCCTCATTCCACCAGCAAAATTTTCTACAGTAACACAACCTTTATTGTGAATGGACATAGATGATTTTATTTAACTCCTACCCTCAAAATGATGCTACAGAGCACTGCACACCAGAACAACTAGACACAGGGACAGTTTTTCCCCAAATGCCATCACTTTGCTAAACAAATAATTCCCTCAACACTGTCCAACTATTTACAAAGTCTGCACTACTATTACTGTTAATCTTCTCATCACTCCTTATCACCCATCCCCTCCCACTTGTGACTGTATGACTGTAATTTTATCATTTGTATCCTTACAATTTATTTTGACTGTTTCCTAGTATGATTTGATTGCTTATTGTACCCTATGACTATTATTAAGTGTTGTACCTTATGATTCTTGATGAATGTATCTTTTCTTTTATGTACACTGAGAGCATTTGCACCAAGACAAATTCCTTGTGTGTCCAATCACACTTGGCCAATAAAGAATTCTATTCTATTTAAATTTATTGTGCACCCAATTCTAGCGTACTCTGGGCAGTGTACAAAAATATAAAAAGAGCTAAAAACATAAAATCAGACAGACAGCCAAGGATTTCTGTTCCAGACTATATGGGCTGTGACCAAGAAGGCCTGCTTCCTAGGTCCCATAAGATAACAGTATTTAATCTAGGAGATCTGGAGAACACACGCTCTGCTGGAATATACAGAGTTGGCAGAAATGATAGGAGATAAGCAATTCTCAGATCTTCCAGACCTTACGTCATATCAAATAGATCTTCCATTTATGTGACAAAAATCAGAATCCAAGCCATGAAATTTAAAAAATGATTAGTTCAATCGCAATAGCAAATAGTATTTCTCTCCCTCTCTCCCTCTCTCTGTATCTCATCAGTTTGTATAACTACCAATCTCAACATATGACTCTGTGATAGGATTATTAAACATACAAGAGCATCATGTAAATGCTGAATCATCTTAAGATAATTGAGATACTTACAGTTAAGGTAAAGTGAACTATCAAGGAGGCAAAAAGCTTTTTCTAAAGTAGACAATAAAATGGGCTACCAAAGACTGTTAAGCTACCTAAAGCAGGAGTGTAAAAACTATTTTCAGACCAAAGTTACCCTTTACAACATAGGCATGGATACTTGCATCCCAGTGCTTGATGAAGGTACATGAGTTGCGAGGATTTCTTGCATCACTTTTGGATTACTTGTCCCCTTTTGTCATACTGCTGATGTCTAGGCTTTACAACTAAATAACAGTGTCTGCAGCTGCCCTAAAAAAAACAGGGATGGAAGAAGAACAGGATATAACTGAAAAATATAACTAATATTCTTAAACAAGAAGGAAAAAAACCAAAGGCAAAAAAATCAGTATTAAGTTCTATTATAACCATCTAAGACTTTCTAAGTATTCCTTGAATTTCATCCAGAAACCTAGTGGTGTTATATGAACACAACAAGAAATGCCCAAAACTGTCTACACTGCTGCATTCTGGATCAGGTGCTGCTTTCAAATGCTCTTCAATGCAGTCCCATTAGTCCCCTCCTATTGGGGTTACTGTAATAGATGCTCTTAGAACATTTTACCATATTACAGCAACTCAAATGGGAGGTGACTAAGGCATGAATGGCCTTCTAATCCAGGGCCCAGTTGATGAACAAGAGAAACCTGTACAAAGGTCCCATGAAGCCATGACTGCCACCTGCTCTTCAAACAGAAGCCAGAAGAACAAGAGAACCTCCAAACTGCACACTAATTCTGACTGGAGAAGTCCACCCCCAAGCAGAGTTAAGGCTGGAAAATCTACATCAACCAGGGTAGCCTTAATACTCACAGTGATTTGGTCATGCCAGGGTTGAGCCAAAGCCTTTTATTCTCCATCCAAACCCCCAAGGTTTCTAGATATTGGGAAACAACCTTCATGGTATAACCTAATCAACTCAGGGTAACTTTACCCATTAGTTTCATATAAATGTCAAATAAGAACAGGGAAATAGATAAGCCCTGGGGTACCCCTCGAAACAGGGACTTTGGTCCTGATCTCTCTCTCTTACTAATACCAACTAAAATTAAACCTGGATAAAGGAGAAGAACTACCATAATACCACACTTCTCACTCTCAATCCCATAAACTGGCCCAGAAAGATACTATGATCAAGAGTAGGGAAGATTTCAAATCTGATTTTGATTTTGAACTTACAAAGACTGTAAAGACTTTAAAAACTGAAATTATGTCCTTTGCAACCCACTGATTAAGTGTTTTTTGCACCATAAAGTTGGGAAGGGCTACTTAAGACACTGTGGTTCATATCAATTCTTACACTGTGGTGTAAGAATAGCCACTTTCTGTATTCATCTTATCTTCTGCCAGGACAGAAAGTGAAATGCAGAAGAAACAAATGATTATTTTTGTTTTCATTTTCAGTAATAAATTTTCTGATGCCCCAAGCAGGGAGCTGGACTATATGATGTCTGAGATAACTTCCAACCCAGTGATTCTACGATGATGCATGATTTTGGATTTTTCTTCCCATCGGCTTCAGTTAGAAAGAAAGTAGCTCAGATAGCTTTAGAAAACATTATTTTCCCCTTTCTGGGGGACAATAGAATTGTAGAATTGAAAGTTGTCCAGCTTCCACCTGAACTTATTCAAGTTACTTCAAGATACTTCAACTGGATACATCTTCAGAATGTGTTCTTACTAAGAGAGGGGAAAAAAACATCTCTTCCACCAAGTGAGGGTTTCTCCCCATGGACAGATTTCTCTCCATTCACAGAAGAATTGAGTACCCTGTTTGTCAGAATGCCCTCTTTGGTATCATCACCTGACCCGTGCAACTATGCCAGACTGAAAATATAAACACTGTGAAATGGATTGCCCCTGTTAAAAAATATGCAGTATTTCCAAAATGTTAGAAAAATATATTTCAGTTCTGCTAAAGGTATATAAGGTAAGACCAATTATTAAATAACTCTAAGACCCATCCATCTGGAAGTACATTTTGAAAAAAGCAAATCAGTTAGAAACAATCTTGAATATATCAAATACAACAAAGCAGTCTATTGAGAAAGGAGGCTTGAAAGCAGAATGAAGTCTCATTAAAGCATATTGATGCTTATTGTTTTATCTTTAATTAGCTTCAAGGCCATCTTCAAGGTCAGTTGTTTCTCAAGGTGGTTCAAAACAATGAAGACCATACAGTTAATAAAACAGCAAACATTGTCACAATTTCAAACTGTTGCATTTAAAACTTTCTACCTAGAAGATAATAAAAATCAAAACATGAAAATAGCTAAAACCTGCTCTCCAGCTCCATTCTCTTGTGCAGGGCAACAAAAGAAGACCCAGCCAATCAGCTGGGACTCAGGAGGCAGAGAATAGATGGGGGTGGGGTCAATCAGAGGTGGTATTTGCCAGTTCTCTGAACTACTCAAAATTTCTGCTACTGGTTCTCCAGAACTGGTCAGAACCTCCTGAATACTACTTCTGCATGGAGGTCATAAAAGTTGTTCATTGAGTGACTTTGTTAAATGATTAGCTCTGAGGTTTAAAATCACAGTGAAAGAAATGAAATGAAATGAAATTTACAGATCCAAACCTTTAGCTCCCAACTATTAAGACAAACTTATATGGCTGTATTGTTCTAATTTTTAATAGAATGGATTAAATTTCCATTTATAGTATTTGCGACTGAAAGAACAAAACCTGCAGAATTGCACATAAATGAACATGGAGATTTTGAAGCTAAACTGATTAAATTCTGATGTTTTGAAAAACTGAAGTGGCTCTAACTTTTTCTTTGTGTTTAAACAATACTGTATTAGATGACATTTGCAGCAATATTTTTACAACTTTGCTAAATTTGAGAGCAAGACTCTCCATCTCACTAGCTTTTCTGTACAAGAAATACTTGTAGACACATTTAGCAGAGGTTAACCACTGCTACTGCCAACAACAACAACCTGATGTCCAGCATAGTTGTGTAACAAAGAGAAACATATAGTAATAATCGACATTATTACGATTACCAGAGGTACACTGCAGAAATTCAGATGGCCACCAGGGGCAGGAAAGAGGAAAAAAGCAGAAGGAATCTGCTGTCCTGTCATCTAGTGGTCATCTATGCTTTTGCAGCCTAGATAATGATAGCATGAGACAAACTTCTCAAAAAAATGGAATTACATCCTAATATGTTATTTCTCTGAATCAAACTCAATTTAAAAAGATATTGTGGAACAGATATTGGCTTAAAATTGCTTTTTTGACAGAAGGCTAACTGCTGCTCATCTTCCAAAACAGAACCCAAGAAACTATCCATGGAGTTCAAAATCAGTTATTGTCTTCTGGTCTGAAACAACTCCGGAAAATTAAGGGCAACATTTTGAAGACAGAAAAATCATTAGGTTTTTTTTAATGGTCTGCTATTGAATGCAAGCCTATTTGTTGCCATCTCTATCATTAGCATCTAAGGAAAAAAGCCTCCAGGCTCAATGTCAGGTTTACAGCTTTTCATTTGCCTAATATAATAAGTATCCTAGGAGAATGGTATCTTTAAAGTATATTACAGTTGAGAACAGCTTGCATATTGGTACAAAGTTAACCTAATCTTAGCACAACATCAATCACAGACAGAAAAGATAGCCATTAAGTATCCAAAGCTATAAAATATGTGATAGGACGTAGCCTTCACATATTCATCAAGTGCCTACCAGTTATTTTAAAAGGCTTTATCCATATTTTAACTTTCAACATACATTTAGCAAGCAACACAGAATTAATAATCTTTTTAGCTGGCATCTCCTCCTATTCAGGATACAGTCCAAATTACAGTTTCTCACTTATGATTAGATACTATGATGAATATTGTCCCAGAGAAAGGCTGGTTCACATAACCTAGTAAATACTCAATATCTCAAACAGAGGAAAATATTTCTCATGTTCTTCTGTTTAACCATTTAATTGTGGTAGACACCTCGTGATTTCACTTTTGTGGTAGACAGAAACTGGGGAACAAGATGAAGACCACAGGTCTACATATCAGAGGCTTATTCCCCAACAGGAGTATAAATAGAGTACTCTGAGCTTCCCACTGTACCTGTCAGATGGCAGCCCTCAATGGCAAGAGAAAACTCAATCAATACCTTTCCTTACATGCTCTTGAGGCCAAGGGAGGAAAATGAGGAAAGGAAGAGAAAGAGGATCACATAGCCTGGTCCCCACAAAGATTTCCTCCACCTCCCCAATCACTGTAAACTATTCCTCTCCCAAATAAGGAATGGAAGAAGATGTAACAAACCCTGCAAATATCTTGTGGAAGGAATTGCTTAAGAAATCAATGAAAGGAGAACCTTTCCCCTATGTAGCTATGAGTCCTGTTGGAGCCATCTTTCCTGTCATTATTTTTTGACATGCTCCTGCTCTCTTGTTCCCTCTTTTGGACACAGTCTGGCTGAAAGAAGTCCAATGACTGCAAAACAGTGTTCTCAAGGCCCAATCCTGCCCAATGATCCAAAAGCATACTAAATGTATAAATTATCTTAGTTAACAACTTAATGCAAATGATAAACAGCATGGAAGTTAAAATGGAATCTTGTAGATCCCCATCATGGAGTTGAACATAAATCCTCAATACCACCTTCTGTAGGTTAATATCTCCTTACTATCCAAGGATCAGCCTAATTCCATGAAAAGTTTTTCCACACCAAAGGGAGGCTTGAAGACTTTGGAGGAGAGTCGAGGCTGCCTGCTTCTCCAGAAGTGGCAGGCAGCCTCGGTGAGTCAGAGAAGCCAAGCCTACTCTCCCTCCGCTCTCGCCACTCGCCACTCGCAGGCAAAGAAACAGAGAGGCTGAAGAGAAGACAGAATTTCACAAGGTAAGTGACCCAGCACAGCAGGATGTGGGAGAGCAATTGTGGGAACCCCAGAGGAAGGAGAATGAGGTATCTCAGTGGGTTGGGTGAGGCCTTGAGTGGTCTGAAGCAGGTGGCCTGTTCCATCACTAGCCTGCTCCCCCCGGCCTTCCCCACCCTGAGATACCTCATGTGCACTTAACAAGCCACACATTTGATTAGCGAATGCATGGGCAAAAGGAGGGAGTGATTGCATTCAAGGTACGAGATTCACTCCTACGAATCCTTGGAATTACATTCATAACTTGAGGACTACCTGTAGCTTCTCTTAATTATAGCAGTATTGATGCTGCACAAGTGGACTGTGAAATTATCTCAATGAAATACATGGCATTATTTATTTGATTCATTATCAAATCCATATACATATCTGCAAGTCCTTGACTTGCAACCATAATTGATCCCAGAATTACAGTCATAACTCATGGTGGTCATTAAATAGGTCACAATGTAATTGTGACCAATTTTATGACCTTTTCTGCACCAGCTGTTAAGCGAACGCTGCAGTTGTTAAGCAATTTTCTTCAATTGCCATATTTTGCTGGAAAACAGAAGTAAATGCCGGAAACTGGCAAAAAAAAAAAAAACCACCAAAATATGTGGTCACATCACATATTGGAATGCTGCCAATGATCATAAATGTGAACCCATTGCCAAGTGGCCAAAATGTGATTGTGTCACCACAGAGGTTTTTATGTGTAGGTAGCCATTTCCAGACTAAAACAAGTATACTTTTTGCTTCCAAAAAATTATAACCAGGGGTGGGATTCTACCAGTTCGCACCAATTTGCTAGAACCAGTTGTTAACATTCTAAGCAGTTCGGAGAACCAGTTGTTAGAAGAAATTACTGGCCTAATCCTGTAAGGAAGGCAGGAAGGAAACATTCTGGTGTTGTTTACAGAAACTGCCTCTCCATTAACCCTTATTACATTCTTGGCAGGACTAGACTTCCTGTCTCAGGAACGTCTCTCGAATTTTTTCCCCTCCTTTGATGGCACTTTGTTTGTGTGGAGTGACCATTCAAAATTACAATGGCAGTGAAAAAAGTGACTTATGACCATTTTTCACACTTACGACTGTTGCAGCATCCCCACAGTCATGAGAGGCCAGGCAAGGAGATGCGTGCCTCGATGTGAGTGATGTTGAGTTGGCCATGCCCAGCCAGTAACATGGCCACCAAGCCACGTCCACCCGGTCACATGACCACCAAGCCATGCCCACCAACTAAGCCACGCCCACAGAACCAGTTGTTAAAAAATTTGAATCCCACCCCTGATTATAACCCAATAATATTCTCACTTTAGAATCTGAAGAGAATAATTACTCAGAAGAAAGCTTAATTAAGTTCTAAGCATAGTCTCCATGACACAAATCTCATTGTTTTCAGTAGGATTTCTGGGTAAGAATGCCTAAGACTATACTGTTCAAATTGCTAATTTTTTTCTCTAAATCTTGGGGAAATGACCAACAATATGTAAGATAAGTTAATAAGAAAGAATCAGGAATCATTTTGTGTTAGAAACATTTCATATATACTGGATCACAGCCATTGTTGTTTAAGGTTGATATTAATTTTTACCTGCAGTTATAAAGCAGAATTAACCACAGCATTAATTAATGTGTGGTTAATTAAGGTTGCTTCTTTTACATTTATCATTTCTACACTTCCTCAGAAGGAAAATTTTGCCAAAAAATTAAGCAAAGCCATTCACAGAACCTGATTCTCATTTCATTACATGGAATCAGCTTCCTTCCCATGTATAATTCAGACAAAAAGTTTCAGTTAACTGGAAGATGAAGTCACGTGACAAATCAGTGACCAAACTCAGTCTCTGGACTCAGTGCTTGCCAGCAGCAGCTTTGTACCACTAGATACAATTAATTAATTTATTTTTTTGCTGTTACATGCCAAATTAAATTGAGTGAAATACGGTATATCTGCCTATATTTCCTGCTTAAGTCATTTGCCACTGCTTACTATTTGCCAATTTTACTTCTCTTTCATCCCACCCCCTGCTTCTGGCACTAAATAATTACAAGACTAAACCATTTATGTCACCCTGCTTACTTACTTAAAGCATTTTTTAAACTGTTACTGATTTCATTTTGCTTGGTCCCTTATCAAAATTATTTCAATAACTTTCCAAAAATAATATTTACATTAGTGGAGATTGAAAGTAAGGCCTACAACATTTAGAAATTTCCTTCAATAGAATCTGAGCAAGTGACATATTTTACCTCAGGAAGCAGCTTCAATCATCCTATTTGGATTTTATGGTCCCTACACATGTTGGACCACATGAAAGGGTGGTGCTATCATTTTTTTTCCTTCACACTTCCATCATTTCAACTTTCCCTGATGTATTAGATACAGAACTTATCCTATGGGGAGTCAAGTCTATTCAGATAGGTTCTCCATGAGTTGGATGTACAGTGCTTTGTAGAACCTATACAGGTAAAAAAAAATATTCCCATTGCAGAGGTTGCTTCTCCAACAAACACAATTGAATCATTCAAAGGGAATCAAAAAAAGAAAGACCTATGGCATCCATAGAATTTGCTTCACTCAATTGACCTATCTTGTACAGACCTGATTTCATCAGTATTGATATAATAAGAGAATAGGATGAAGTATAAAACATAATGAAATTGTTTTATTATGCCTTACACTTTGTCCTATTCTGTTCCGATATATGACTTGGGAATTATATTAATGATGATGTTTTTAAAATAAATAAATAAAGCAACTTTTCTTCCTAGGGCTACAAGCCTCTGAAAATAATCCAAAGGTATCACATATCACTCAACTTCATTCCCAGTTAGATGCCAGGATTCTTGCTGGTCTGGTGGAGGCCCCTGGGGCAGATTCCTGCCCTGTTATCTGGGAATGGTTTGATCCTGCTGCTCCTGAGGAAGTGGACAGGATCCTAAGGACTATGTGCCTAAGCACCTGTGTTTTAGACCCATGGTTTGTGAAAGCTTCCCGGGAAGTAACATGCAGATGGGTGGACTGTGACAATGATTAATGCTTCTTTTACAGGAAGGGTAGTGTCCCAGCACTTTAAGGAGGCTGTAATCTGCCCTCTTCTCAAGAAGCCATCACTGGATTCTATCCTTTGGATAATTTCTGATCTGTCTCCAATCTTCCCTTTTTGGGGAGGATTGTTGAAAAATGGTTGTGTGGCAGCTCCAGAGGTTTCTGGATGAAACGAATTGTTTACACTCCTACCAGTCAGATTCAGGCCTGGATATGGGACAGAAATGACATTGATTATGCTTTTTTCTGATTTCTGGTGAGAATGGAATGGATGTAGTGCATCCATCCTTGCTCTACTTGACTCTCAGTGATACCATTGACCATGGTATCTGGAGTGGCTTTGGGGGTTGGGAATGAGAGTCTGTGTGCCATCCGGGTTCACTTCCTTCCTCTGTGGTTGCTCTCATTGTGGTTGCTCTCTGTGGTTGGCATTAATGGGAGGCAAGAGATCCAGCCTTTGCCCACTGCTTTGTGGGTTCCTGCAGGACTCGGTACTCTCTCTGCTCCTATTCAACATCCACCTGAAGCGATTGCGTGAGATCATCCATCACCATGGACTAGATATCATCAATATGCTATGATACTCAGCTATATAACTCAGCCTGTGGTGAAATAAGCAATGCTGTGACCTCCCTCTCACAGACCCTGGGGAGCAACAGGTTGAAACTGAAGACCAAGTGGCTCTGGATTTGGTCCATGGAGAATTGCCAACTTTGGTCTTGGATGGAGGGGCATTGCTCCAAACAGACCCTGTGTGTAATCTGGGGGTTCTCCTGGACTCACAACTCCTGCTGAAAGATCAGGTGGTAGTCATGACTCGGAAGGCCTTTGCGCAACTGTGGGTTATGTGCCAATTTATGCCCTTTCCTGGACCAATAATCCCTACTCATGATCACTCATGCCCTAATCACCTGTTGTCTTGACTTTTGCACTATGTACTCTACATGGAAACCATCCAGAAGTTCCAGTTGGTGCAAAACTCAGCAGCCGCATGGTTTTGTGCAGACCTCAGTGTAGACATGTGTCACCTCTCATGTGGGAGCTACATTGGTTACTGATTTGCTTTAGGGTGCAATCAAGGTGCTGATTGTCACCTTCATGGCTTGGGACCAGATTATCTGAGGGACTGTCTCTTGCTGGTCACATCCACCTGACTCACTAGAGCAGGAAGACAAGGAATGTTGCAGGTCCTTTCCCCTAAGGAGATACATCTGGCGGGACCCAGAAGAAGGGCCTTTTCTGTGGTGGAGGATACCTCCCTCTGGAATACCATCCCTCTGTAAATTAGACTGGCCCCCACTCTGACACTCTCTTGGAAGACCCTGAAGACATGGTTCTGACACAGGCCTGGGGACTCAGAGCAGGAAAGAGCCCATTAAATGGCTAGTAGGAGTGTGCGCTGTTGCTGGGGTGGGGGTGGGGGTATTTCATTATTTTATTTTTTTATTATTTTTATTTCTTTTATGTTGTGTTTTTATTTCTTGTAAGCCACCTTAAGGTGCCGTGAGCAAATAGGCAGTAATATAAATTTTCCAAATAAATAAATAAATGTTGAAGCTGACCTGAATTTGGATTCCATTACTTGGCCAACACAGTGTGACAAAATGAGTTCTATTCATTTAATCTTCTTTTTTTCCTTCAAAAAAGTTTGCATTGTTTCTTAATGGTATTTGTTGTAAAACAAAACAGCAAATTTATCTGCCAAAATCTGAAAAGAGAAAAAATTCTTTGGAATAAGTAAGGTATGTCCTGATGAGACAGTCAACAACCTAAACCCTACCCTACCAATTATGAATATCTCAGGTCCAATTAATTCTTCTATTCCATGTCTCTATTCCCTTTGACTATCTCTCTCAAAAATCTCAGGTTGTGCTATATGCTCTCAAGCTTCAAGGTCCTTCCTAGCTCAGTCCCCCTCCCCTTCAGATTCATGTTTGTCACGTATTCCTTTGACTGTCACCCCCACACCCTCTGCTCTGTCAGTACTGCCAGCTTCAACATTTTGCTTGTTTGCTCTTCATGAAAATGTCTTTTGGTTCCCCCATCCCACCAGCCATCTTGATTGTTCAGGAAGCCATGGCCTCCTTGAACTGATCCATATGGCATTTGTGTTTTTCTTTTCTTTCTTTCCTTAATATTTCTTTCTGCCACTGAAACTGCTGACCAGAGGAACTCTTCCTATATGGCCATCAATTTCACTCAGAACAGGTGCCCTGTTATTTGGCACTTATATTATTAGTTTTCTGTCCAGTCAGAATGTTCTTTAAGACATATTGGGACTGCAGAACTTCAGCTGGTCAATTAGAGAAGTTAACAGTTTATATGTTAATTCAGAGGTTTGGGGGCACTTCACATATTGGGAATTTTTAGTATTCTATTTTTTATTTTCTTTCTAAAAGGTAAAAATATTGATGCAAAGAAAATTGTCTGTATTTAGATTGGTACCCGTACATATCACACTGATCACTTGAAAATCAACTTGAAAATTACTGAACATACATTGCAAATGAGAACCAGCCATTGTTCACTGAGAGATAATGCATATAATGTTTCCAAAAAGAGATATATCCCAGAATGTGCATATTACAACCTTAACTGTATTTTATATATTGTCTGTGCAATATTCATAACCTCCAATAAGTTTTGTGGAATGAGTACTCCAGACAGTTAAACAGACAGATGGACAGAACATTAATTGTATGCAGAGACATAAGATATTTGTAAGTGATATATTGTGAGCCTTGCATAAACTGTAGCTTTTTTGGGTTTTTTTTCCCCACTAGTTTTTTTTTCTTAGATCTTCTTGGGCAGTTTTTGTTGACTTTCCTGCTCAGCATTTTTTAAAATGTATTATTCTCCCCTCAACGTGGCACCTGCATGCTTCCAGCATTTGATGTATCATTAAAAATGCCTTCTCACATTTTGGCAAGTAAAGCCTGATAAAGTTTCACCTTTTGAAGAAATAAATGACTCAATTAACAAGATGAAAAACAGCAGTGTGGTAGCAGACCCTCTTGGTGGCCAAAAAAAGGGATAAAAAAGAATTATCCCAGCAGGGTGTTAATACAGGGAGCGCCATAACAATCAGCAGGCACCCAATTTGAGTGACAGCCACCCAGCAAAGAAGACAGATTTGTCAGCTTGCTGACCGCTGGCTCAAGTCCTTCTCACTACCCTAGGAATAAACTGTTGCTCAGGAATGGTGGGGCAAGCAGTTGCTTGTCGCTGCTAATCTAATTGAATTCTTCCATAAGGCTGTTTTCATCATGTGCAGATACAGGGAAGTGCTTTTTCATGGAACCGCAAAGCCCCACATAGAGATTCAAAATACACAGGGATATCTGCATGAAGTCCAACATGGAATCCCATTCCCTGACCGTAACATGGATTTCTATAAGAGATTTGAAATCCTGATAGCCTTTCATTGGGAATTAGATGTACAATCCTGCTTTATAAATAGTTACTCAATTCTGTCACTTGTCGTTTCTTATCTATTGAATGTTATTATGACAATCAAAAATGAGTGCCGGTATCAAACATAATTAGGCCAGATTTTAACAGAGAACAAAGTAAATGTTTTTGGTCAGGTGGGGAATATAAGAAAGCCATTTATTCAACACACACACACACACACACACACACACAAAGAGAAGGTAATGACACAGGGCCCTTCAAGATAAGTTCTTCTGTAACTAGATAATTCTGAATTTTTTATTACTAGGGGGTCTACAGACCTAGCAGAAAATGGAAAGCCAATCATCACTTGTCTTTCTTATTCAATCACTGAGACGAAGAATTGTTACTCAACTATTGTCCAATAACCAATGGCTCTATTTCCACCCTTAAGCTTGTGGTTAAACAAGTGACTTTTCCCCACTATTAAAAAAATCAAAGCTCTTTATCCTAGTCACAATAGATATAGGTTGAAATCCCCAGATATCACTGCACTGACAATATAGCCTATCCATTGGCATTCAAGATAATGACCTTTGATATCACTCTGCAGTGGTGTTCACTTGAAAAAAATGTGATTTCACACTGAAGAGAGATCAGAGGTGATGGTTTGAAAATTTCAGAATGATGGGCATGGCATTATGATCTACAGAAGTCTCATCTAGATCTCTTTTCTGTTATACGCTACTGTCTGAAAAAAAAACACCTCATGGATTCATACAAAATATACAATATTAAAAAGGGGGAAATGCATCACTAAAAATAGAGAGGATATGATTTTGCATAACTTCTTTGTATCTATTAATATGCACATTTAAAAATTGCTATAATTTAAATAAAAATAGTGTCAGTAGGTGTTAAGTAGTGGTGGGCAAATTCAAGGCTCTTGTTCTCTTTATGTTCTCTATTATGAAACCAAATTTGGTCTCAAACATTCCTTAAGCAAGAACTAATTCTTGTGAAACAGAACAAACAACCCCCAAAAAAGCATTCTTATTTGCTTCCTGTTTCCTTCTCCAAGGGTTGCACTTTTAGGAGGGATGAGGCAAGTGTCCAAAGTGAGAAGAATGATGTGGGTTACGTAATGGATAACACTAAGAAATACTAGATTGTTGACATTAGAAGGACATGATTTGTTGTTGGGGTGGAATGCTTTTTTATGGTACAAAGGAACTAAAACACAGGGGTATTTTAGAAGACATTATATACGGGAGTCTCTGTGGTTAAACTAGGAGAAGATTAAAAGACAATGTTATTTGAAAATTCCAATCTGGTTATCGACTATTGAAGCATTTTCGTATCCTATAATATACAAAAAGGAACAAACAGTTAAATATGGTGAAATGTTGAATGAAAAGGATGAACTTAAATCTATGCGAAAACTAGAGGAACAAGGTATAAAGATGAATTGGTTTTCATATGCACAAATACATTCAAGGTATGATAAAGATTCTAAAACAGAAGGTTTATATGATAAACTGACTGACTTAGATAAGATTTTGACAGGTACTGATGAAAAGGTGATTAAAAAATTGTATGGATATTTATTAGAAATTAAACTAGAAGAAGAACAAGTTAAAGAAACTATGATTGCTTGGGGGAAGAATTTTGGATATGGGATTGATTTAGAGAAATGGCAAAAATTGTGGTCTCAAAATTATAAAATGACAATGTCAACAGCATATAAAGAAAATTTGTATAAGATGTTTTACAGGTGGCATTTTCCCCCCAACAAGAATAGCAAGAATGTTCAAGAATAAATCCGAAAAATGTTGGAAATGTCATCAGACACCTGGCTCATATTACCATATGTGGTGGACTTGTGCGGATGCTAAAAAATACTGGACTAAAACCCACATGTGGTTGGAAAAAATGACAAAAAAACATATAGACTTGAAACCAGAGATATTTTTATTGGGAATTTTACCTGAAATATATAGTAAAGACTTGAAATACCTGATTGTAAATGTATTAACAGTGGCTAGGATTGTATTTGCTAAAAACTGGAAAAATGAGAAAATACCATCACAGGAGGAAATCATTAAGAAAATATTGGAATGTGCTGAAATGAGTAGATTGACATTTGAAATTAGAGAACAAGAGGATAAATAATTTTATAAAATTTTGGATCTTTTCTATCAATGGTTAGACAATAAAGTACAGTAATGAAATATGTAGACTTTTAGAAAATAATAAATATATAAAGATGTACTTCTTTTTTATTATATCTACAAAATGATTTTAGGATAGATTTGGGATGATAATACGAACTGTTATAAAATAAACTAAGTAAATTATGGTTATCTTGTAAAACATGAATGAATAAAAGTATAGTCAAATGATTGATTAATAATGATACTAAGGTATTTAATTTTTGATTGACAATATGAGATTATATGTAATGTAATTGTAATTGAAGACTACAAAATGGAAGCATAAAACAATTTGTAAACCAACCGGCACACTGTATGTACACCTATGGAAGATAGCTTGATGTTTTTATGTTTTGTTTGTTTATGTTTGTTTTTAAAAACCAATAAAAAAAATTTAAAAAAAGAAGAAGAATGATGCTGCAAACTTACAAAGCATATATGTGGGCAAAGATAGGGTTCTTTTCAGGATTTGAGTGGGGTCTTTAAGGAAGAAACTACCATTTATTTGAGATCTATAGCCATCACATTTCAGTGGCATGATTGGACAAAACCAGGAGTTACAAAACTTGATTTAAAGAATCATAAGGTCCATGAACTGCAGATTTGCAGGTTACCTATCCCAGTTCTGATGAATCCAATTCAATAGCTGTCCCAAATTCATACCTTCTAGAGGTGTTGACCACCAACTTCTGAAATTGCTACTAGCATATCTGGAAGACACCAGATTAGCTTTGTTTGTTTGTTTGTTTGTTTGTTTGTTAGACTTGTTTGCCACCCATCTCACCTAGGAGCGACTCTGGGCAGCTTACAAATATTAAAAGCCAATAAACAAAAGAAATAAATATTCTCAATAATAGTAATAATTTACAATGAAAAAGAAGGGGAGGAAGGGAGTAGGGTGCACACAGAGAAATGTGGAGCTTGTCTTAATTTGTCAGCCACCTCCAGCATGATACATCCCCATTGGGGTCCCAGGTCAACTGGCAGGCCCAGGTCTTCAGGCCCTTATAGCAAGTCAGAAGTGTGGGTATGGATCTCACCTAGGGTAGGAGACATGGCAGAAAAGACTCTACTCCTGGACCCTACCATCCAAAATTTCTTGACCAATGAGGTTCACGGCATGCGCCTTCTGTTGGCAAGATGAGGTGAGCCAATCCATTGGACTGAGACAGTTACTCAGATAGCTTGGACTCATGCTATGAATGGCTTTAAAGGTGATAGCCAACACCTTGAATTGCACCCAGAAATGAATTGACAGTCAATGCAGCTCAGGGAACAGTGGTATGACATGGATCACACTAGAGGTCCAAATAATTGCCCACGCCAATGCATTCTGCACCAGTTGAGCTTTGGAATGATCTTCAAGGATAAGAAGAGCATAAATACATACATACATACATACATACATACATACATACATACATACATACATACATACATGCATGCATGCATACAGCTTTGTTCTATTTATTTGCTGCCTACAACAGCAGCTTTCAACAATTAAAAAGGAAGAAATGAAAAGAGTGTAAGTAAAAGAAAAGTAAGATAATAGAACAAAAAAAATAAACAATGAAAAAGAACACAACGGGAATAGATCAATATGAGAACCAAAAAAATGTGGAAAGCAGAGAACAAGAGGGGGAAATGGAGTCTGCCATCAATCCAGCAGCCACCTCCAGCATGGAATTCCCCTATGTGGTCCCCAGGCCAACCAGCAGAGCCAAGTCTTTAGGCTCCTATGGAAGGATAGGAGGATGGAGGCAGATTTTTTTCTTGGAGGATAAGATGCTCCAAAGGGCAGGCACTACAGCAAAGAAGCCTTTTCTTCTGGATCCTGGTATCAGGATAGTTCAAGTGTGAGAGTAGGGCATGAGCACAGGGCATGAGTAGGTCATGAGTAGGTCATGAGCACAGGGGTGGTCCAGAAAAGGCAAAATTGGCATACAACACTAAGTTGTGCAATGGCTTTCCTAGCCATGACAACCACCATGGCTCTTTGAGCAGGAGTTGTAAGTCCACAAGAACCCCCAAGTTCTGCACTGGGTTCCTCTGGGGTAGTGCAATCCCATTCAAAACTAAAGATGTTAAAGCCCAGATCTCGAAGTTTCATGCACCCAAAGCCATTCACTCTTGCAAGGGTTCAACCAAAACCTGTTGTCTCCCCCCGCCACCAATCTAGACTTCCACAGCCTCCAGGCACTGCAAGATGGCATCTTAGTGTCTTGGATTGGTTTTGATTGGAATTGGCTTGGATTGAAAAATGTGAAGGAAGGGAGGAAATGAAGAAAAGGAAAGACCAAAAGGACAAAAAAAGAAAGTTCTACATCTCAGAAATAGGGGAGCAGTAGTTTCTTATGGGTGTCCTTTGATCCTACTCTTCTGCTTTTAATAGTGTTACAAGTGATATTCGTTAGGAAAAACTAGGAAAACCTCTCCAAGTTTTTCCCTCTATCACATTCTATGCATTAGAATTTCACAAAAATATACTTTATCAGTAAATTCTCTTTCATCAAGAGAGAAAATAAGAATAGTTATAAATGGATACAGAAATGCATATAACCTTTTTCTGCATGGTACTAGTTAAAAATCTTTTTTTAAAAAATGTGTCAATTATCCATCAACATCTTACCCAAAGAATTTCAGTACTCTAGTGATGGTTTATTTTCAGGGTGGGTTTTTTCCCCTCTCACTCTGTCACATCACTTGTAGTAAACAAATTAAAAAAAAAAAATAGGAAGATAGAGGGGGGAAAACTAGTAGCATTCCTAAATACCAGCGGGGCCTACTCCAGAGTAAATTGTGTATGGCTTCCAGCCAGAACTCAAAATCATTAAAACACTTAGTTGCTTCTAAGAGGAACACTCAAGAGTGAGTGGTTAAAGGCCTGCAGCCAAATCAACCAAATTAGCATACATAATTCCACTTACTTCTGTATATCTTGGGTTGATTTATACATTGATAACTACAGTATAAATATCCAGATCATTTGTTTTGCAGTTCCACATGTGCATAATCTTCCATTTGGAATGGATACCTACATGATATGGTGAGCAACATTTGTAAGGGTTAGTGACTTCTGTCCCCACTGTGAGTTGTGTTGGGGAGGGGGGGCACGAAGGAAGGTTCAGCCAATCTCATTGTCACATGCTGTACTCTGACAATAAAGGTAATAATAATAAATCAGCTTTTCAGCCTTTGTCACTACACAGATACATTAAATTCTACCTTGTAATGGGCAAATACTTTGCATATTTTAATTCAGAAATAAAATTTTATTCTAGGATGGACCATTCTCATTCAGTTTTCTCAATAAGTTAGGGCTGTCAGACTTGCAGCCTGCAGGCCAGGTGTGTCACACTCTGGCCAGGCCCACACCCAGTTTAGCAAAGGAAAAAAAAAATCCTGATACGTCACATGATGCCACCATGAAGATGTGAGTTTGACACCCCTGCAGTAAAAAAAAAAAATTCACAAGGAGTAAGAAAATCTCAATGATTTCTCCGTCTTCTACCTCAATTCCAAAATGGCCAATGGCAATGGGATCATCTCATTCAGTCATCTTACTGATTAGCTTCAACTTTCCCCTCTACTTGCAGTTCAGCTCAATCCAAAGGAAAAGCTTTATCAGTTATCTCCTCTGATGGGGCTTATTCCTAGGGAAGCTAGGGAGCCTGCAGCATAAGAAAAGAAAGTAAAATCCAAATGTGATGAGAACACCACTTGCTAGTGTATAATTTAAAAAAAAAAAAAAAACTAAGCAAGAAGAGTCAGTTAAAACAGTGTTAAACCATTTTTGAGCATTCCAAGCATAAAGTAGAAAATCAAAAACCTATAGAATTAAACTCTACTGGTGAAGTGATGCTGATGCAAACTGCGGGTAAAAGCAGAAGATGAAAGAGAACTACAACTGCTGGTAATATATGAAGCAGGCTTACCTCCCCTTCTAGCCTTCCTTGTGCACTTCATTCATTCCTCCTCAATAGGTTCATGTATTCTCCCTCAGTCTGCTCAAAGCTACCCAAATATAAGAGCAGCAACCATGGTAGCAATGAGGTGGCAGTAAAAAAATAAAAAACAAAAACACCCAGCTCTATAGCGGGGAGCCTGTCCTACACCCCCTAAATTAGCCTGCTGCTTTCAGGTCTAATGAAAAATGTTGTCCCATGAGCAGTTCTACTATGGTGAAGATCATCTCCCAGTCTCATTATATTCTATAAATGGGAATGGGAAGAAGAAATTCAGCTATCCAGCCACACTTGTAATCCAATACATGATCCATACACTCCAAGGAACTTTCTTTGCTTTTCTTGCTTCTTGAAAACTTCTGCCCATGTTTTTTCCCCGTTATTTTTACCCCCTCAAGGATGTCTTGTCAAATGGGTTCATTGATTGCTTCCCACCCCCCACTCTGGTCTTTAGGCCTTCCAAGTTACTCTCTGAGCTGACGGGGAGGGTGTAATGTATCTCTAGTGCGCATGCGTGCAAACAGAGGCATATGAACACTGAGGCATCATGCGGTGCACAGCCTGCCATTTTTCACAGTGCATCTGCTGAGGTATATTTTGCACTGTTGATAACATATTGTAGGACAATTATGTTTTACTAGTATATCTTTAGCAAAAGAACAAACAAACACTCAATTTTGCTTTTATAGCCATAGAAGACAGGCGATTGCCCTGGAAGTGAATGCAGCGTCGAGCAGGCAGAGATGTGCTTTCAACAAAGCCCAGTGGTGGGTGGAAAAAGGGCTGGGCTTTGGCATCACAAAGCATAACTTAGTGGTTAAGGTGTTGAACTGGAGAGCCCTCTTTCTCAGCCCAACCTATCACACAAGCTTATTGTGGGGAGAAATAGGAGAGAGCACTCGGTATGCATCCTTGTTTTTTTTGTTGTTGTTGTTGTTGTTTTTTGCTTCTAAACAAAAAGTGGGATCTAAATCTAATAAATCAATCTCAGAGAAAAATTGAAGAATGCACCATTCAGGTAGCTAGGGCATTTGCATAGTTATGCTTTGTGCCAATTCTCCATCTAACTTTGTTTGCAATGTTATCTGTTTGGAAGTGTTAAGTCCATGTATTCTTCTATGAAAATAAAGCAAAGCAGTCTTGTATTTATTTTTCTGATTAATCACAAAGTTTGATGTTTTTGAGAAGAAGCCACTGCTTCCTTTCTGCGTTTTTGTTGTCAAACCATTTTCCCACTGGCAGAAATTCTTGCCTTATCTTGTCACCCAGATTCTAGACTCAGGAAAAGCCTTGCTGTCCCTGCCCACAGAAATTTAGAATTCTTTTCCTAGAATTTCCTCTGACTCTTTGTTTAAACATTGCTGAGAAATTATCTTCACCCACTTTCTCATCTTTCTGTTTGGCCACAATACCAGCAGCAGCCATCATTGTCACAGCCATTGCAAAAAATGACCTAATACAAAATTGCAACATGCTTGCATTCTGTCTCAAAAAACACAATCGCTTTCAATGCAAGAGAAGATAGGTGGCATGGCAACCAGGAAGCATTTATTTACGTTTCTTAACAATTGATTTTCCATTGTATAGCTTCTTCTCCTAGGCACAACCTCTTAGATAATATTAGGATTAGTCGCACAGTCAGTCAGATATTTAGACTGGATTTGGCATTTTGATCTCCCTATCAGGGCCTTCCCAAAGACATAGGGTAGGTAGATGTTGCTGTTTGGTGATGTTTATTATTGAACACACAACAATCTTAAATTATAGCCGCCAGTTCAGTGTTGGCCAACATGTGCATTGAGGTGTTGTAATTTATCAGTATAGTATTGGTGCAGATCTAAGAAGTGTGGCTTTTTGCAACTGACAAATGCAGATCTTCTAAGTGTAATCTAAGATTTTTTCACATTCACTGTGCTGATAGTCACTGGAATCACCATGGTCAGTTTATACACCATAATTTTCCAGTTTTGATTTTTAGATCTTGGTACTATCTAATCTTCTCCAATTCTTTGTGTTTTACTATCTCCTGATATTATCCACACTTATTTCTTTTCAACCATAGTTAAATCTGTCATGTTAAATGTTATCATGGATGTTTCTCTGGCCTCCTCTCTCAACATGAGTTCAGAGAATGAGGATGAGCCAATCTGGGGAAGTGAGTATAGAGGTACATGGAGACACGGACCAGGAAGCAGAGGATTCCAGCTTTCACTTCTTATTTTTATTACATATTAAGGTTTTGTTTTCTGCAGTCAGTAAGTTTCAGTTTTTAATTTGCATCAATGATTGTTCTTGACTATCTTTTATGTAATCAGCCAATGTACCCTTTCTTCTTCAACAGTTTGTTTAACTTGAAGTAAACCTCTGACTCAATTTCTGTGGGACAGGTATAATCTATCAGTATCGCTACAGGGACATAGTGTATAGTGAATAGTCATTAACTTTCTTGTTTTTCAGACCAAACTGTTCAGTACTGCTTGTATCCAGTTAATAATTCCAGCAGTGTATCATATCACAGATATGGCTCAGGTAATGATGACTTTGATGGTGTTTCCACCATTCAGGGAATGAGATGCCAATTGGATATTGCCTTGCATACTTGTACTGATAATCTGTATCAGAGAAGATAGACACTGAGTACGTCCTGTAATTCTGTGCAACAATAGGCTTGCAAGAGGAAGGATGAGGCAATGCTCTGTACATTTAGATTTTAGTAAATATCTACCTGTGGTAAAGATTTTCACAGCTCCATTTCAAGCTGCTCTATGAAGACATAGAAAATAGAAATATTAATTTTGTGGAATTACCTCTAGATCGAGTCACCTGACATATGTGATATCATTTGTTTCTTTTTGTCTCCCCTGCTCCTCCAATAGACACCCATGGATCATGAGTCTCTCCAACTGCAGCTTCCTACAGATGAAATGGCATCGATTACGAGTTTTTTCTCCTTACAGCTCCTTAAAGACTCTGTGGTCGAAGAGTCTTGAAAACGACACATAAAAAGTTTGTTTTAAGTATGAGAATCTGAAAATCATTCTTCCACTGAATAAAGAAGCAACTCTTCCAGGCAGTTTTGGCTTTTGCTCCCCAGTAACAAATTGAGAACTCTCCTCACTTTTGAAAAATGCTCAAAAATAAATAGAAAACTACAAAATAGATTGAAAGTAGGAAACTGGGTATACTATTGACGAGGCTTTTTTTTATCTTGGAAGTTTAGCAATCTTGCATCTTCTTCCAGCGTCCGTTGGAAAGGTGAGAGAGTCTGATATGATCTCTACAACAGAGATGTTTATAAAGTGTAATCTATTATATCCATTTTTGCTGTGATCAAGGGAATAGGTAAGGAAAAAAAGGTCAGAGGAACTAGTGCTGTTAATACACGATTGATGAAATTCTTGAACACATATTGATCCACTTTTATTACATTTTTAAACTTTCATCTCTGAACATTTCCCAATAATCCAATAGAAGTATAACAAATGTAATTTGCTGTTCTCAATCACAGGAAATGGTCTTTGCCCCATAAAACTGAGCATACAAGAGCAGTTTACATCAAGCAAACTATATACACAAACTATTGAATTTTTACTTATATTTCATATTCATTTCTTAATGTTTTCATGGATGTAGCTGACAGCCTCTAAGCTAACATGTTTTAGTTGCCAAGAAAGATAGGGTTGCTAACTTTTATCCTGACAAATTATGATCCTATTGTTATTTCTTATTTTATTTTCCAGTAAAATTCATTCTACCAGTCACTGTTGAATTGGAACAGTTTTATAGCACTTGGGTTCAATTGATTGATTTCTTTCAGATAGCAGCAGTGTTCCTATATCAGGTCAGCTGCATAGATGTCATGATTTATTTTACCCATGATTTATTTTAGTCTGGATTCATGTATCATAAGTCAGAATTATTTTAGCTAGGGTTTTTTGAACAAAGCATAGTGAACCAGTTTGCATTTAATACTACAACATAACTACTATATACAACTATAACAAAACTACTACATACTACTACATACAACATAAGGAGTGATTTCACATATCACACTGAACCAAAAACAATCAACCACATCATGGTTTACTCTTATGCATAAAATAGGGCTACTTTAGCTAACAAATCACGTTTCGCAAGTTTTGGTAGCCAAGCCTAGAATCAATATTTGAGGCCAATTTCAAACTACGTACAGACAGTCCTCACTCAATGACTGCTTGCTTGAAGACCATTAGAAATTCTGATGGGCTCTTCCAAAAGGTACTTAAACCTAGTTTTGGACTTTGGGGGTAACCTCTTCCCCTGGACGCATTATTTCATTTCAGGCACTTGGCAACTGATTTACAGCCAGTTGCAGTGTTTCATAGTCACTTGACATAAGTTACAATGCTTTTTGACAGAAAGTAGCCTTTTTGGCCAGTTTCTGGCAAAAAAAAAAAAACACCCATAGGAATGAATGGACTCACTTAACAAACATGGTGTTCACTTATTGATCTCTGTGATCACTTTCCAGCTACTTCAAAAACATTGTAAAATTGGGTTGGCCATATGAGTGACCAAATTATGACCATCATGAGTTGCAACAAAAATTCTAGGCTCCATTACCTCATACAAGACTTCTTGATTGGAAGGCTTGCATCAAAATTATATGAAGTATTATATAACATTACAATGATAAAACTATGCCTGAGTTGCATCAAAGGCCTATCAGTTTTGTGAACAAGGACCTCAAAAACACTGAAACACTGTTTTGGTTTCCAGCAAAGAGCAAGGAAGAAGGGTTAAAATTTGTCAGTTGTTTTCTTCATCATATAAGTTTTCAGGCTTTTCCTTACAAATGTGCATGACTTTGTTAATTATATTTATATATCCTTTGCTACTTTTTCTATAATTTACTTGATAATGTAAAATATTTTATAAAGATAATTACATGAAGCTATTTGTATATTAGATGGGCTAACACATAACATTCACTCTAATCTACTTTTGTTTGTTATAAAGAGATAACTCAAACTCACACATAAACCCAGATTATTCTTCATAGGAACAGTTCCTGAAGTACAAGAAAATCCATACCCATTCTGAACTGGGGTTATATTCTTTCAGACAGATATTTTTTTTTAAAAAAAAACTTTTTAGTTGAAACTTCTATTGCAAATTATATTTCTGTAACAATGCCATGACTAATCCATCTGATGATTTTGTCTCAGAATAAATACAGCATTTCTTGAGGGTAGGCAAACATGATTTCATCCTTTACTATTATGGGAAGGCAACTCGCTGCCCATCTTTCTCCACAAAGTATCAAATATTTTCTAAATTGTGCCACTACAGTGGTGCTGTCTGCTTCACCTGCTGGACATCATTTCATTGTGGGCAAACTCCTTAATTCTAGCATGTAGACTGTGACAAGAATACCCCTTCTCCAGTCAATGAGCTGTCCTGCATGGCCTTTTTCTAACAAGATGTAAGAGTGTACCATTTAAAGTGTGGGGGGGGGGATGGAATTGACAAGGGTTCTGTCACTTTTTCCTTCTACTTAAGTAAGAAGAAACATGATAAAACTTGTTGGTCTTTTCTGGTCTCTTGTTTTCCAAGTCCAGGTGGAATAAAGGAGCAGAAGAGTAGACGGAACATCCAACCCTCATTGTGTCAAAAGCAGAGGAAGAGACTAAAAGCCAGAAAATGAAATGTCTTAAGTCACATTTGCTATTAGTTGGCTTATGAAGAGGAATCCAGCTGCTTAAAACTGCATTGCAGAAAAGCCCTTAGATATCCTCCTTCTCAAACAAAACAAAACAAAAGCTTTTACTGTCTTCTGCATTAATTTAAGGGGAAAAGAAAATACCATCTGAACTGTCAAGGTTTTAAAATTTGTATTATCCCTCAGAGCTTCAGAATTTTGCAAGCATTCAGCCTAAAGGGGAAATTGAAATTATCTGGTCACACAGATAGACTTGCCAGGGGTGTGCCTTTCTGATGACTGATGTAACACAGCTTGAAACCAAACAGGTTGTGTAGGCTGTAACCCAGCAAAGTCCCCACCTTTATCAAAAAAATCTCTCCTCCCACATTGGCTGCTGAGCTTTTAATAACCATCAGGCCCCCTTAGCCAAAACTGAGGCTATTTAAAAAACTCCAATCCCTTGTTTAAAATTCTAGGCTTTCATGAAAATGGTTCCTTGTTTGTTGACTGTCCAGAATCTGCATTTTTTTTCCTCTTTCTCTCTCATTAAAAGTGTCCACCTGGCATAACAGTCTGTAAGAATTATGTGTGACGGGCATAAAAATCAACAAGGGAAGTATTTCCAAGCTCTGCATCTGAATTGTACAATGTGTTGTCCCTGCTGAATTATGCCTGTTTTGTTTTTTTGTTTTTGGTTGTTGCTTTATTTGGTTCATGTATATGCTACCTTTCTGTCCAAACTGAACAGAAAAATTTGCAGCAACAAACTATAGGGGTCTATGATGCTGGTGTATGTATATAGCCCTGGTTAATTGAGTAGCGCCTGTCTTGACTATGAGCATTTTGTATAGTATAGTAACATTAACTGAAATTATTCAAGCTATTTAATTAGACTATTTAAAGCCTATTTCAGAGGCTCCTGTATATCTATGGTCAATTAAAGCAGAATACCTAATAATAAATATTGTAACATTGACCGAGATGCATTGAGAAAGACGTGGTCAAACTGGGAATACTCAGGGGAGCATAGGAATAAAAAGTCAAGTTTTCATATGGCACTGAAAGAGGCCTTTACAGTCAAACAAAATGGCACCTCTCCTCATTCTTTTTGCCAAAACACACACTTGAAAGGCACTCTATGCCACTGGCATATTAATAATACTGGATTAAGAACAGGTTATTATATTCCAGAACTGGATGCCAGGAAATATAATTGAAAGATAAGCTGGGGGCAACACACATACTCAAAGCTGTATTATGGAGTTCAGTTCAATATAAACAAAAAGGATAGCTTTGCTTTGCCAACTATTGTTACCACATTATGAAATTACAGATTCTAAACCTATTTGTGTCTGTGATTGCGGGTCCTCTAAAGAACAAACACTCTGTATCTGTTTGTGGGTATATGTTTTTCTTCCAAGAAAACCTCCATCCTGCCTAGAAATCATAGGAGAAAAAAGGAGAAACTCATTATCATGGTTCCTCTTCAGAGATTTACATTAAAAAATGAAGCTTATTTTGGCACCATATATACAGGAAGCAATATGTTAAGAGTAGAATGGAATTTATTCCCCAGATAAGTCATTTATTTCTCTCCTCAAAGAAAAAAAAGAATCCAATATTCTCAGATCAGATGCATATTGAAGCTTGACGGAAGGGGAATAAAATTTCAGACACAAGCTGGATTAGCAGGTTCAAATTGGATACTCATCATCTATGTCCTCCATAGTGCTTGGTGTGTACACAGTGCTTGGAGTATACAATACTTGAGTCCGAGTTATTTTTTTTTCCCTCGAGTGTTCCCTTGGAATTATTTGGCAAATTATTTATGACTGCCTCCTGTTGGCTGTTGTGTCAAAAATTATATTATCTTCCTGCTTAAGGCTTTTGTCAGTGATGAATTTGAAAGGAGTACTGTAAGTAATAAAAATGGCAAGCTATATCTTATATGTGTATGCAGTCTCTTTTTTTTTAACCTAAAAGTCTGCTTTACAAGTCAGGGTGATTGGAAAGATTAGTAGAGTGAAGTGGGAGTCCTTAGACTTTCTTTACCTGTTTAATCAGAGAAAAGAAGAAGGGTGTTAAAATATAACAGTCTAAATAATTTTTCCTTCTAAATTAATTCACTGCATCCCTTCCAAAGAAAATGCCTACTGAGACTTTCCAAATGGGGGGGCAATAGCACTTAGGCTTATATGCTGCTTTATAGTGCTTTATAACCTTCTCTAAGCAGTTCACAGAGTCAACATATTGCCCCCAACAATTTGGGTCTTCATTTTACCCACCTCGGAAGGATGGAAGACTGAGTCAACCTTGAGCCTGTTGACATTCAGTCTGCCAAATTGCAGGCAGCTGGCTACAACAGAAGTAGCTTGCAGTACTGCACTCTCTAACCACTGCACCACAATGTGGCATAATGAAGAAGAGCTAAGTCAGGAGTTCAGGCAGTCCTTGACTTACAACTGCAATTGGGACCAGAATTTCAGTTGTAGGTCATGATGGTTGTAAGTTGAAGCACCCATGTGATGGATCAGATTTTATGACCATTTGTCAGGTGAAACATGCAGTTGTAACTTTGAATCATGCAGTTATTAAATGAATCACACATAGACATAAATCTCATAAATCTCAGTCATAAATCTGAATCCATTTTCTCGAGGAGGATTTTTTTTTGCCAGAAACCAGCAAAAAACAGTGGACACCAACAAAAACATTACAAATCATGGTTCCATGACTGTGGGATGCTGCAACCAGTCATAAATGTGAACTGGATGCCAAATGCCCAAAATGCGGTCATTTAAAGTACAGAGGGGTGGTCAAAATTTGGTTTATAGAACATAATGCACACTTTCCGAGATTGTTATAACTCTGAATGATAATTAAATAACCAGTTTTAAGCCAAGGTTTACCTGTAGATCAGGGGTGTTAAACTCAATTTCATTGAGGACTGCATCAAGGGGTTGTGTTTGACCTCAGGGGGGCAGGTGGTTGTGACTGAGATAAGCATGGCCAGGATGGGCATGGCCACCTTGACGTCACTCATGTCAGGGGCATGGTGGCCAATTGCTAAGGCAGGACTTCACTCAGCCCCTCCCTCACTCTCATTATAATATCTTTTCTTTCTTTCTTTCTTTCTTTCTTTCTTTCTTTCTTTCTTTCTTTCTTTCTTTCTTTCTTTCTTTCTTTCTTTCTTTCTTCTTTCTTTCTTTCTTTCTTTCTTCCTTCCTTCCTTCCTTCCTTCCTTCCTTCATTCAATTTCTTCGTTTTTCTTCCTTCTTCCTTCTCCTTTCTTCTTCCCCTCTTTCCTTATTTTTCCTTTTTTGCTCCCTTCCCATCTCTCCTTTTTTTTGTCTTTACTCTTTCCCTTTCTCCTTTCCTTGTCCCTTGCATGCTCAATTGCAAAGGGGGAAACATTTCTCCTTTTGTTTTGTTTTTAGTTTGTTTTGCCAGCCCTCTGTCAGTAAAAATGGAGCTCAGGAGGGCCATGTACAATCCTCTGGGGCTACAGAAGGCCATTGTGACCAAAAATGGGGCCTGGGAGAGCCATGTGCACCCTCCCTGAGCTCTGTTTTCGCTAGCAGAGAGCTGCAGGAGGCCAGTGTGGCTAAAACAGGGCACAGGAGAGCTGTGCCCAGCCCTCCCAAGCTCCATTTTCTCTGGCAGAGGCACCATTTGCTGTTTCCAGGGTGGCCCCAAGGGCCAACTCTAAGCACCCCATGGACTGAATTTGGCCCGCAGGCCTTGAGTTTGACACCCCTGCTGCAAATCATATGATGCCCACCAGATCCTGCCTTTTAATTTTTTTTTTTTTTTAAAAAGCTAGTTAGTTTTCTGCAAAGCATTAGCCTCTAGCATTATATGGGTTTGCAGGCATACCTTTTGGGCCCTATCAACATCATTGGAATAATAAAGACCATCCTGGGAACTCATTTATCTTCTGATAAATGATTGTTTGTGAGAAGCCATGCCCACAATTGACAGTCTTTTGGAGAATGGGCAAATTTCTATAGTTGCCATTTTGATATTGGGTAAGTATCCATCACATGCTCTAAAAACTAAAAATATGTCACCAACTACAAAAGTTTGTTACCTTCACCTACCAGTAGCTATTGTGGTTTTCTATCAGCATGTTTCTTTGTCATGTAGAAAACCTTACTCCAAGGAAAGTTAAGAAAATTTGCAGACAGGACCAAAAGACAATGATACTTTATTCTAAAGTTCAGAAATGGGAGAAAGTAGCACAGCACCTTGCCCCCTTTCCCTTCAGCATGTAGTTATCAGTGTTTATAATTTCTTTAGAGACATAAATTTTAAATCAATGGGATAATACAAGCAAAAGAGAACAAATGCTAAAAGCAACAGTGGATGGAAAATAATGATGGTAATGTATGGTTGGGTGGTTGCGCTACCAACAGTGATCATGGAGAGTGTAACCCAGGGATACTCCTAGGGAAAAGGAACCAAAAATATCAAGATGACAGGTCAACTATGAGATCAAAATCCTGCTCCTTTTTCTACGTGTGCCAGAATCATGGCACAAGCTTAACTTTTTGAATCAGACATACACATACTGTGGCTGCCCTTATACCACTCAACAAGGAGTGTAAACAGAAAGAATTTTAAACAATGGATATATCTAATGAGATAAAAGTGAATCTTAGTTGAGTTCCATCTGCCAGATTTAATCTCTATGGGAAGATCCAGTGATGCTATGGCGACACTAGATGGAAAAGCAGGGAGGGAAATTTAAGGATAAGGAACGAGAAAGGTTAATTGCACCAAACTTGATTGCAGGAAATACGACTTCAGCAACAGAGTGGTCAATGTCTTGAATACTCTACCTGACTCTGTGGTTTCTTCCCCAAACCCCAAAAACTTTAACCTTAGACTGTCTACTACTGACCTCACCCCTTTCCTAAGAGGTCTGTAGGGGGCGTGCATAAGCGCACCAATGTGCCTACCATCCCTGTCCTATTGTTTCTTTTATTTCTTTTATTTTTCTTATATGTATCCATGTATTCATAACTATGTTTTTACTTATACCTACTACCTTGTAAGCAATTGACAAACCAAATAAATAAATAAATAAAAGGAGAAAGTATGGAAGTAAAGTTGTCCTGTCCTAAGAAGCCAAGTTGGCCATGAGTAAAACAAGGAGATGAGAAGAGATCTTTCTCTTTTATGCTATAATAACACAAAAGTGACAAAATTAACTTAGAATAGGAATATAAAACTCCCATTCCAAAAGTAAAGGAAATTCTATCATATATTAGGCATTTCACATTCAGTCAAAACCTTTTATTTTAAAGTTAACAGACTGCACAATATATATGTGATTTTTAAAAATGCCCATGAGTTATGTGTGGCACCCAGCGCATAAGCGGCACACTGAATGAAAAGAAATTCCCCATTAGACACTTATAAAAGTGCTTTATGTACATATGAGAATAGAATAATTGTTCCTTTCATTTTTTAAAAAATACAGGTTTTCAACTCACTTCACTACTCTCAAAATGTAAAGCCTACTTATTCTAAAATTGAAGTAGGGAATTATAACTGTAATAGAAGAGAATATATATAGCTCAGGGTTGATTTGTGGATTCCTTGTTGCTCTCTAAGCTTGGTTATTTTGCTTGCAGACATTTCATTACTCATCTAGGTAACATCATCAGTACTAATGAGTCTGGAGTTTGCTCTTGGTTGAGGTATGGTTTTTTTTCCTTTGTAGTTTCTTGGATTAGGGTATTATTTCCTGCATGATTTTTTTTTTTTTTTTTTTTGCGGGGGTCTGTGTGTCTGGTATTGATTCCAGCTTATCTGAGTATAGACTGCTGGAGAGTTTTATAATAGTCTTTTTGTTTCTTTCTTAGATTTTTTTAAATTGTTTCTTTTTGAACGTGTGGGAATGGTGGTGTGAAATCTAGAAGTGAAGTGAAGTGAAGTGAAGTGAAGTGAAGAGAAGAGAAGAGAAGAGAAGAGAAGAGAAGAGAAGAGAAGAGAAGAGAAGAGAAGAGAAGAGAAGAGAAGAGAGAAATGGAGACAGTGAGAAAGAGAGAGACAGAGAGAGATATTCATCCTTGGACTTCTAAACCTTTATAGGATAAGCTGAATAGCAATTGCATTAGTTTCAAGGTCTGATTATTTGTCATTCTATTCATTCTGAGATGTCTTCTCACAATGAACAATGAAAAACAGTACACTTTAAAAAAAAATACAATACGAGTACACCTATTTGTGTCCATCGTCCAGCTATCCATCCTCTGAACTGAAACCAGCCATTTCTGAATGCAATATGATACAGTAGAGCATTGCCTCTGCCGATATCCTCCAGATATGTTGAGAATTCCCAGGCAATTTGATACAGTGCATGTCCATCCCTGGCATTAAATTTCTTCAGTGCATCAAAAAACCTTGAGAAGCCTGTTTACTTCATAAACTGCATTCTGGGGAAATCAGGAAGCCTAGTTATGTCATTAAGTAGCAATTTATAATTAACTTATTCAAGTATCTGTGAAGGACGGGTTGAAGCCAAGGACAGAGATAGTTCCTCCACCCACATGTTCACACAGAAATTATTGCTGCCTTTTACCAAAATCTGAAGATTCACTGAAGACAGCTGCCATAAAACTATACACAGTATTTATTCTCCTATGAAGAGAGGTTTGAGGATGAGTCAAGGACATCCCAATTTTCACCAAGTAATAAGTAAACATTATACTTTGTCCAGAATCCTTTAAGTTTTCTAAAATACAGACATAATTTTCTGCAGGCATGGGATCCTACTGGCATAACAAGCAGTTCAGTGGGTGCACGCTTTGTGCAGGTGGGCGCACTATTTACAAATTACCAGCTCCAGCAAGCATTCACCTTCTTCTGCTGATGAGCGGCACTCAGCTGTGCTACGCAAAGCAGCTGAGGAGAAAAAAGCAGGAAATAAAGCACAGCCTAGAGCCAGGGTGGGCAGGTGGACTGAACAGACGATCAGAAGATCATTGCAGTGAACCGGTTCGATGTCAGCTGGTCTTCAGAGCTACGAGTTCATTAGAACTGGCCTGAACTGGTAGAATCCCACCCGTGCTTTTCTGATACGTAGCGGTAATGTTATAACGTTTCACTGTATTTAACAGTACAATTTGGATCACACTTTTCCATCTAAACACCATCTTTCCCTGAAAATAAGATCCAGTCGTATATTTTTTTGGGGGGCTCCAAAATAAGCACTAGGGCTTATTTTGGGGGAAACACAATTTCAGGGTGATCAGTCTGGCTGGGCATGCGCACAAAAGGCAGCAAGCATGCAGAGACTGACCGTATCCGACAGCAGCTGTAGCCCACTGGTCCTTTGGTTGGTGCATTCTGGGGCTGCGCAGCTCATGCAGCACAGGTGAGTTGATTCCCTGTTGAAGCAGCAGTCAGAGGCAGAGGTACAAAGGGGGAAGCAGGCAATATGGATGCGCCACACAAGCCATAGGAAAGATGAGAGTCGGTGGGCCAGAGTGAGCAGGTGGTCATGAGAAGCTCATCTTTGTGTGGTGGCACTGGCAGCAAATGGAGATAGAGGCATGGGGCAGAAGGTGGGCGATCCGGACATACTGCATGGGCTGCAGGCAAGCTGAGAGATGTGAAGACAAGCCTTCTGTGGCCAGCTGCCTTCTCTGGCCTACTGACTCTTGACTTTCCAAGGTCCATGTGGCACATCTGGATCACCTGCCTTCACTCTTGCAGCTCTGCCTCCACCTGCTGCTGGTGCCACTGCATGAGCTTCCCGTGGCTCGCTGCTGCTCCACCCAACTTATTCTTGGCTTTCCTGTGGCCCACATGGTACATCCAGATCACATGCCTCCCCCACTCCGCCTCTGCCTCCACCTACTGCTTGGATATGGAATCAACTCACCTATGCTATGCAGGCTGCAGCTGCTGGTGGAAATCATTGGCCCATGTGTGCTCACTGCCTCCTGTGCTCCCCCCGTTCACTAGGGCTTATTTGTGGGGTAGGCTTATGTTAGGCACACACTTAAAAATTAGGCTAGGGCTTATTTTGGAGGTATGTCTTATTTTCAGGGAAATACAGTAGCAATAGCACTTAGACTTATATCCTGCTTCACAGTGCTTTACAGCCTTCTCTTAGAAATTTACAGAATCAGCCTATTGCCTCTAACCATCTGGGTCCTCATTTTATTGACCTTGGAAAGATAAAAGGCTGAATCAATCTTGAGCCAGTAAGAATCAAACTGCCAAACTGCTGGCAGCTGGCAGTCAGCAGAAAGTAGTCTGCATGGACATTCAAAGGCACTGACAATGTTTTAAAGCACTAATCCATACAATCAAAAATATCAAAGCAATACTGTTTTATTTCATTTATTTTTAAAATGTATAGAACAACCATTCCTCTCAGAGAGGTTAGAAGGCTTACAAATAAACAAAAGGAATTTTAAAAAATAAAACCTGGTTTAAAGTTGTAAAAAGAAAGTAAAAAGCCTTTAAAGTCGAGTAAAAACAAATATTTAAACTACCACCTATAGAGCTCCTAAATAAATAAATATAGCTCATAATAAATCTCTGCAATGCATGTAAAACAGGTGGATTTTTAATTGCACAATTGTTGCTGACATCTTGACACAAGGTTCAGCTAGGCATAATGTTAATATCATGTAAGTATTTGATTCAACTGAGTTTTTAAAATATAAGTAGTCACTATTGGAAAGAACAGAACTGAATCAGCTTTGGTAGTCAGAGACCATGATGTCACATGTGCTATATCTTGATTGCACAAATAATAATGTAATTTTGGTATCAGATTCTCACCTAAATCATGTACCTGATGTTATATAATAAATATATCATTTGCCTTTTTCCCTTGCCTTCCCTGTAGACACTGAAGTGCAACAGTTGAATGTTGGGAGTAGAATGAATGAATGCTGGGATGGATAACAATGGGACAAACCACAGAATCTGAGGTTGTGGTTTCAAAAATGTTTCTAAAAAGCCCCACAAAGATCCATTCAAAACAGAAATTTTGGCCTTATTCATTTATGCGACATGGATTTCCTGCTTTATACCATCGTATCATAGATTTGGAAAGGGGCAAAATTTATATTTTAAATGAACCTTTGTTGGCATTTTTAAAAAGAAAAAAAGCAACTTATTTCATGTGCTCCCTAGTTAAAAATAGTTGGAATTAAGTACCAAGGTTAATTTTCTTCTATTTCTATAGGTATATTTTGGCTGCATTTGGCCCTAGGACAATGATGGCGAACCTATGGCATGAGTGCTGGAAGTGGCACGCAGAGCCAACTCTTCGAGCATACCCACTGTCACCCGTTGCTCTT
Source organism: Notechis scutatus (assembly GCF_049901735.1). Classification (NCBI taxonomy): domain Eukaryota; kingdom Metazoa; phylum Chordata; class Lepidosauria; order Squamata; family Elapidae; genus Notechis; species Notechis scutatus. The sequence goes on from NC_142009.1 coordinate 304,881,199, forward strand.
CCAGGTTCCGGTGCATGCATGTGTGCTGGCCAGCTGGTCTTCACGCGCTGGGGAGTGCCAGAAACTGGAAGAGCAGCTTCCTGGCATGCATGCAAGTGCTGGGAATCTGAGCTTCCGGTTTCCAATGCGTGCATGCATGGCAGCCAGCTGGTCTTCGCATGTGCATGCATGCCAGAAACCAGAAGACCAGGTGGCCAGCATGCATGCATGTGCCAGAAACCGGAAGCTCATCTTCCAGGCATGTGCGTGCATGTTGGACAGTTGCTCTTCAGAAGCTGCTCTTCTGGTTTCTGGCGCTGCCCCATGTGTGCATGCCAGGGAGCTGGTCTTCTGGTTTCCAGCGCTCCCCCGTGTGCGTGCTCCTGTTTCGGCACTCATTGCCAAAAAGGTTCACCAACACTGCCCTGGGAGATCAACACAATCATTCTAATAGAATCTAGTATCCTATTTTTTTATCTCTGTTTTACAAACATTGTAGCACTTCTAAACTGATTTTCCAGTCCTGAGGACAATGATCTCTTGGGTTGCAGCCAAAGACCAGCAAGTTCCATGCATTCATTTGCATGTAATGACCTCTTCTGCATACTTGCATATTTGCAGTAGCCCCCAAACGCATCCCCACTGAAAACATTATATGTGGAGTTGAAGCTAGCCTAACCAAAATCAACCGAGATTCAGCCAACAAGATCAGACTCAAAGTCACCAACATCCTCTGCTCCAGCAACCCACCCAGAAGCAACCTACACAGAGAAGAACAAAAAGCACTCACCAACCTGAGGAAAGACAGCAACATAGTCATTCTCCCAGCAGACAAAGGCAACACCACAGTTGTAATGAACACATTGGACTATCACTCCAAACTATCCAACCTACTCCAAGACCCCGCTTACAAATCTCTGAATACTGACCCCCACCTACCTACCTAGAAAAAAACCACCAAATCAAAATTTAAGGAAAGCAGGTTAATTCACCAAACATTGCAGGAAATACGACTTCAGCAGCAGAGTGGTCAATGTCTTGAATACTCTACCTGACTCTGTGGTTTCTTCCCAAAACCCCAAAAACTTTAACCTTAGACTGTCTACTACTGACCTCACCCTTTTCCTAAGAGGTCTGTAGGGGGCGTGCATAAAGCGCACCAATGTGCCTACCATCCCTGTCCTATTGTTTCTTTTATTTCTTTTATTTTTCTTATATGTATCCATGTATTCATAACTATGTTTTTACTTATACCTATTACCTTGTAAGCAATTGACAAACCAAATAAATAAATAAATAAAAGGAGAAAGTATGGAAGTAAAGTTGTCCTGTCCTAAGAAGCCAAGTTGGCCATGAGTAAAACAAGGAGATGAGAAGAGATCTTTCTCTTTTATGCTATAATAACACAAAAGTGACAAAATTAACTTAGAATAGGAATATAAAACTCCCATTCCAAAAGTAAAGGAAATTCTATCATATATTAGGCATTTCACATTCAGTCAAAACCTTTATTTTAAAGTTAACAGACTGCACAATATATATGTGATTTTTTAAAATGCCCATGAGTTATGTGTGGCACCCAGCGCATAAGCGTGGCACACTGAATGAAAAGAAATTCCCATTAGACACTTATAAAAGTGCTTTATGTACATATGAGAATAGAATAATTGTTCCTTTCATTTTTTTTAAAAATACAGGTTTTCAACTCACTTCACTACTCTCAAAATGTAAAAAGCCTACTTATTCTAAAATTGAAGTAGGGAATTATAACTGTAATAGAAGAGAATATATATAGCTCAGGTTGATTTGTGGATTCCTTGTTGCTCTCTAAGCTTGGTTATTTTGCTTGCAGACATTTCATTACTCATCTAGGTATCATCAGTACTAATGAGTCTGGAGTTTGCTCTTGGTTGAGGTATGGTTTTTTTCCTTTGTAGTTTCTTGGATTAGGTATTATTTCCTGCATGATTTTTTTTTTTTTTTTTTTTTGCGGGGGTCTGTGTGTCTGGTATTGATTCCAACTTATCTGAGTATAGGCTGCTGGAGAGTTTTATAATAGTCTTTTTGTTTCTTTCTTAGATTTTTTTAAATTGTTTCTTTTTGAACATGTGGGAATGGTGGTGTGAAATCTAGAAGTGAAGTGAAGTGAAGTGAAGTGAAGTGAAGTGAAGAGAAGAGAAGAGAAGAGAAGAGAAGAGAAGAGAAGAGAAGAGAGAAATGGAGACAGTGAGAAAGAGAGAGACAGAGAGAGATATTCATCCTTGGACTTCTAAACCTTTATAGGATAAGCTGAATAGCAATTGCATTAGTTTCAAGGTCTGATTATTTGTCATTCTATTCATTCTGAGATGTCTTCTCACAATGAACAATGAAAAACAGTACAATTTAAAAAAAAATACAATACGAGTACACCTATTTGTGTCCATCGTCCAGCTATCCATCCTCTGAACTGAAACCAGCCATTTCTGAATGCAATATGATACAGTAGAGCATTGCCTCTGCCGATATCCTCCAGATATGTTGAGAATTCCCAGGCAATTTGATACAGTGCATGTCCATCCCTGGCATTAAATTTCTTCAGTGCATCAAAAACCTTGAGAAGCCTGTTTACTTCATAAACTGCATTCTGGGGAAATCAGGAAGCCTAGTTATGTCATTAAGTAGCAATTTATAATTAACTTATTCAAGTATCTGTGAAGGACGGGTTGAAGCCAAGGACAGAGATAGTTCCTCCACCCACATGTTCACACAGAAATTATTGCTGCCTTTTACCAAAATCTGAAGATTCACTGAAGACAGCTGCCATAAAACTATACACAGTATTTATTCTCCTATGAAGAGAGGTTTGAGGATGAGTCAAGGACATCCCAATTTTCACCAAGTAATAAGTAAACATTATACTTTGTCCAGAATCCTTTAAGTTTTCTAAAATACAGACATAATTTTCTGCAGGCATGGGATCCTACTGGCATAACAAGCAGTTCAGTGGGTGCACGCTTTGTGCAGGTGGGCGCACTATTTACAAATTACCAGCTCCAGCAAGCATTCACCTTCTTCTGCTGATGAGCGGCACTCAGCTGTGCTACATAGAAAGCAGCTGAGGAGAAAAAAAGCAGGAAATAAAGCACAGCCTAGAGCCAGGGTGGGCAGGTGGACTGAACAGACGATCAGAAGATCATTGCAGTGAACCGGTTCGATGTCAGCTGGTCTTCAGAGCTACGAGTTCATTAGAACTGGCCTGAACTGGTAGAATCCCACCCGTGCTTTTCTGATACGTAGCGGTAATGTTATAACGTTTCACTGTATTTAACAGTACAATTTGGATCACACTTTTCCATCTAAACACCATCTTTCCCTGAAAATAAGATCCAGTCGTATATTTGGGGGGCTCCAAAATAAGCACTAGGGCTTATTTTGGGGAAACACAATTTCAGGGTGATCAGTCTGGCTGGGCATGCGCACAAAAGGCAGCAAGCATGCAGAGACTGACCGTATCCGACTTAGCAGCTGTAGCCCACTGGTCCTTTGGTTGGTGCATTCTGGGGGGCTGCATGTGAGCTCATGCAGCACAGGTGAGTTGATTCCCTGTTGAAGCAGCAGTCAGAGGCAGAGGTACAAAGGGGGAAGCAGGCAATATGGATGCGCCACACAAGCCATAGGAAAGATGAGAGTCGGTGGGCCAGAGTGAGCAGGTGGTCATGAGAAGCTCATCTTTGTGTGGTGGCACTGGCAGCAAATGGAGATAGAGGCATGGGGCAGAAGGTGGGCGATCCGGACATACTGCATGGGCTGCAGGCAAGCTGAGAGATGTGAAGACAAGCCTTCTGTGGCCAGCTACCTTCTCTGGCCTACTGACTCTTGACTTTCCAAGGTCCATGTGGCACATCTGGATCACCTGCCTTCACTCTTGCAGCTCTGCCTCCACCTGCTGCTGGTGCCACTGCATGAGCTTCCCGTGGCTAGCTGCTGCTCCACCCAACTTATTCTTGGCTTTCCTGTGGCCCACATGGCACATCCAGATCACATGCCTCCCCCTCCCTCCGCCTCTGCCTCCACCTACTGCTTGGATATGGAATCAACTCACCTATGCTATGCAGGCTGCAGCTGCTGCTGGAAATCATTGGCCCATGTGTGCTCACTGCCTCCTGTGCTCCCCCAACTTCACTAGGGCTTATTTGTGGGGTAGGCTTATGTTAGGCAAACGCTTAAAAATTAGGCTAGAGCTTATTTTGGAGGTATGTCTTATTTTCAGGGAAATACAGTAGCAATAGCACTTAGACTTATATCCTGCTTCACAGTGCTTTACAGCCTTCTCTTAGAAATTTACAGAATCAGCCTATTGCCTCTAACCATCTGGGTCCTCATTTTATTGACCTTGGAAAGATAAAAGGCTGAATCAATCTTGAGCCAGTAAGAATCAAACTGCCAAACTGCTGGCAGCTGGCAGTCAGCAGAAGTAGTCTGCATGGACATTCAAAGGCACTGACAATGTTTTAAAGCACTAATCCATACAATCAAAAATATCAAAGCAATACTGTTTTATTTCATTTATTTTTAAAATGTATAGAACAACCATTCCTCTCAGAGAGGTTAGAAGGCTTACAAATAAACAAAAGGAATTTTAAAAAATAAAACCTGGTTTAAAGTTGTAAAAAGAAAGTAAAAACCTTTAAAGTCGAGTAAAAACAAATATTTAAACTACCACCTATAGAGCTCCTAAATAAATAAATATAGCTCATAATAAATCTCTGCAATGCATGTAAAACAGGTGGATTTTTAATTGCACAATTGTTGCTGACATCTTGACACAAGGTTCAGCTAGGCATAATGTTAATATCATGTAAGTATTTGATTCAACTGAGTTTTTAAAATATAAGTAGTCACTATTGGAAAGAACAGAACTGAATCAGCTTTGGTAGTCAGAGACCATGATGTCACATGTGCTATATCTTGATTGCACAAATAATAATGTAATTTTGGTATCAGATTCTCACCTAAATCATGTACCTGATGTTATATAATAAATATATCATTTGCCTTTTTCCCTTGCCTTCCCTGTAGACACTGAAGTGCAACAGTTGAATGTTGGGAGTAGAATGAATGAATGCTGGGATGGATAACAATGGGACAAACCACAGAATCTGAGGTTGTGGTTTCAAAAAATGTTTCTAAAAAGCCCCACAAAGATCCATTCAAAACAGAAATTTTGGCCTTATTCATTTATGCGACATGGATTTCCTGCTTTATACCATCGTATCATAGATTTGGAAAGGGGCAAAATTTATATTTTAAATGAACCTTTGTTGGCATTTTTAAAAAGAAAAAAGCAACTTATTTCATGTGCTCCCTAGTTAAAAATAGTTGGAATTAAGTACCAAGGTTAATTTTCTTCTATTTCTATAGGTATATTTTGGCTGCATTTGGCCCTAGGACAATGATGGCGAACCTATGGCATGAGTGCTGGAAGTGGCACGCAGAGCCAACTCTTCGAGCATACCCACTGTCACCCGTTGCTCTTCCAGGTTTCGGTGCATGCATGTGTGCTGGCCAGCTGGTCTTCACGCGCTGGGGAGTGCCAGAAACTGGAAGAGCAGCTTCCTGGCATGCATGCAAGTGCTGGGAATCTGAGCTTCCGGTTTCCAATGCGTGCATGAAAATACACACACACACACACACACACACACACACACACACACACATATATGTGTTTTCTTAAGTTTTCGCGGGTACTTACATGGATGGTATTCAGCTTTGTTCGTGAACAGTGAACTGATTCCTAAGGTTAATCTGCAGTATAAATTTAATTTGATATCCTCACTGCCATCAAAAATATGTGGAAATAGTAATTTTTATAACACACTACTAAATGTCCATCAGTGGTCCCTAAACCTTTCCCCATCCTTCCCAGTTTTTCCTGATGAGAAAAAGTCCCAATTAAACCAATTTACATCTATACTGTAGATAAAGTCTTTGTCTTTTAGTATCATGATGATTAAGGTATAGATCAGAATAAGATTTAGCTCAGCCTTTTTGCATTCATTTCCAAATGTGAATTTGCAGAATGTAGATTGGCCATTTTGCGTACAGTGTATTGTGCCTTTGTCATGAAATACAAGACAAATGAGGACTCAGAAATATAAATAATAGAAATGGCTAATTATAAAGTGAAGGGGGGAGGAACATAAAAAAAAAGAAAAGCTCACAACAAAGATCTCTAATATTACTGGTTAAAAACCAATTGGACTGTAAACTTTAATTCATCTACTAAATGTCAAGCACCATTGGATGTATCAGCGGTTGCCTCACCTCTCCTTGTTATTAATACATGCTTAGCTACAGTGGAAATTAGAAGGTCGGTAATAATAGCCTTCCAAAACACTTCAGATGGAAATTTCAGTTTGAAATTTGCTGAGAATTCTATTACTCTGGTAACGAGCTCAATAAAAGCTAAACATTAAAATAAAAGCCTTTCATTTAGAGCTGCTTAGTTTGTGACAGTATACATGTGTGTGGTTCTTTCTTTCCTCCTTTCTTTCTTTCTATCTTTCTTTCTTTCTTTCCCTTTCCTTCCTTCATTCCTTCATTCTTCTTTTCTCTCTCTCTCTCCTTCCTTCCACCCTTCCTTCGTTTCTATTTTCCTTCTTTCTTTTCCTCTGTCCCTTCAGGAATATATGCTGAATTGAAGTTCACCAAGATATAATGCAGATCTATAGAAAACTCTAAACTCAGGAGCCACTCTTTCTTTGAAAACTACTTAATTCCCTTAATATCTATACATGTTGCATTGAGCACATTCCATATTTTCGTGTCAATTTCACCCTTTGCCCAAGATTATCACAGGCAAAATCACCTTGGAAATATAAGTACTGATATCTCCCTTTTTTTCTCAAAATATATCATGGAAAGTTGCATCAATTGTGATGCTTGCATAAAATTCCCCAAGTAGAAGAGTTAAACCCACACATTTAGTGCCAAGCATTTGTGTTTGGACATTATTAGTATCTTCTGTGTCTCCCCCAAAATAAGACCCTGTCTTATATTTTTTACCACCCAAAAAAAGGCACTAGGTCTTATTTCTGGAGGATGTCATCCACTGACTAAGCTCATTTGTGCACATTGTCCGCGGCCTCTTTTTCACTGTCAGAGACCTTCAGAACTTCTTCTTCTGTGGCCAGCAAGACTTTCCTGAAGGTCTCTGCAGCTCCAGATCAATCTGGAGCTTTCTTATCAGCTACAGACAGAGGCCTTCAGGAAAACCTTGCCAGCCTTGCTGGCTGCAGAAGAAATGGGCTGGCAAGTCTGGCAAGGGGTTTTGTGAGGCCTGGCTACAACTGTCCAAAGGTAAGTAATAGGGCAGCTCCACCCACCCCCATCCTCACCCTAGCTTAATTTTTACCCATGCAATTGAGTGGGCAGAATCTTAAATAGGGCTTATTTGGGGAGTAGGGTTTATATTGGGCACACGTGTAAAAATCAAGCTAGGACTTACTTTCAGGGTAGGTCATATTTTCAGGGAAACGGGGTATGTTGGTTTATGTATATTTGGTCATAATATCAGTTCATCCCATGGCCAAATGCATAAATATTCACATTTATCCTCCTTTATGCTTTGGACAAATTATGCATCTTTTTGTTTATCACTTTTTCTACTGTACATATTTTTATACAAAAGTCCCTAAGGTGTATTTTCTAAACAATATTGGGAAAAATATTGAAAAGGTTGAAAAGGTTAGAAAAATACATTGTCATTTAAAAATGTGGCCCAATCAAAATACTCTCCCCACCTTGAGACTTTCAAGAAGAGATTGGACTGCCATTTGTCAGAAATGGTGTAGGGTCTCCTGCTTGGGTGGGGTTGGACTAGATGACCCACAAGATCCCTTCCAACTCTGTTAATATGTAATCTATAAAATCTTCCTAAGCTAAATTTTAAAAAGGAACTGAAAGGTTAAACCAAAGACAAAAGACTAAAGGAAATTAGTATAATGGTCTAAATCATATATCTGTTAATCAAAGCTTTGTTCACTGGGAGATGATTCTAAAACAACAAAACTAACTAATAAAGTCTTTTTTCATGAATAGACAAACAGTGCATTGTTTATCATAATTCAGACATAAAGAAAATCAAGGGGAAATATTTTTTATTTTGCATTAAAAGGTTCTTCAGTATAAGAACCACAACTTCTCTTGAATTTAAAAATAAAAGAAACAGAAAATAGACTTAAGTACAGTGGTGGTATGCCAGCGGTTGGGACCGGTTTGGCTGAACTGGTAGTAAAAAAAGCCTCTGATGATCAGCTGAGAGAAGGGGAAAAAAGCCTCCAGCTGAGAGAAGAAAGAAAAGCGCAGGATCGGCCCTCCCACCCACCCCTGTTCTTTTCTCTTCTTTATCCTCTCAGCTGATTGACACTGCAGATTAGGTGTGTGTAGTGGAAGAGGTAGGATCCCACTGCGGCTTAACTAGTGATAATTCACCGTGTAACACTATGGTGCTGTAAACAATCTAGCACCAGTCTTACATGGTGAACTGTCACTATTGAAATCTATTTTGTTTCTTTTGTTTTTTAATTTAAATTTATTTCACAGGAGCAAAGTACTGGACAGTCCTTGAAGCCGCCAATTGGGAACAATATTTTATAGGCAGTGACCAATCAAATGTCAGTGTTGAAAGGACACTGCTGTCAGTAAACATTTTGCTTACAAAGAGAAGGAAAGAGATGGGAAAGCTATGATGATAGAAATAAAGCCCAGCCAATATTCAAGAGGTTGGTTATACAGAATATAGTAGCTCAGAGCTCTTACCTAGTATCTCCCAGATGAAGTTGCATAGTCTATTCTTGACAACATTCGGGTGCATCCAAGAAATGAGGAAGAATGTTGCTGTGATAAAAGGAGAAAACATATAAAATTCTTTATTGGCCAAGTGTGATTGAACACAAGGAATTTGTCTTGGTGCAAATACTCTCAGTATACATAAAAGAAAAGATACATTCGTCAAAACTCAAGAATCATAAGGTACAATACTTAATGATAGTCATAGGGTACAATAAGCAATCAAATCATACTAGGAAACAGTCAATATAAACCATAAGGGTACAAGCGACAAAGTTACAGTCATACAGTCACAAGTGGGAGGGGATGGGTGATAAGAAGTGATGAGAAGATTAACAGTAATAGTAGTGCAGACTTTGTAATAGTTGGACAGTGTTGAAGAAATTATTGTTTGCAAGGTTGGTCTGTTGTCGGGCCTTTGGGGGGGGGGGCGCCTCGCGCCAGTTGGTTTTTGCCCGAGGGCAAGGTTACCCCCCCCTTGGTTGGCCGGAAACCTGAATTGAGAGTTACTCCCTGCGTTCCCCAGTGAGAACCTCCAACAGATCTATTCCTTTATGAATAGAAGGAGATCTCCCTTTCATGGAAACAGAATTCAGGATCCACGGGAACTTTGATTTTATTTCTCAGCAGAATGAGGGACAAGCCTTTTTATCCCTTTTCCAAGCTCTGAAAGGTTTCATTTTATACTGTGTAAAGCTGTTAATTTTAACAGAAAGTCATCTGTCAGGAATGGTGTGGTAATGGATTCCCTCACTGCGGAGAGGGTTAGAGTACTGTAGGTGATCTCCAAAGTCCCATTCTAGGAGCCTATGATTATTTAGGAGTTTTCATTATATAGAAAGTTGCAACTCTGGCAGCGAGGATAGCATATTATGTAATATCCTGAAGAGAAGAGAAGAGAAGAGAAGAGAAGAGAAGAGAAGAGAAGAGAAGAGAAGAGAAGAGAAGAGAAGAGAAGAGAAGAGAAGAGAAGAGAAGAGAATTCTTTATTGGCCAAGTGTGATTGGACACACAAGGAATTTGTCTTGGTGCATATACTCTCAGTGTACATAAAAGAAAAGGTACATTCAACAAGATACTACATTGAAAATTATCCATAGAAATTTAAGGTTGAATCTTGCCAGTCTTCATATTGGCACTCCTAATACTTACCTGCTCCTCAGAAAGACAAACTTCCCCCACATATTCTCTTTTCAGAGGTTAATATTGCAGCATGTAAGAACTTGCCAACAGCTGAAACCTGGCACCCACAATCATAATACAGCAGAAACATACTTAAAATGAAAACAAATATGGTTTAAATTATAGAAAGATTTTTTTTTCACTTACTAGTATGACAAAAAAGCACTGGTATTTGTGGCTTCACATATGTGGCTTCATATATGATTTTAACCTTCAGAAAAGGGTTAAATTTGTATATTTTGCTTATGTAGTGTCTGAATATTAGAGAGATTTTCCTTTTTAAAAAAGAAAGGAATCTTGCCTTATTTCTGTCAACTAATTATTTACCTTAATTGTTAGGGCACAACATAGTAGAAGAACCACTTGAGGTCTGTCAAATTACAATAAGTATAGATCTTAAACTTCTTTCCTTCTCTGCTATTGAATAGGTATCTTAACTCCTACTATGGTATCATTACTTGGTGTCATTTCCAATTCTCTTTTGATTGAAAATGCATCTGGACTCTGTTTGAAAGGACAGCAGTAGAAGACAATTTAGGAGACAAGATATCTTTTTCAAAGGCCCATTTCATCAGTTCTACTTTAAGTTAGAAAGTAATCTTTATTAAAACCAAAAACCTTGAAACTGACCATCTTAATCAAGGGCCGGAGGAGCAAAAAGAAAGTGGCTTTGGCCACATGTTCAAAGCATGTGGAAGGCCTGTCAAAAACAGGTCAACAATTTGGTTGCCATGGTGCCATTTTATTACCTTACTTATTAATTTTAATTATATCATGTAGGTATAATGTTTTTTTCTGTCTTGGTAATAATTACAACTTAATGGCAGTTTTTGGACAGTAGCAGACCAGGCCTTTTACAGGTCACTTTGTAAAACTTTAAACAACTCAGGATAATCATTGTGACTGTCCACAGAAGAAATCCTTTCCTAGTCATTCCAGTTATTTTGGACTATGTTGAAAAGATTTTTATAGTTAAGTTCTAAATTAAAGAGAAATCCAAACCTACTTTTCTTTAACTTCATTGCTTATATACATTAAAAAGTAGCATTACGTTTCTCTGTGAATGGGCCACTAAGTGCTGACTTCTCTCTTGAGAAACTGAAAGAACAGAGATTGGTGTACAAGAGTACGAGAGATTGGTGTACCTGACAAAGATTGGTGTACGAGAGTTATGTGGAAACAGATGTCACACCCATGACAGTAAGATGGAGCCACTGCAAGGCAACTGTTTCCTATGCCATGAGAGGATTCTGGAAACTCTTATCACAAAAATCAAACAAATTAGTAAATTGAGTCTGATACTCAGCCCGACATCCTCCCTACTGTTTTGATTCAGAATGCAAAAATAACCTGTGACATAATATTCCTTGGCAAATTTGGGGCTGATTAGCACTTTGAAGAACCTCCCCCTGCCTTTTCAACTTTAATTCTTCTATACTCGTTTCAACTGCCTCCTTTTGTTGAAATGTAATATGGTTTAATATATTTATTTGTACACTGCTTAGACTCACTCTGTGAGTGCATGGGCAGTCTCAAATTTTGATTGATGTAAGAAAGAAAGAAAGAAAGAAAGAAAGAAAGAAAGAAAGAAAGAAAGAAAGAAAGAAAGAAAGAAAGAAGGAAGGAAGGAAGGAAGGAAGGAAGGAAGGAAGGAAGGAAGGAAGGAAGGAAGGAAGGAAGGAAGGAAGGAAGGAAGGAAGGAAGGAAGGAAGGAAGGAAGGAAAGAGGGAGAAAGAGAGAAATAAAGAGAGAAATAAACAAACAAACAAACAAACAAACAAATAAATAAATGTATGATAAAATGATAAATAAAAATAAGCCATTGTGTCTTTTTGGGGTTGGGAGGAAATCCAATGTTTTGGGATTGCTCTTTTGTTACTATTGATCTTCTGCTGTAGCTTATTGTCTTCAGTTTTTACTAATGCTGCAAACAATAATCAATGAAGCCGCAAGAATCCATTGCAGTTGTTTTGAAAGGTGTAGCAAGCCCCACATTATTTTGAACAGAGCAGGCCACTGCATCAAATTCTGCAAGCAAGTTTAGTATGTTGAAAAGAGGAAGACGTGCTCATTCGCTCTCTCCTGACCTTTTCATTGCAAAGACTGGAAATGTTTGAAAAGCCTGTACAATCATATTCATAAACGTAAAGGTTAGTGACAAAATTGCACAACTGGGTCATCTTGCAAAAGAATGTTGCAAATTACTACCGTTTGTCTCCTTTAATTGTTCACACAGCTGCACCAATACCAAGGGAAAACTATCTAGCAAAACTAGATTGATTTCTTTTTTTAAAAGCTTTAGGAACAATCTCAATGGAAAGGGAAGGATCAATGCATTCACATCTGAAGTACCAAGAAATTGATAAGAAAAGCTTTCTTCCTCCTCTGCCTCTACAAGCCCATGATGCTTCATCAGATGTAATTTGCATGGAGCAAGGAGGAAAAAAAATAAGGAGCCCTAGAACAGAGGATAAAATTTGTCTCTGGGATCAGGAATTGTGAATATAGGTTGGCATCTGTATGAACTGTTCATGGTGAAAGCTCATACTTTGTTTAGTTGCTTGATTGGGTTGTTCAGTTAACTTTTATTACATCTTTCCATTCTAAAGAAAAAAAATAGCTAACATAACCAAAGATATTTCGTTATCTGAAGCAGAGCAGCAATTGGTGTTTTCCGCCAACAGCAACCAGCCAGATATATAAGCTACCAAGATATTTTAGAGTCTGAAGTTTTAAAAAAAATCAATAAAATATAACTAGATGGCTGACTAGACAACAACCTTGTTTTACATGAGTTGTAGCTTCCAATTCATCTTCAAGGGCAGACTGTCATGCATATTGCAGCTACTTAAATAGGAAAGTTATTGGAGTATGGATTCTGGTTGGAGCTAATGGTTACAGCCAGATGAGGTCTGGACTGAATTTACAGAAATGAATCTAGGCCATTTTTTTTTTTTCTTCAGCAAGAGTCCAAGTCTAGTTAGAGATATATCTAGTTCCCAGATCTATGGACCACAAAATATCTCATGAGACTTTTAGTTTATTGGGCTACATCCATTATATCAAAGTCCTGCAGTATTACTCAATCCCAATCTCTGCCCTTACCTATGGACTTCCTATTTAAAAAAAATAACAGCAAGGATATAGGAAGAACTACCATTGCACCCCAAAGAGTCAGACAGAAGTTCTCTAGTACACTAATTGAAATTAATCCAATAAGTAGGAGTGGAACCATGAAAAACAATTCCTCTCGTTCCAGGCCCAAGCACTAGGATTCAGCAGCTCAATACCCAAAGCTGCTGCAATATCTTCCCCTTAGCCATGATCATCATCAGGGCAAGCAAGGGAGAAGCAAATGAAGAAATGTGTGTTACAACATCGCAGAAATGCCATGACTTATATACTTGGCTCAGATATCAGGATACGAGAGTGGCATTTGGATGATGGTGTCATTATGCACCATTTTTAGATTCACTCAGTGTCAGGTCTGCCATCGTAAACGCTTCAACCTGCTTCACTTTGCTGGCATCTTGCCATGCCAGAAAATGTGGCAGGGGGAGAATGGGAATGCAGAGAGGAGAGATGATAGGAACCAGAGATGCCAATTCAGAACAGACCTGAGCATCCAAGGAGATGAGCATGAGAATGGAATGTGAAACTACCCCAAAGAAGCTTCAACCCTTAAAGCTGTTACCAAAATACCAAATTTGAGTACTATTAGACACTTATGAACTGGTCAAGGGACAAGGGCCTAGGAGACGGGAAAATGGCAGATTTTGAGTGGGAATATTCAGATCCAGCTTTGCTTACGTTGGCTTTAGTATACCTTTCACTACAAATGGAGTCGAGGGTCTTTCTTTCCTAAATGCCCAAACTGGGACCAGCCTAACACTCAGTTTGCTAAGGAGGCTACGGGTTGAAACTTTTCAAGACATTATGAGAAAGGTACTCTGTTCTTCACGTCCTTATATAGAGCTAGTGTTAAATATAGATCACTCTCTGGTTGATAAGTTGGTCACTCATTTTTTGTAAAGGCTTTTTTAGTTTTTAACTGCTTGAAAAATGGGGAAAGAAGGGAGAAAATGTGCTGCAGATGGTTTCAGAAAATAACTATAGCAAGATATTTTTTTTTATTCTGCATAAAAGGCTGAGCTGGTTTGTTGCTGGTTTTGGGGCTGGGGGAGCTGCATTTCTCCACATTTTACTCCTATTAAAGACTTTTATTACTGCTATTCACCTGTCATTATACAACATTAGACAATTACACAGCATACCATGAGTTCTATAATAAGGGGGAAAATATTTCTTCCACTTTTATGATAAGAGCAAAAAAGAGGACATTTAATCAAAACATACAGATAAGTCTTTAATATATATATTTTAAGTGTTTCTACTGCTGCTTTCTGTCCTTTCAAAAATTAGTTATGAGGAGTCCCTGGTATGAACATAGAAAAGGGGGAGGACGAAAATGAATTGTGCATGAAGAACTCACGTTTTGATTGCCAGGCGATTGACAAAATAATTTGTACCCGTCGATTTTCATGAAGGAAATTTTTTACAATGGATTTGCCAAGCAGATTTTTAATTTTAATCAGTAATGAAAAAATGACAACATGGATCACAACAAGGCATCAGCCATTAAATGGGCTTCGGCAACTGCTGTCAGGAGGCCTCCATTAAAAAGCTGTACCTTTGCGGGCATCAATCACATTCTTCAAACTCATAGACATCTTCAAGATCTAATTAGACCTTTAAGTTCTTTTCTAGCAATTTGCAAAAATGCCACTAACAGTGCAAGACAGTAAAACAAAATATGTCGATATATGTCTATATCTGGTCACGTAGAGTATCTGAGAACTGGTATATCTGATTCCCAAGAGTATTAACCTGAATCCTAGTTAGACATCTAACACTCCCACACTGATTCCTGAGGTTGGGTAACTAAGGAGCTTCAAGACTGAGCTATGACTTGTATATAGGTTTAAGAGGAGACAGGTGATATTACAGGTCATGACAAGAAACACCTTGCCACAATTCCATCTCTAAACAATAAATACCTTCAACCATGATTTTGTCAAACAACTGCATTGTTCAAGACAGGGTAGGAGTGGGGACAGAGAGTTAAATGCACTGTGAAGAAGTCAGACAAATGCTTAATCTCTGCATAAACCATATTACGGCTATGTGCAATTGCCCAGTATGTTTACCATTTAGCCAGAGATAAAGCATTTCTACTCTTCCAGCTTACTCAGTCTTGGTAGACCTGCTCACACAGGCTTATCAGCAAGGCATGCTTTTCCTGTATTGATCAGAAGGGCAATTACTTACTGATTTTAATGGAATATGTTTCAAAATAAGTATTTCTAGGATTGAAACTAAGTGAAGTAAATGTAATAATAAACTGCATTTTTTCTTTTGTTCTTACAATTGAAATTATAGATTCTAAATGAACAAGAATTCTATATTTCATAATCTAAATTCTCTTGAGACAAATTTCTCAAGGGTCCAGCAGGGTAAAACAATCAATTTTAGTTCACTTTATATTTTAATGCATATGCATGAAAAAAAAATCCCTTCTCACTCCTATGGGAAGTACTTGTCTTCCTCAATCTACCAAAGGCCTGGGAGTTTGAGGGTTTTGTGCAATATCTTAGCTGTTCTCTTCTGGCCTGGCCTGACCTGCACTGCACTGCACTTCTCTGGACAAAACGCTCTGATGCTATTTCTGGGTCTGTTGAAGCCATTCTTCCAGTTTAAGAGGCACAGAAGCAAAGCCCCAAGGTGTCCTACTACCACTAAGACCTGTTGTATCTTTACTTTCGACTTCCAGTCAAGTTTATCCTCCAGACTGGTACTTTTCCAGCTTCTCATTCCCTTTTGTCCTGATACTGTTGTCACAACATATCACTACATTTATAAGCACAGCTAACTTCTGGTCTTAATCTACTACCAAGATGTCTGGCTAATTGGCCAGTAACTGTCCATCTGGATTTGGAAGTCTTACAGGATTTTAGCCCTGTTATTTTCCATGACCTTCTGTGGAATCTCCCATTTAGATTTGGGAGAGGCTAGACCACGTAGATGTCCCTGTACACAATGCCAGCTATTTGTTGTGCAGTTCAGTATATTCTGTTCCTGCCTGCATCTTACACCCTGCCATTACATGAACTGTCTCTGAGGCCTCTGCATAGTTTGCATCTTGGATCCTGTCTAGCATGATGGATCCTTGCCTCTATGGATCAGGTTCTTAGGTCTGTTCTTGTGCTTCTGTGATGAATGTCTCGATGCTATCATTTAGTCCAGCCCTTTCCAGTCACTGAAAATTATATCACAACAGGTATCAAAATTATACCTATTCCATAGTTGATCACCTCAGCTATCTGTCAATGGCACATCCCATGCAGAGTCTTGTTTTACTATGGTAATTACTCTGCTTGATCTTCATCCCATGTCTGATGCTTCCTCAGGCATTCTCTCAACAGCTCATCTTTGGGTGTCAAGAGAATGCTCTTGGTTTCAGAAAGCTTTCGAAAACAATCAGAATCTGCCTCCCTATAGCTTAAATTCATTATTCCACATCTTACACTTTAAAGTTTTTTTAATATTCTTTCAGATTTTTGAGCAGTCTTTTCATATCCATCTTCCATATCCTTTCTCAAGGCTAAAAATGCCCAGCTTGTTCAACCTCTCCCAGTACAAATTGATTTTCAGGCCTTTGATCATCTTTGTTGCCCTTCTCTGAACCTGTTCCAGATTTCTTTAAATCTTTTCTTAAATGTGGCGCCCACAACTAACTATTGTTGTTGAAGTGAAGATATAACCAAAGCAGAATAAAGTGGAACAATTATTTATGTAACTTGGAAATTATCATTGGTTGAATCAGCCAATAATTATACTTGCCTGAAGAAAAATAGGAATTAATCCCTGGTGAATCCTATGCATTTCTGTTTTCCTTACTTCACATTAAACAAGCAACTAAGTTTATATCAATCATAGAAGTAGTGACTATTTATCTCAGTCTTCTATGTACCATGATTTCATTATTTTTTTACATGTCTAATCTCCATATTTCCCAGCTGATCACAAATCCCAATCCACGACTGTCTGCAGATTAAACTGAAGAAACTATTATGAAGGATTGTGCCTACAAAAGGAGAGATGATGTGATGGATTACAGTGAAACTGGACTTTGGGAAACTTGAATTTGACTATCTCAGGTCTATATGGAGGCATTTGCAGAGTATCTATCAGAAAAATTGATTGGATTCATTCCCAGCTGGATGCCAACTGATATAGGTTTTCTGGAAATGCCTGGAGAAGTCTTGCCAAATTATCTGGGAGGAGTTTGAAACTGTTGGCCCTAGGAAACAGGAAGGGTCCTTATGATTATGAGTTGGCCTTCTGCTTATTAGATCTATGCCCTTCCTGGTTGGCAAAAGCTTCCAGGGAAGTGATATGTGGTTGGATTTCAAAAGGGGTAAATTCTTTGAGGGAGGGGTTTTAAAAGGGTGTTGGTCTATCCTCTCCTTGAGAAGACTTCACTGGACCCAACCATTTTGGACAATTTTCATCCAGATCCTATCTTTCCTTTTTAGTGAAGATTGTTGAGTAGGTGGTCATGCAAAAGCTTCAAATGGTTCTGGAGAAAGCAAATTATCTGGACCTCCTTTCAGTCAGGTTTCAGCCCTGGGTATGGGACTGAAAAGTGTGACAGCATTGGTCACACTTTTGATGACCTGCAGTGAGAGTGGGATGGGGATAGTGTGTCCATCCTTGCACTACTTATCTTACCAGGAGATGTTGATACCTTTGATCATGGTATCATTCTGTAGGAGTTGGGAGTGATCAGCCCTGTATTGAGGTAGTTTCCTTCCTTCCTCAGTAGCCAGCTTAAGTTGGTGTTGATTGGGGATGACAGGCCCCACCCTTGGCTCCTAAACTGTTGGGTGCAACAGGATTCAGTATTTGCTCTTCTCCTATTTAACAGTGACATAATGTTTTTTGAATGAGGTCACCTGGTGAGGTAAGCAATGCTGGAAGCTATAGGAGGTTAGAAGGGAGACAACAGGCTTCAACTTGACCCTTTCTAGTCAGAAAGGCAGATCAGAGTGACTTACATAGATATACCCCTGAAATTGTCATAAGATAATACAAAAGTAGTTTCCTGTTGTCTTCATGTGGTATGTTTCTTCTCACCATATACTATCCAGGGTTGGCTCTCCTTAGCTGTCTAGCTTAGCCAATACATGCTGCTATTCCAGAGGAAAAATGGTGAACAAAGTCCTGCAGCATTTCCTACACTGCTGCCTCTCACAGAATTTTGTTTCTCCTTTTTGTTACCATGTGGCTTGCCACAATCTCCTTTCCATCCACCACCATTGTTTGGGAGGGGTGACTTCCCTCTCCTCCTCTTCACAAGATCCTTGAGGAGCTTCTCTTTTCCAGCAGACTTATAGTTAAAGTTTTATTTTGCCTATTAATAACTTACAAAAGAGTATGTGTACAAGGGGGTGCTGAGGTGAAGGTTCTTGCTGGACCTTGTTGTGAATTGTAAAGAAAGCATATCTTATTATGTGAAACCAGCCGTTTCCTCAATATCTCATGGTGTGGTTTGGTTGTTGCTTAGCATATGTAAATGTGGTGAAATATGGCATATAAAAACTCATGATTAAACCAAACTTTGTAAGCCACCCAGAAGCACTTATGTGGAGGTTGGGTGTCTATGTACTTTGTTTAATAAAAATAAATAAATAACATAATGACATATTTTATAATCCATAGATATAAATAAGGGGTAAAAATTTTCAAAAAATGAAGAGCTTTTTGAGAATGTATAGTGAAAGGGATTTTGTGATTTTCCTGCAGTATTGCTGAAATACAGTTCCACAGTTCCCTGCTCACTTGCCAAGCCGAAATTAGCTACTGAAAACTACAATTCAGCTGTAGTGAGAGGTCCACCAAGTTCTACAAACTCACATGCTTCCCCTTTCAAGGTCACTTTAAACCACAGAAATACTACCCAGTGCTATTATAGACATTAATATAAAAGATGGATTGTGAGAAAAGCCATTACTCAACATTGAAAATTGTGCTCCGGGCTAATGATGCACAGTTCACAGTTACCCTGAGGTTGAAGGTTTCTGTAGAAAAGTCCTCATCCTCCCCCCTCCTTCCCTTCTCATGATGAGGCAAAGAGACAGGATTCTCAGTTTTTCATAGGAGCCTTTGGCAGAAAGGCCTGATGCATCAAATGGCAGATATGAGTATATAAGGGCTATTTATTTATTAGTCATCAGTCTGAGTTCACATAGGAAGCCTTTCACATTTTGCAATCACCACCTTTGCAAAAGTTGCTTGTTCTCGCTTGCCCACAATCTCTATTGCTTAGTTGCAAGATCCTGAGGTTGACAGGTCTTATTACTATACTCTTGACCTCTTTTCCAGTAGAGCAGCAAGAAATATTTCCAGTATCTGATGACACCCTTGCCTGAAAAGATCTTGTGATTAGGACAAATAGCCAAAACTAAGAAAACATCTCTAGAGATGGCCCAATACTTCTTGCCAAACCCTCTTCTTTGTTTTCTTTTTTCTTTTGGAGGGGGGGGGGCAGCAATCTTGGGAAATGAATTGGTTAAAAGAAAATGAAGCTATATTTGCCCCTATTACGTCTATGATAATTTCTGATACAGCTTATAGATTGTTGTGTGGTTTATTATTATTATTACCACTATGCTGATGATGTACTAGAGCAGGGGTGTCAAAATCAATTTCATTGAGGGTCACATCAGGGTTGTGTTTGGGGGTGGGGGGCAGGGGGCTGTGGCCAGCATGATGTCACTTGTGTTGGGGGCGCCTGTGGTGGCCCGAGCAATCTGCCAGCAAAAACAAGCTCACAAGCTCCATTTTCAGCTTTGACAGCCTCCTGCAACCCTCTGCCAATGAAAATGAAACTCGAGGGTCAGGTGTGGCCCTCATGAGCTGTGTTTTGGGCTGTGACGGCCTCCTGCAACCCTCTGCCAGCGAAAATGGAGCCTGAGAGGGCCATGTGCAGCCCTCACAAGCTCCATTTTCACTGACAGAGGCACTGCGGGCCGGTCCTTCGCTATTTCCAGGGTGGCCCTATGGGTCAGATTCAAGCACCCTATGGGCTGGATCCTGAGCTGGGGCCTCAAGTTTGACGTCCCTGTACTATAGCATTTAAATAAGAAATTGCCACTCTCCAACAATTTATCTGAATTTAGCTTTCAAAAAAAGCTGCAGGAAATCTGCCTGCTTCCTCACAGATTGCGCACACTTTGACCATCTCCCAGAAGAATAATCTACTTCCCACCATGTTAGGAAATGCATTTTTCTGGTCCACTTATTGAAATACCAGCAATACTCTAGGTGCTGCTTCCCTCTTCATTACTACCAAAATGTAAGTTTGTTGAAGGAGTACTAGAAAAATCTTTTCCAAGAGAGTCTAGATTGTACCTAAGTGTACTTTGATCTCAGCCCCTTCCACCTCTTCAGCCATTTGTATCTTGCCATATGGCATTTATTTGGTCACAAGTTGAACAAAAAGACAGAATACTGTATTTTCCAACAGTTCGGTATGAAATTTCTATTATGTTTCTGCTGCTAATGCAGTGATTAAACTGGACAAAAATAATGTTCAAAATTTTTATTTCCTGAAAAACCTTTGGTGATTCAAGTTGAACACAAATATAATGTCAGAATGACTGTGACATGTAGAAATCTTGAGAAATATGAAATTAACTTTTAATTATTATAATGTATTTAGCCACATAATGTTTCTGATGTGCTGCATAAATTCAACAGGATCAAAAGTGTTTTGTTGCTGATTTTCATCTGTATTCATTGTCTGATGCATCTTGCAGCTGTCCCCAATAATAATCAGTCAGCATTGATGGATTCAAGTTGCGCTGATCCATTTTTCCATAATGTCCTGGAAACTTTCACCATATTCATCACTGACTGCACCTAGATATGGGGGAAAGAAATCCAAGTCTGAATTCTGGAAAAGAATCTTCAGTGACATATTGCACTTTATGGTTTTGTATGCTGTAAGAAATTTGTCAGCCAGGTGAATATAGTTTGGTGCTCTGTGTTTGCCAAAAAAATACCCAATAACATCCTTGAATGCTTTCCAGGTGATTTTCTCTGGCCCCACTAACAGATCTTTGATGCTTGTCACTAATGATGTATCTGATCTGTGGACTAATAAAAAATATATTCTTTAATCTTGGCACCAATTATTATTGGAAACATCTGTCTCAAATAACAAAATAGCAATAGCACTTAGACTTATATACCGCTTTATAGTTCTTTACCGCCCTCTCTAAACGGTTTACAGAGTCAGCATATTGCCCCCAACAATTTGGGTCCTCATTTTACCCACCTCGGAAAGATGGAAGGCTGAGTCAACCTAGAGCCTGGTGGGATTTGAACTGCCAAATTGTAGGCAGCTGGATGCAGAGGTAGCTTGCAGAACTGCACTCTAACCACTGCGCCACAGAGGCTCCTAAAAATTTTCATCTTCCTTGTTCATTTCCCAAAATTTTTCCTCCATTCAAGTTTTATGCAAAACAGAGGCAAAAATATCTTTGTTGGTGAAACAAATGGCTCATGTGCCACATTTTTTTTTTTTTTTTTGCTTGAAACCAAATTCTTTTGGAGTGGCCATTTATTTTTAATGTAATGTGACACTCTTGCATGGTTGTCTCATTTGCATATGTTGCAGCAATTCTTGGTATACCCAAGCTGCATTCCAAGTAGCAGAGCCATCGTTTTCAGATTTCCACAGATATTCCAGTTGTACTTGGTGAACTAGATGTGTTTCAACAACAGGTCCATATTTTCATATGTTGGTTTCATGTGTGCAGCATAAACCACAGGTACTGAAGGGTGGACAATTGCCCTTGTATAAAAATAGAAGATTTATATAAAGAGACATATGATGGCTTACAGGTTATTTTCATGATTAACAGCCAAAAATCTATAAGATATACCCAATAATGTTCAGGAAACAATTTCTTTGTTGATCAGTGCAACCGTAAAGTCTAACATTAGCTAAGAAGAAGCTAAAGAAGGAACAGTTTAAACATATGTTGATCGCTAACTCCCATCCACGCTCAAGACAAGGCAGAAATCCCTTCATAAACGATAGTTTAAATTACCTTCAAAACGTTCTGAAAAAAGAAGGACAACATAGAAAAATGTTGAATTCTCTTGTTCTGACTCACATGAACCCTGGATTGTTGACAAAAAGGTGAATGAAGAATGATATTCCAGAGGAAAGTTACACTGCCTAAGCAATAAAATAATGAGATAAGTTGAAAACACTGAAATTTCAATGCCACTCCATGCCAATCATCAGATGCAGCTCATCCCTTAATTGTTAGCTCCTGTGCTAAAAGTTCCATGTGTTGGCATTTGTCATTTTTTTCCTTAATCATTTGCAATAGGATGGAATTTGACCATTTAATGGAATTGCTACACTACATAACTACATTTTTAAAAAATTGCGCCCATCGTTCATAAAATTAAATGTTAAGTCAATATAGGATGGGATGTGGATTTATTTGTCATAAGACCCATGTAAATTATTAGGATGCAAGATGCATATTAATTCTTGCTAGTGTAAGTTTAATCAAGGTAATGAAGTCTAAATTCAACCTATTAATAATAAATTACTTAAAAGGCAATATAATACAATGCCACTCAATATTAGCATTAACAAGATGATAAAAACGAGAAGGTAAATATTATACAGCAGATTTAGATTGTAGAATTCAAGCTAAACAGAACATTGGTTCACTATTTGGCTGCGTCAAGAAAAGGCCATTTGTATGTGTGAAATGGAAATTATATCTAGAAGATAGACTTCCACCACAAATATGAAGGTCACACATTATTATCTAGCCCATTATTATCTATTGCATTCTTTTCCAGACTAGTATAGATGTATTGAATTATTGGATGACAAGAAATTTTGGGAATTAATTTTCCACAGAATGGACAGATAGCAGATTAGGAAAAGTTGATCTATTAGCACTGGTTGTCTATGGAGACTCTCAGTCATCCAGGTCATGGTTGTCCCAAAGATGCTTTTTCAAGAGGAAACTGGACTTTCTGGTTTTTCTTTGAAGACATTTCACTTCTCATCCAAGAAGCTTCTTCAAATGTCTTCAAAGAAAAACCAGAAAGTCCAGTTGCCTCTTGAAAAAGCACTTTGGGGATTAGCACTGGTTCTTCAGAATCTCAAATAATGCTTTTCTCCAACTTTTGTTTGAATCATGGATCATGCAAATCCACAATTGGGGATTTGAATTCACAGTCATGGATGTGAATCAGCAATAGTGTCTGACAAGGAGCAACTCTAATCTTCTAGAAAACCAGAGTTATTAAAAGCCCTACACTTAATGGGGGTGATTTTTTTAGATGAAGCCAAACCAGCCTCTTAACATGTGAATTCCAATATCCATGGAAATTGCTAAAAGTGTTTTTAAAAAGTCAATTTGCTGTGATCACTGTCTTGTCTTTTTATTTTTCAAGTCTCTTAATCCCAAATTTCCAACTGTCCATTAAGATTAAAAGACCTGTAGGTCATCCAGTCTATTAATCCCAAGGCTGGATGATTTAGCAGTTTCAACCAGCTGTGATTCAGTTGACACTTTCCACTGACTCAAAATGAGTTTTGCCTGAGTAAACCCACAATAAAGATTACAAGATTTGGTCATAAAAGTATGAATACAAGTGAGTAGGACTCAGTTGCATTAGCATCATTGTTGGAAAACCCTAAGAACGCCCTAGTCTTAAGAAATCACATATTAGTTTTACTATACAATCAATTAGCAAGTGTTTTTTTTCACACTCAACTAGTATTTAAATCATTTTTTAAAAGACCCTTTGAGGATCGCTTCTTATGTCCTTTGGCACATAGAATGTAGGCCCTTTAATCTTAATTATAAGCTTAGCAGTGTTCTTTTTCATGGAAATATGATAGCTGGCATATCTGCCCCAAAGAGGAAATGCTTCACCAGTAAGTAGGACAAAAATTTACATTTGTATATGATGTACAGAGGCAGCCCAGGATTACAAGATATTGCTGATTCCTGATTAAAAGAGCAATACAGTGCATTTCCCCATAATGAAAAAGATTCTGTCCAGCTTTCCGTGCCTATTCAGTCTATTACTCAAAGTGTTGAAGGACAACTTAAAGGCCACCATTCTCCCTTCCTAATGGCTATCCAATGTCTTCTTTAAAATATCCAGTGATGAAGCACCACACCTTCTAGAGGCAAGCCATTCCACTGATTAATTGTTCTCACTGTCAGGAAAATTCTCCCAAGAAGAATTAATCTTCCTTTCAATACTACTGATCCAGGATCAGGGAAGGAGGAAAGGGAGATCAAAATGTCCCCACTCAATTGGGGGGGGGCGAGGTCACACCCAGCTTTGGAAGGGCAATAGATAACTCCTTCACAGATTCAAATAATTAGAATTTGAATTATTCGCCACAAAGGAAATATTTTAAAACATATAGCAGATTTTGTCAATTCTAAACTAACAATGAAGATATGATTCTATGTAATCCATTTTTTCTTTCTCTCAGAACATTTCCAACACAACAGATTGTTACAGAGAATACAAACTCTGCAAGTTTCGTTCACATTGGATATAGAAGAAGCTTATGTAACCCTTGTGCAACAGTACTTCAGCAGCTTTCAGCCTCTTATATCTGTCACTTGGCAATGAATGAAGAACTTCCCCTAATTTTGTAATAGTAAAATGTTTGGCTGTCCTGAAGGGACAGCAGTAAAACTTAACATGTTGCCTAGGAAGAGGCCTTAATTAAGGATTGCATTCATAGCTGGAGGCTTCAGTCTGGCTGTAAAATAAATCTGATCTGGAGAAGATCCATTTCAAGAAATGCTGACAAAAGTAACCATCGAGGCCAAAATCTGCCTTGCTATTTTCCCTCAGAAGGGATGCGCCATGGGGGTTTTGTTGTTCTTGCTTTGGAGTGGGGTTTCCCCCCCTTTTTTTCTTTCTTTTTTAAAGGGACATTACTTGATGATAACCAGGTTTTCTTTTGTCAAATCGAGACAAAGTCTTGACTGAATTAAATGACCCCTCTAAGGCCATGAACCTATGCCACATGTGCCAGAAGTGGCACGCAGAGCCATCTCTCTGAGCATGCCAGCCATCGCCTGTTGCTCTTCTGGGTTCTGGTGCGTGCATGTACACCAGCTAGCTGGTCTTCGTGCGCACAAGAGTGCCAAAAACCAGAAGAGCAGCTCCCTGAAGTGCATGCGCATGCCAGCCAGCTGATCTTCACGTGCTCATGCATGTTAGAAACCGGAAGACCAGGTGGTCAGCATGCATGAGCGCACCAGGAAGCTAAGCTTCCAGTTTCCAATGCAAGCGTGCATTCTACCATTTCAGTACTCGGTGCCAAAAAAGTTAGCCACCACTGCTTTAAGGACTTCATTCCAGGCTAAGCTGACCTTTCTTCACCAAAGAAACACTAAACATTGCAGAATACCCTCTCTTTTTTTCCCTAGCCAAATCAATAGAAGCTATACAAGAGGAGTACATAATGTGGAATGAGAGTAGGACAGCAGGCTATTGAGTTCCCTCAGGCTTCCTGTGCTGAAATATGTTTCTTGTGGTCACTGAATTTACATGTGGTCCCTCATACAATCATATTTTGAATGGTTTGATGATGGGTTGTTGGCCATCAATGTTCTTGCAATCTGGCACCACCTCAGTGCCTTGTCTTCCATGTATCACAGGGAGTGGCTGGATTGGCCTCAGGAGAAGTAATCAATAGTTGTTGCACATTTATTGCCATATCATTACAAGGAGAAGATCATCTGCAAAAAGTCAGAATGTGGTTCTGTATATGATAAAATGAACAGAAAATCATTTCTGAAAAAGGATACATTCTTTCCTCTTTAGAAAGCTGAGCAGAAAATAAATGCAAGCCTACACAAGATAGGGTTTAATTTAATTATTTTTAAGCTGCCCACACCTGTAATATTCTTACACACAATTTCTCAGTATACATCTAACTTCTTCTTCTTGACATTATGTAATCCAGATTAACATTCACCATGTTTCTCTACATGCTAGTCTAAACGCAGTTTACAAATGTTCTCTGTCCATTAGCATGCATTGCAAGTGTGGGAAATAATCTAATTGTTTTACTTGCTTCACACTTTCCCCCTCCCTGATGGAGTTTTGTATCACAGCCACAAAGGATCCAGCTATTACATATGCAGAACCAGAACTTCTGGAAAATGAAGCACAAAGCAGTGTTGAATCTCTAAAGCCAATTACAACCCTTCTGATTTTAAAGGATTATAGGGAAGCCGACTTTGTGCAATAATTTCCAGGCTAATTACAATTTAGAAAGCATCTTCTCTGTTGTCAAAAAATATTTAATGTGCCTTGGCATTAGCAAATAATCTAATTCATTTTTATTATTATTTTATTTTAGTTGGTCACACAGCATGATCACATACAAATCCCAGAGCTATTAAACAGAGCGAACATTTTCATTTACAAGCGCGATCTCTGGCTTGTTCAGAACTGGTAATCAAATGTGATTATTATTGTGCTGAACTTCCATAATGCCAACCAGTCCATGCACGCTAATAACCAGTCTTTAGGAGTGGAGTAAACTCTTTATGAATAAAATCTAACCAGAAGGAAAAGGGAAAATGACCAGTCTTTAGTCAGAATATTAGTCATCTAATAGAGGTCAGCACCCCAATACAGTTAAACAATATAACAGAACTGCACCTAAATGGATATGTCAGTTTTTTATAGTATTAAATTATTTAGCCATAATTACCCCAGCATGTGGATACTATAAATGTAGGTCTTGGGAGGATAAGAGAACAGTCTGCTTTGTTCATTTAAACTGATGGCTTGCTGGCCCAGTTGTAAAAGGCAGTGGATGTTGCAAGCAACAGACAGGTTTGGGAGAG
The DNA here is from genome assembly GCF_049901735.1 of Notechis scutatus. Taxonomy (NCBI): domain Eukaryota; kingdom Metazoa; phylum Chordata; class Lepidosauria; order Squamata; family Elapidae; genus Notechis; species Notechis scutatus. The sequence continues at coordinate 304,908,192 of NC_142009.1, forward strand.
AGATCTGGGGATTTTTATGGCAACTGAAATTAGCCGGATGCTGAATTCTGCATGTTATAGCTTGCTCTTGGCACAGAACTGCAGAAACTACAAACTCAGAGCATATCTTCATTTTAAAAAGACATTTAGAAATAGCTTGCATTTGCCACATGACAACAATCCAGCACTTCTGGCATTTTTATCCTCTTACTCTGCATGCATCTTCAAGTTGTCAAGCAATTGGACTACCACTGCCCTTTCTTGGTATTATAAGATGACCAGTTCTTCTGCAGATTCCTTAATTAGAAAGTCTCTTGAACCTTCAAACCACAAGCATAAAAAAGAGCAATTAACACTTTCCCAGGGCCCCCTTCATCCATCTGTCACAGCACAGGTGGGAAATGTGTTTGAGTGTGTGTGTATGTGTATACACACACACACACATTCACGCACTAATCAAAATGCTGGACTTTAAATATACATATTTCCTATTCCCTTCTTTCCTTCCTTCTTTTCATTCTTTCCATTAAAATAATAACATTTCAACAGCAGCCATTTTGAACATCATGATCATGATGATCATGGTACATATCTTGTAGATTTAATAATCAGCTAATTATTTTTCAAGTGATCTTGGGGAGAAAGTCTTGGTTGTTTGAAAGCTTGATAAATAGACACATATTCAATGCCATTATCTAACAAAGATGGGCAAAGTCAGGCTTTTTAGAATACTGTAGATTCAAGGGTTTGAAAGCAAGGAAAAAACTCTGATTGCCCAGGGTCATTCATAGGGAGATTTATAATGAGATAAGAAGAAGTGATCGGCTTGAGTCAAATTATAAAAGAGAGAAATTCCATTGGTTTGACCTACAGCAAAATATTCCATCACTAAATACCCAGAAAGGTGTATTTACCTTTAAGGCTTATACTTAAAATTCTCAGATTTCAGGAAAAGCAACATTTATTGAACTGATGATCCTTTTTCATCCAGAATTTTGGGAAGTCCCAATCTCAACCTATCTATTGTCCAACCTCAATATATTCAACAAGAAAATGGAAAAACTATCATTGTATTCTGCAGTTTACAAAGTTGTCACAGCTATTTTGAGATCAATAATCATGCTCAATCAAATGTCATTTATAATTTCTGTTCAAGGTAATTTTTCCCAAATTGTTACCTTCCAGATGTGATGGGACTATAGATCTCAGAATTGCCAAAGAGCATGTCCAATATAATTTTGATTAAGAGAATTCAGCACACCTTAAAAATTGAAGAAGCTTTTCAGGTCAATGTAAGGAAAATGAGATGTAGGTGGCGCAGGGATATGCTGATTTCTTTCATGATTAGTAATCTGGACATCCAAAGATGGCTGCAATTTCCATCCAGATATGAATAGTCCCAAACAATTCAAATTTTATGGCTAGAATTACTGTTGGCAGACTGACAGCTTTTTTAAAGTATGGAGAATTGTACAAATAGAATTAGAACAATATACCATGATATTTAAGAAACTTCTCACTTAACCATTTTCTTGGGGGTTGGCCGTCTCAGAAGACAAAAGTTCTCATTAGTTCTCATGATAGCTAAAGTTTACTAGTGATCTTTTAAAATAGAATTTAAACTTAGAATAAACTACATAAAGTTCAGTCTTCATTTTGTGGTTTTAGTGGTGATTATTAGATAATTAAGTTGCAGTCTACAAAGATTTAGAAATGAATTCATTTGGCCAGATGGGACATACTGCTGAGTAGAGTTGCACAAAATTATATCTCATCGATTTTTGTGTGTCAACATGCAGTTGGCATCCATATGGGTGAAAGCACCATTCAGGATTAAAAGATCTGATTTAATTTTTTTCAAGAGGATGAATGAAAGAAATGGCTGCACATATGCATTTTATATATAAATACTTATATAAATGCCAATGAAAATCTCTAACTGGAAGCAAGTAGACATGAATGAAGGGTTAGATTGGATTAGAATCTTAGAATCATAGGGTTAGAAGGCATCTTGGAGGTTTTCTAATCCAATCCATTGCCCAAAGCAGAAAACCTTATTACCTCCCAGACAAATAGCTGTCCAATCATTTCTTGAAAACCTCCAGGGATGAAGCACCCACAACTCTGAGGCACAAACTGTTCCATTGATTAATTGTTCTTGCTGTCAGGAAATTTCTTCCTAGTTCCAGATTGAATATCTCTTTAATGAGCTTCCACCCATTTCTTCTTATCCTGCCACCAGATGGTTTGGAGAATAAGTTGACCTTGTGACAGCCCAATCAAGTACTGGGAGACAGCTATTATGTCACCCCTTAATCCCTCTTTTTGTTAGACTACACATACCTAGTTCCTTAACACCATACAGCTTAGCCTCTGTTCATCATATAGTTCATCTTATCATCTTTGCTGCTCTTTGCACCCTTTCTAAGGTTTCAGCATCATTTTGTATCATGGCAACCAGAACTGGACACAGTATTCCAAGTGTGGTCTCCCTAGTGAAATATACAATGGCACTATTACTTTCCTTGATCTTGATACTATCCCTCTGTTGATGTAGTCTATGCATGTACTGGCTTTTTTTTGGGGGGGGGGGCAGCTGCATGGCACTCATGGCTCTTACTTAAATGATAGTCCACTAGGATACCAAATCTTCTCACAGTTACTACTGTGATCTGGTACTGCCTATTCTATATTTGTGCATTTGGTTTTTCCTGCCTAAGTGCAGGACCAAGCTTTTCTCACCACTGAATTGCATCTTGTTAAATAGGGTCTGATGCTCTAGTCTATCAAGACAATGTTGAGTCTTGAATCTATCTTCCAATCCTCCCAGTTTGGTGTCATCTGCAAATTTGATCAAGTTCCTTTTCTATCCTCTTCTCTAAATCACGTATAAAGATTTCGACGTGTCCTGGGCCCAAGACAGAATCTTGAGATAACCCACTGCATGCTTCCCTCCATGTAGATGTCCTATTAAGGACAAGCTAAGTGCAGTTTATCAGCCAACTGCAAATCCATCTGTGGTGGTACTATCTATCCCACATTGTTCTATCTTTCCAAGAAACAAGCTATGTTCTACTTTGTCAAATTGCTTATTGAAGTCCAACTAAAGTATATTCACGGTATTACCCTGATCCATTAATTTACTCACTTTTTCAGAAAAGGCAATAAGGTTTGTCTGGCATGATCTGCTTTTATCAAACCCATGCTGGCTTCTAGTGATCTCCTTGTTGATCTGTGGTGGTGCAGTGGTTAGAATGCAGCATTGCAAGCTAATTGCAGGCTAATTCTGCTGACTGCCACAGTTCGATTCTCACCTGCAAATATCACATCTGCCAGGTCTTTCAGTACTCTGGGATGTAAACCATTTGATCTTGGTGATTTGAACTCGTCTAAAGTGGATAGTTTTTGTTTTTGTTTTACCAATTTCTTACCTATTCTGACTTGCATTTCTGTTCTGTCCCCCACTGTGCTGCTTTTAATAGGTTGGCCTTTTTTATTTTCCCTTTGCATGAAGACAGATGCAAAGAAGGAATTAAGCAACTCTGTTTTCTCCTTGCTGCCTCTCACCTTCTTGCTATCTTCTCCCATTAATGGACCGATCATTACCTTGACTTTTTTCTTGTCCCTTACACACTGAAAGAAGCATTTTAGCACATTTTTGGCATTTGGCAAATATCTGGAATCATGAAGGGAATTTATATTTAAATATCTATTTGTGTCATTATATCTAATGAAGGAAATAGATACGTGAATATAAATTTCCTTCAAAATTCCAAGTGTATCAAAGAGTTCTTATCATGACGTGCCAAGCAACTAACATCAAGACCCATGAATATCAGGAGTCATCCTCTCAATTTAAGTCTTTAGTGTCATGCTAGGAATGAATTTCTGTTCATCGTTCTGTGGTAGCTCACGGGGAGCAAGATTCTTTACCACATAGGTATAAGGATTCTTTATGCCATGTAGCTAATTACTGTATATTAAATAATAAATCCAGCCTGTTTCATAGATAAGTGGTTTGATTAGGATGTGCTAATGTCCAGAAGTAGCTATTTCTTGTAAGGAAGCCACTTTGATCCACCTGCTGACAACATCACTTGGTTTACAAGCCAAAAGAAAGAGAGGGAGGGAGAAGGAGAAGAATAATTTCATGTGCTCTATAAAAACTCTTATTACTTTTGAAAGAAGCAGAAATGAATTTATCAGACAAAGAATAATTGTTGTTATTTTAATACTCATGAACTTTGCATTAGGATAGAGCTACTGTCAATTTGCAATTTTTCAGAGTTCAGACATAGGAACATAGATTATAGTGATTTATGGTGTATCTGTTAGGACCAATCAAGGAACGCCTGCCAGATCTAGAGCTGAAGAACCCAAATAAGAAATATTGACAACCATGGCTGAGATCTGAAAATCAACAAACTGATAGTGTTGCCACATAAGCAACCAGAGATAGAAGACAAGCTTCTGATGTGACCAGCAGATTTTCATATTGCCTGCCCAATGCAGCAGCCTACACAGTATTTGATGGCATACACAACACTATCTGAATTTCAAATCTGCATTGTTGTTTATCTGTTAAAAGTAACTCTGTAGACTTAAATCAAAATATACCATGAGTTATTTTGTTGTATCTGCTAGTGCAATTTGAAGATGGATAGAAAAGCCTAAGTAATTTACACCCCCAAAATGACAAAAGAAAATATTAATTTTGTGCACATACACTCACAGTAAAATGTGTGTCTCTATGAGTTATTTATAACCCTCTCCCCAACCAGCATCTTAATTTTCCATCTGACACACAGATCCTTCCGTTATAAAGGCTTCAGATTGTTACAAAGCTTGAAGCTATGAGAGCTGGAATGTGAAGATGTGAAGTGTTCTATAAATGGCAGGGACGCTGATTGCTGATATCATGTGTTAATTGGTAATATCTGTGTTCAGTAGGTTCCAACAATATGTGTTATATCACATTAACTAGCCACATGCCCATGATATCTGATATTAACTATTTGGATAAGAAGAATGAGTGCTCCTAGGATGGTAGCATTTGGACCTGGGAGACTTGTTTAATTAGCCTTTATGGACTGTCAAAATGTAGAATGTGAAAAAGCCTCCATCCTATGCGACAGACTGTCAAAAGCAAGTAGAGCAAGAATTGTCTCTCTCTGTCTGCCATAATATCCGCAGGAATCATTCTCTTTTGATACAGCTCTACTCTCAGCAACCTCAATCTCAAGAGTTTTAATTCTCATTTCAGCCCCCATTTTCTGAGCAACAGTCTCACTTAGGATTTTCTCATGCTTTAAAGACCATTCAAATGAATATCCATTGCTTTCTCTGCCATCTTTTATGCTTGCTTCTGAGGATCAGCATGAAGTAGGAATTAAAATTTAAAATTTTTTGTATTGCTCACAAAATTCGGTATTTCAGACTGCTTTTCAATACTTCTTTGCAGCTCTAAATTTGTTTTTGTTTTTTCAGCAATCTATGTTGAAAGCTCTCATTGGGTTTTATCCTGGAGAAAATGGTAATATTCTTAGATCTGTGCAATGTTCCTTGGAAAACCCTCACTATTGCTACAACTGGTATTATTTCAGACTTCACCATCAAAAATCACTACAAATGGATAGCTATTCCTTGCTATTCCACATACTGTACACCCTCCAGACATATGTCATATTAGGAGCAGAAAATAATGACATCAAATTCTTCTTCAAGTAGGTGTATTGATGATTGTAATAAGACATGGCATTCATTTAACTAAATAATAAGAATATACTTGCCAAAATCTTTTGTCAAAATGGTTGCATTGTCCCAGAAGTTACAAAATCAGAATCAACAATAACAAAAGTTTCACAGATTATATCTTCACAGATTGTAGCCCTGAGTTTTGCTGATGGAGTAGATAAGAAATGTAGGTAAAAAATAGTCATATCTCATACATGACCTCAAACCGCATTTTCAGTAATAGCATTAATTTGTGGCAGTGTAATGCTTTGTATTTTATGCCAAATAAGGAACCAAGTATATTAAGTTTCTGAAGGCTTATCATATCTATTTTTGCCTTCTGAATAACTTTATTTCCTCTCATCTCCCCAAAAGAAAAAAATGGCCATTTTATGAGGCCCTCCTTAAAATAGCAGCAATCTTCAGTTGGGGACATTACACAAAGCTGACCCCTCCAATCTACATTATTGAACTTCAAAAGTCTGTGTGAAGTTTATTGCTTTCATTACATTACTTTACATTGCTAGTGTAATGTTCAGAATGCAGAAACAGAATGGGTCGTCTGGTTTGGAAGTTATAGTGATGCAGTAGAATGCATTGTTCATAGCTCTTCTCCAGAACATTATTCAATAAAGTATCATGTAAATGCTGCAAGGGTCCATACTTACTAGATTAAAACTATTTAGTTAATGCTGAAAATGTTCAGTTTTTTCCCCACTTTCTTTCAAATGCAGCCTAGGAAAACCAGAGGGATGGTATCAAGGCCACATGAAGTATTGCTACTGCTTTACACTGCTTTAGTAACACTATATCTGGAATACTGCATTCAGTTTTAACCACCATGATACAAAAAAAAGAGGTTGAGACTCTGTTAAGGGTTCAGGGAAGAGCAACAAAAATGATTAGAGGGCTGGAGGCTAAAACATATAATGAATGGTTGCAAGAATTAGTATGTCTAGTCTAATATGGAGAAAGACTAGCGGTGGCATGATAGCACTCTTTTGATATTCGAAGAGATGTTATACAGACAAATGGGTCAACCTCTTTTCCAAAGCACCTGAGGGCAGAAGAAGCAATGGATGGAAACTAATCAAGGAGAGATCCAAACTAGAACTAAGAAGAAATTTCCTGACAATGAGAACAATTAACTTCTGGTTTGCCAGAGGTTGTGGATGCTTCATCACTGGAAGCTTTTAAGAAGAGATTGGACATTCATTTGTCTGGAATGGTAGAGGGCTTTCTGCTCAAGCTTATCTTTCAAGCCATTAAAGCAAAGATACAAATTCAAAATACCTTCTTTAACTCTAATGCATGGGCTTTCTTCTTTTGTTGTCACAGAATTAAACTGGAATGTTATGTAACAATTTCAGGTATATATTATTAATTCAGTTAAACCATTGCTTTTCTTATTTTAAACTGCACCAAGTGAATTGTATCTATTGACACCTAAAAAAGAGACTGATTTCCATCTGTTAAAAATTATTGAACAATTTTTCAAAAAATATTAAGTAACGCAATCAACAACTTAAATCATATTTAATACTTGATATGGCAGTGGCAGAGATAACAAAAATCAAAATAATTCATTGTGCTGTCCAAATCTGTCTAATAACCAACTGATCTCATTTTACATCAGGATATATAATAAAACAAAAGAACTGGAAGAGATAGTTGAATTGAAAGGCATACTTAACTAGCAGTGGAAAAAAAAAACCTTATGTTTTGCAAGCTTTTCCTAATGTTTTGGATGTGTGGACTTTGATTCCCAGAATGCCTTGTTTACTTTGACATGCATGAAGCTGTCTAATAACTGAAGCCAATCCTGTATTTTCTAATAGTTCAGATTTAAAAATACTGTTGCATGAGAAGACAAACAGACACTGTATATTTGTAACAATCTAGCTTTAATTACTTACCTGTCTGGTGTCCGTTCTGTCAGATAAAGGATGCTATGGGATATACTTTGTTGTAGGTATTATATTGTTGACTATCTGACCCAAACAATATGAAAAGAGGCAGATACATCTGCAAGTGGAGAAAAACAAAATGCTCCAGTTTTTATCCTCTTCAAAAGTATGTTGTTTGTCCAGACCTTTAAAACAGAACAGCGGATCTCAAAGTTGGTATAAAAGCAAAGAAATATTTTTAGTCATTTTGGTATCACTATTCTAGAACAATGGTTATAAGCGGCGTGCAGGAAGGAAAAAAAGAGCTTTGAACTTAAAAGTTGCTGTCAGCTGGTAAAAGGAAGATATGAAGGCCATATAAATGGAAAGAATACACAGCTGTATCAGTTTTCTAATCATATACACAAAAACTCAAGATACATATTTTTGCATGGTCTTGTAAAATGTTGTTGGATCCAGTCAGTGGAGGGAAACGGCATTTATATCTGACATATCTGAAGGTGTTCAGAATTAGAATCTAAAGATGAATACATCTTTAGGCAGCCCTGGACTTATTATCATAACTGGGACCATAAAATTCACCATTAAGGAGTGCAGTCATTAAGTGAGATATCACATGACCCCGTAACTTAAGACTTTCTCTATCAACTTCCCCATTGAGCTTACTTGCTAGAAGCCAGCTGGGAAAGTTGCAAATAGCAATCATAAGTGACCCCATTGTGAAGGCACCCTGGATTGCGATCATATAATGATGGAGAGTCTGTGACAGTCATAAGAGTGAGGGCTGGTTTCAAGTCACTTTTTTCAGTGTAAGTTTGAACAATCGCTAAATAGTTGTAAGTCAAGGACTACCTATAAAAGTACCTCATCTTTATATGTGGAGTTTATTTATAAATTTGCATCTAGAGGTAGTAAAGCTTGTGTGTGATACTTTGCTTTTTAATTAATAGCCTAAATACATTGATGCATTCACTTATATTGTCAGGATAAAATCTGTTCACTCCTTTAAAATGAATTAGGGATTTAGCCCAAATGTAATCACAACTAAGAAATGAGCTTCCAACTGGAAATATTCACTGAATTATTTGGTAAATTTTCTGCAGGTTTGTACTGTTTTCCTTTACAAAACATTTTAAGGGCAGGTCAAAATATTTCTGATACCTTATCACAAATACATATTCAAAGGCATTTTGTGAGAGTGGCAGAGAAGAGATCTGGATGAATCCTGAATGAATTTCTAATTCATAGATGAATCTATGATTAGGCTTGTACCTACGATGTTACACTGCCTACACTCAGCAGAGGAGGAGATATGGTGCTATTTTTTAAAGCAGGGTTTATAGTTATATATTTATACTACAGAAAGTAGATCCCTCTTTAATGCTAAATGCATCTACATACTGTAATGCTGAGCAATTAGACATACAGTGTGGATAGAGATGCCCCCTGCCTCTGGGAACAATGCCAGTGTTCAAATTGTTTCCAAAAGAACTACTGAGAGTTGAATGCCAGCACAGGTTGTTTGGCAGTTTCAGAGGCATCATGACATGAATTCCTATTCAAAAGCCTGAAGTCACAGAGAGTTTTAGCTCCACACATCTAAGGTCAAAGTAGGACTTTTCCACTACACTGATATGGGGTGTGTGTGTGTGTGCCAAAGGCCTTCCATTGCATTACACATTCACATAAGTAAATACGTGTTAATGTCAATCTGATAATGAGAATTAGCTACAAAGGAAAACAAGAAAAATGCCAATCCTCTCTTGAGACTACAGAAAGCAAGGCACAACATTTTATCTATTGGCCATTGCCCTTGCTTTTTCTTTACATCAGTAGCTTTTAAAAAAAATGAATTTAAATATAGTTTCTTAGAAAGAGTCAATAACATAGTGAAAATTAAAAGATATGGATTGTTTTCATATGTCAACTACACTGGAAAAATTTAAAAGTATGATTGAACATGCTGTACTTATACTCAAACTGAACATTGGGACTCACCATTTGTCTTGTAGTTAAAGTGTAGGAATGTCTGGATGTTTGGCAATATGTAAATCTGATTTAACAATTAAAATTAGTGCCTATCACTAGATATAAGCAAAATTTAGCAATTAGCACAGTTGGTACAATTAAGCAACTGTCAATTAGCTGCAATCTTTCATACATTCTTAGTTAAAATAAATGAAAGTTTTATCTAAACAGATTCGTAATGATTGTATTATAAGGAAATATTGTGGGGTTTTTTGAAATATCAGACTATTAATATATTTGTAATTCTATACTGTAGGGTTGATATTTTTTGTAATATTATTTTAGCTGTTATTAGCCTTTTATATTAATTATGAATTTATTTTTGTATTAAAAAAGAGGTTATGAAGAAAATAAGTCTTGAACAAGTTACATGGGGAAATCAAAATCTCCTCAATTTTGAGAATGCCTAATTTGCGGTTTATCATGAGACCTATATCAGATATTTTATATTATAGTATTTGGACAAGGAAGATTTGTACAAAAATGATTCATATTGCTGTTTAAATTCTAGACAAATTTTCTCACTAGCCATAAACTGTGCTTGCTATGAAAATGATTTGAAACACATGCACATTTCTCTGCTATTCATTAAAGCAGCCCATTTTTTTCAGGATGCCAGTCAAATTGAAGAAGTAATGCATCTGCTGAAAGGATTTAGTTCATAAGTAGCCATATCTCTTTTTTTTTCCCCAGGTTCAGGTTCAGATTTAAATATAAAAGAAGATGAGGTTGCTTTAATGAATATTAGGTAAGTTCTGTGCTGATGTTTGCAGAAGACCTATAATGCTTTGTAATGGGGTTTAAAGCACATTAACTGTTACTAATATTGAGAATATTAAATATTCTCAAATATCACAACTTCTCCTTGCATGCAGTTGACAATGCAGAAGCACAGGGTTGCTTATTATGTAGTTATTTGAAATATTTTCCTACTTCATTTTAATAAGAATTATTCTTATTCATCATGTAACTAACTAATCAAATGCAAAGGCCAAGATCCTGACTATCTATGGGAAAAGTTCTATTCATGGAATTCTCCAGCAGGAGGAAGGAATGTGCCAGTTGAAAAATCTATTATGAAAATTCAGGACACAGAATATTTTGAATACCTGAAAGTCATCAATAGAAGAACTGATGGCAATAACCTCCACCCAGGTTCCATCTATGAACCATCCATTACTTCTGAAATCTTTCTATGAACATTGTCATTCCAGTTAAGAGACACCGTGAATCCAATGTAAAAAAAAAAAAAACTTTTTTCAATTAGCTTATTGTTAATTGCAACTTTTTGTGTTTTGCTCAAACCGCTAAAGCTAAAGATTTCTTTAAATTCTTGTTATTTGTTTCTCTTATCACAACTTTTCACAAGCTGTGCATAACTTGCATCTTTTTTTCTGCACAGTCTTAAGAAAACCTTGATCATTTGAAACCTAACACATTCTATTATTATTATTTTTAATATAGAAAGTGTTAAAATATTGCTGTTCATCTTCTTTTTTTAAATAGCTAAACTCTTCTGAAAAATTCACAACTCTCTGCTCCATTCCGAAATACTTCAACTGCTGTTCTCTGGCACTTCACATTTGGTTTAAACCACTTCAGTTCAAAGTGATTAGAAGCTTGAAATATGTCATTTTAAATTTAAATTAACCAGCTTAAAATTACTTGCACACTTCACATATCTTAAGCAAACGATGATAGGTTTTTTTTAAAAGAAAGATTGCAGTATTCTCTACTGCATGTATTTGTATTTCCTACAAGTACATAATGTACATATATATCAGCATCCACATGAGTAAGATAATAGAGCCATAAAAAATATATGGAAAGTTATTACTTTGCTGAGGAAAAAAATGCTGAAATTCCATAGAACTTTGATATAAAAAGAGAACACATTAGAATTGCATAATTATCAAGCAAGACTTAAATGTCCATATTAAGATATTTACCCTCAAACTGTCAAAACATTTCTTTTAAAAATGTATAACAATTAATTTCAACCTTACAAAAGTAGTGCAAGAGGAACTCTTTTCATCATAGCATCATTTTCATCACAGTTTCAAAAAAAGTGAACTCCTTTCTCCTTTATCAGTATGCCAGCTTATTTATGTAGACAAATCCTTCCCTCCCCTTCTTCCCTTTTAAGAATAAAAAATGATAGCTAAGACACAATGGGGAGACTTGAAAACAGGCCCTGTCTGGTCATCTTTGGACTATAAAAATGAAATGTGCCTGCTTTCTTTTTAGGAAAAAATACTTGATGGACAAAACTGGCCACAAGTTAAAAACCGACTTTAGAGATCTTCAGGCTTCCTTTTCTGGAATGGATTTCTAGAGCAGTATCCCATAACCATACTTCCAACTAGCTGTCATTATCATTATCCTTCTCACTTTGGCCCTTGTATCTGTTGTATGATTTATATCTGGAAAGTTCAAGTTCAAATCCCAACATCTCCAGTTACAAGTTTTGGACTCCTGTCTCAAACCAGCATACAGGTGGTCCTCACCTTGCAACCATTCATTTAATGACTGTTCAAAGTTACAACAGCACTGAAAAAAGTGACTTATGACTGTTTCTCACACTTACAAGGTTTGCAGCATCCCCATGGTCATGTGATCCCAATTTGCTTGCTTGGCAACTGGTTCGTATTTAGGATGGTTGCAGTGTCCTGGGGTCATGTGATCACCTTTTGTGACCTCCTGACAAATCAAAGTCAATGGGGAAGCCAGAGACACTGGCTTGCACTGACACTTGCTTGAAATGAATGGCTGCAATGTATGTTTGTCAAGGGGCTTTAAAGGACATGCTGTGATTGAATTTTGGGTTGCTGAAAAAGTTCCTCCAGCTGCAATTCACCAAATGCAGTTCTTTATTTTGTTTATTTGTATTCCACCTTTATTATTTTAACAAATAATTCAAAGTGGCAAACATATTGAACACACTTTCCTCTTCTTATTTTCCCCATAACAACCACCCTTGGAGGTGGGTTGGGCTGAGAGTGACTGGCCAAAAGTCACCCAGCTGGTCTCCTGCTTCCTATCCTAATGCCTTTACCACTGGACCAAACAAGTGATAATTGTGTTGACATCAGTACTGTCTATCACTGGACCAAAAAATATAAAGATGATGAACCAGGAAAAACTAATGTGTGTGATCAAAAGTGAAGTGAATTACCCATGACAGCAACCAAGAATTTCATACACAAAACGGTGAACTTATTAAGAATTGGTACATCACTCAAAAAAAATTAATTGTTAAGCTTGGCATTTCATAGGATAAGCCACATTACTGATGTTTTTCAATATCAGGAAATTTCTGCAAGATGGGTTCCTTGCATGTTGATAATGAGATGAAAGCTTTGGTAATTGAAATTTGCTGGCAATTATTGTCATGTGGCAAAAATGAAGGGGAGGAATTTCTTCACATATTGTGATAGCCTCATCATGGCCTCTTCATTATGATCTAGAAAGAAATGTCAGGTCATGGAATATGATAATATAGTTTCAACCATTAGGGGAAAAAATCAGATCCCAGCATCAAAATCTATGGATACAGTTATGGGGAAGCAAATGTTATTACTCATATGGATTTCTTTGTATAGTGGGAACACTATCAATTTAGAGTGTTATATTGCAGTACCCAAAACTTTGAAACAATCATTAAACAAAGTTCTGAAGGACAAGAAGGAAGTGTTTCTGCAACATGACCTCACTAACCTCACATAACATGAGCCATCTATGATCTAACTACAAACAAAACTCCTCTCTTACCCCATTCACCATATATTCCAGACTTGGTACAATGCAACTTCCACCCCTGCCCAAAATTAAAGATGCTCCTTTGTGGATAGCTGTTTAATTCAAAAGAAGAGATGGAGAGGACTGCCTGTTCTGACCCACGCCCTTTTCCAATAAATCAAACATGATCCAAAAGGGAACAGAAACCTTGTAATGCTTCTGCCAAATAATTAGCTGTGATAAGCACAAGCCTTGCCAAACTGTGCGAGACTTGCCAAAAGATAACAGACAAGAAATAATTTGCAATACAAGAATCTTCAAATACAAACTCAGGATACTGGAATGTCCACGAGGCTGAAGTTTCAAAACGTTTTTGCCTTCTGCAAAGTACGTTCATTTCATAGCTGGCTTTTATTTTCTTGAAGGAGGGGCCATTACCTTGCAGCCTTACTCTCGAGTCGCCCATGCTGTTGTAGCTGCTCTTTCCTACGAGCAATTCTGCGTGCATGCACACTTGGCACAGGCTCCTCGGGAACCTCCTCATCACTGCTGCCAGCCCCCACAATCTCTGATGGCAGCAATCCACTCCCTAATGGTCCTGGCCCCTCATCTGAGTCCTCGCTCTCCTCAGCCATCCGTACCTGCTTCCGGCTAATCACAACACTGCCAGGACCTGGTTGAAGAGATAAAGTATGGAGTTCTTTCTTGATGACTCCATGAACCTTGTATGTCACAAACAGAAGAATGCAGCAAATGATGGTTATTATACAATATAAAGTAAATGCAAGTAACAAAAGAGGAAATTGCAAGAATTATTTTTTATTTATATCCCACCTTTATAATTTTTACAAATAATTCAAGGTAGCAAACATATCCAACACATCTTCCTCTTCCTATTTTCCCCACAATAGTAGCCCTGAGATGAGTTGGGTTGAGAGTGAGTGACTGGCCCAAAGTCACCCATTTGGCTTTCGTTGCCAAAGTGGGACTCATGGTTTCTTACTTTCTAGCCTGAAGCCTTGACCACTAGATCAAATTAAAATAATTATATTTAAACTAAAGCTAAGACTCAACATTGACTTGATATCATATAATCAAACTAAAATTAATGAGAAGGCATATAAGCTCCATATAGTTTTCATTTAATGTTACATAACAGAGGTAAAAATAAAATTAGGAATTGATGGGAAATTCTGAGTCATGGGAAAATCAAAGGGCTATGTCAGCCTTTTAATGTAGGGCAAGTCAGAGTAAATTTAATGAGGACTACGGGAACTCTAGTGTATTCCTCGAGGTTATGAAAGCAGAATCTTGGAAAGTTGACAGAGATTTTCGCTCTCCCCTCTTGTATCAAACAGAAACAAGGTGGGGCAATCTTGAATTCCTTTGTTATTACCTCCTTCTGGGACTAAGCTAATGTTTACAAAACAACTGTTGAATACCTTTTTCAAAGTTATCTCAATACTCTTCTGTAGGTTTGACTGCATAAATGTAACTTGTTGCTTGTATCCTTATGATTTTTTTAAAAATTGACTGTTTATTAGTATAATTTGATATGATTTGATTGCTTATTATTATGTTTCCTAGTATGATTTGATTGCTTATTTGTATCCTTTGACTACTATTAATATCTATGTTTTTTGAGGAATGTATTTTTTTTCTTTTTCTTTTTATGAACACTGAGGGCATTTGCACCAAAACAAATTCCTTGTGTGTCCAATCACACTTGGCCAATAAAGAATTTATTCTATTCTATTCTATTCTATCTGCAAGTGCTTTAAAGGCAATAAAAGTGGACATCAATGACCAAGAAGCTTAAGACAAGGATTGTGTTATTTTTATTAGATGTGACCAGCAAAGAATAGAGTATAATACACAATCTGAGTGTTTGATGGTTGAATTCTCATTTGATGGTTCAATTCCCATGGCTCCCCCACTTTGGTGCTACCTCATAAAGTTTATTTTATTTTATTTTTATTTATTTGATTTGTCAATTGCTTACAAGATAATAGGTATAAGTATAAACATAGTTATGAATACATGAAATGGATACATATAAGGAAAAAAAAGAAACAATAGGACAGGGACAGTAGGCACGTTGGTGCGCTCATGCACGCCCCCTACAGACCTCTTAGGAAAGGGGTGAGGTCAATAGCAGACAGTCCAAGGTTAAAGTTTTTGGGGTTTGGGGAAGAAACCACAGAGTCAGATAGAGTGTTCCAGGCATTGACCACTCTGTTGCTGAAGTCGTATTTCCTGCAATCAAGTTTGATGCGGTTAACCTTGAGTTTGTATCTATTGTGTGCTCTTGTACTGTTATGGTTGAAGCTGAAGTATTCATTGACAGATAGGACATTGCAATGTATGATTTTATATACTATACTTAGATCAGACCAAAGGCAGCATAGTTCTAGGTTTTCTAGGTCTAGAGTTTCAAGTCTGGTGGCATAAGGTATTCTGCGATGAGTAGAGGAGTGGAGAACTCTTCTTGTGAAATATTTCTGGACTTTTTCAATTGTGTTAATATCAGATACATGATAAGGGTTCCAGACTGATGAGCTGTATTCAAGTATTGGTCTAGCAAATGTTTTGTATGCTGTAGTTAGTAGTGTGATATTACCAGAGAAAAAGTTACATAGGATTAGGTTAACAACTCTTAATGCCTTTTTGGCTATGTAGTTACAGTGGGCTCTACCACTTAGATCATTAGAGACGAGTACTCCAAGGTCCTGGACAGAGTTTGGACATCAACAAGGTCTTGACTATTCAGCCTGTATTTTATTTTCTGATTTTTTTTGCCAATATGTAGTACAGAGCATTTATTTGTTGAGATTTGAAGTTGCCATTTGTTTGACCATTCTGATACATAGTCGAGGTCTTTTTGAAGGGTAGCAGTATTGTCTGTGGTATTGAACAGCTTTACATCATCAGCGAAGAGAATGCAGTTGCTTTTAATATGATCACAGAGGTCATTTATGTAGAGAATGAAGAGAGTTGGTCCTAGAACACCACCTTGGGGGACACCACTGTTGACAGTTACAGAATTTGATAGGACGCTCCCAATTTTTACCATTTGCTGTCTGTTTGACAGGAATGCTTCTATCACCAGTTGGTAATCAATATCAAGGCTTCAGTTCAATTTATACTGTCACATTGTAACAAATCCACATAGTTTATCTCATATGACTTATTGAATGAATAAATAAATAATAATGCTGCCTTAATTCTAACAAGTTGTTGATTTCATTTCTATTTATTTATCTTTATAAATCCTCAATCCAACCTGGACATTTAGACATAATACAGGTAGATTTTAGTAAACATAAACATTATTGTTCAAATCAAATTATTAACAACAAAAAATAGAACACAATGATTTTAACTTTGATGATTTAATATGTATTTGTCATTATTATACAAACATTATATAATATAATACTTATCTCCTCAACATTAAATCCCATTGAATTGAATTTCTCAAGAAAATGTTTACAGTATTGAAACCTTAGTACCAAGGTCTTAGAGATGGACAGTACCTATATCTTGACCTCCAAATCTTTGCCTTGTCACATTGCAGATTGAATGTCTGAATAGGGCTACTGTTTGGGGAAGATGATTGGTCTTAGATCTGGGAACAGAATGGAATTTAATGAAATTCTGAACATTTGGAGAGCAGGATATTGTGTAATAACAGAATGTCTGAGATTACGTGTGATCAATGTAAAATGGTACTTTGTAAGTCATAGGAAAATAGACTCTTAAAACATATAGCTTCGTTTTAAGGTCATGCCACCAGATCACCTGGAAAAGGTGTCTTTTTGTTCTGACCTGAACTCTGTCATAACAGAGATACTTGGAATATTCCAGGTATCTATTTCTACCTTTCAGTGGCAGAACTACTGAATTTACTGAACTGTTGCCAGCTTCCTAACAGCATTGGTATACTAATGCCACACTTCAATCTGTACATATTTTATTTATTTATTTATTTATTTTATTTGATTTGCCAATTGTTTACAAGATAATAAGTATAAGCGTATACATAGTTGTGAATACATGAAATGGGTACATATAAGAAAAATAAAAGAAGAATAAGAGAAACAATAGGACAGGGACGGTAGGCACGTTGGTGCGCTTATGCACGCCCCCTACAGACCTCTTAGGAAGGGGGTGAGGTCAATAGTAGACAGTCTAAGGTTAAAGTTTTTGGGGTTTGGGGAAGAGACTACAGAGTCGGGTAGAGTATTCCAGACATTGACTACTCTATTGCTGAAGTCGTATTTCCTGCAATCAAGTTTGGTGCAGTTTACTTTGAGTTTGTATCTATTGTGTGCTCTTGTGTTGTTATGGTTGAAGCTGAAGTATTCATTGACAGGTAGGACATTGCAATGTATGATTTTATATACCATGCTTAAGTCAGACCGAAGACGACGTAATTCAAGGTTTTCTAGTTCTAGAATTTCAAGTCTGGTGGCATAAGGTATTCTACAATGAGTAGAAGAGTGGAGAACTCTCCTTGTGAAATATTTCTGGACTTTCTCAACTGTGTTAATATCAGATACGTAATGAGGGTTCCAGACTGATGAACTGTATTCGGGTATTGGTCTAGCAAATGTTTTGCTCTGGTTAGTAGTGTGATATTACCAGAGAAAAAGCTACGTAGGATTAGGTTAACAACTCTTAATGCCTTTTTGGCTATGTAGTTGCAGTGGGCTCTAGCACTTAGATCATTAGAGGTAAGTATTCCAAGGTCCTTTACAGAGCTTGGGTCATCAACAAGTTCTTGACTATTCAGCTTGTATTTTATTTTCTGATTTTTTTTGCCAATATGTAAGACAGAGCATTTATTTGTTGAGATTTGAAGTTGCCATTTGTTTGACCATTCAGATACATAGTCGAGATCTTTTTGAAGGGTAGCAGTATTGTCTGTGGTATTGAACAGCTTTACATCATCAGCGAAAAGAACGCAATTGCTCTTAATATGATCGCAGAGGTCATTTATGTAGAGTATGAAGAGAGTTGGTCCTAGAACACTGCCCTGGGGGACACCACTATTGACAGGTACTGGATTTGATAGGACGCTCCCGATTTTGACCATTTGTTGTCTGTTTGACAGGAATGCTTCTATCCAGTTATTCAGTTGTCCAGAGATACCATAGGATTTTATTTTTAGGAGTAGTTTGTCGTGTACCACTGAATCAAAGGCTTTACAGAAGTCTATGTAGATTGCGTCTATTGCTTTGCCCTGGTCGAGTTGTGTCGTCCATATGTTTTTGCAGTGTAAGAGTTGCAGATTACAGGATAGTTTTTTCTGAAACCAAATTGTTTATTGGAGAGTAGGTTGTTTGTCTCTAAGTGGAGGATAATGGATTGGTTAATAATTGATTCCATGACTTTACAGGTGACGCAGCATAAGGAGATTGGCCTGTAATTTTCAACTAGGCTTGGGTCTCCCTTTTTGAAGATGGGGATGACTGTGGCTTGTGACCATAGGTTAGGCAAGGAGCTGGTTCTGAAAGATTTTTCAAAGATTATGCTTAGAGGTTTGGCTATGGCAGTGGATAGCTTTCTTAAGAAGTAGGCACATATTCCATCCGGTCCAATAGATAGAGATGGTTTTAGATTGCGTAGTGATTTTTCGACATTGTCTTCTGTGAAATCGATATGTATTAGATCATTGTTGTTATCTGTGGTACGGCTAGGAAATACTGGGCATGATCCATTGCTGTTTACAAATACTGAGCCGAAGAATGTGTTAAAGATGTTGGATTTAATGGTGTCATCGTTGCAGTCTTTACCATCAGGTCCTATCAAGGGAGGGATGGACCTTGAGTCTTTTAGTTTGTTGTTTACAAAATTGTAAAAAGCACGGGTGGAATTGGTGCTTAGAAGGTTTTCCTCTTGTTTAATGTGATAATTGGTGCATTCGGTCTTTATCTGGTGGCATAAATTTTTGTATCGGTTTTTGAAATTGGCAACGTGACCAGATTTGTTTTTCCGCCAGAGTGATCTCTTTTTGGATTGAAGTTTCCTTATTGATATGGGTAATCTGCTTTTTTGTTTTGTTTTGGGGGTTGTTGTTGGAACATATAGTTTGATGACTCTTTTGACTTCAAGTAAAAATATGTTGTAATGGTCTTCAACAGTATTGCATCCAGTGAATAGAGATTGCCAATCAAGGGATGAGAGATCGTTGTCTATAAGATCATAGTTGCCTTTTTTTGAAGTTACAATTGGGGATTACATCATTGTGGTGATTTTTGTGTGGACGTATGTTGAGACAAAAGTCAATCATATTGTGGTCACTACTGGAAAAGGGTTCTTTAGTTTGTATTCCGTAAATTAAATTCAAACTATTGCAGAAGATGAGATCAAGGCAGTTGTTTAGTCTAGTGTTGTTGGTTACTAGTTGTTCCAGTCCCAGATTTGTAATAGCATTATAGAAGGTTGTGTGTATGATTTCAGTTGTACAGTCATTTAGGGTCCAGTCAATATGAGGTAGATTGAAATCACCAAGAAGGATAAAAGGGTATGGGCAGGATGCAGCCCATGTTAGTAATGTATTTAGCTTGTTTACATGTTCGATGTCTATAATCAGGTGCTCTGTAACATAGTAAGAATCGAATTGTGATATTTAAGGATAGTTCACAGATGATGGTTTCAGGAAGGGCAAGCTCCTGGGTAACTTGGATATTTTTTAGATGTAAGGATTTTTTATAGAATACAGCAACACCACCTCCTCGACGATTTTCATGATCTGATCGGTAAACATGATAGTCTCTTACTGTGGTAATGGAGTCAGGGAGAGATACATTGAGCCATGTTTCACAGACAAATATAATGTCGAAGTTAGCCATATTTAGGAGGATGAGAAATTCAGGTATTTTATTCACGAGGCTTCTTGCATTGAGTAGTTTGCATTTGAGGCCGGCAGTAGTTGGAATTGAGGTAGTTGGGGGCGTGCGTGCCTAGTCTTGTGTGATGGTGGATCGGTTGAGGTAGGGTTGTGGTTGAGGGTAAAAGCTGAGTATTGGGTTGCGTGGCTTACTTTTGATACAGTCAGCATGGTAGTCAATGTACAGGTCCTTCTCTCCATTGTCTAGACGGTTTTTGAGTTCGATGCGGAGTACACGGGAGCAGGCACGTTGCTGTATGGTTAGGTCAGGGCGGCAACGGAGGTTCTTATGGTTGGTGTTGGTTTTGGCGAGTGAGTTTATAGTATAAATGAATTTACGTTTGCTTGATTCATTTTTGCAAATGACCCTGCACAAGCGTGGGGCCACAGAGCCGTCTCTATTTTTGAGCTCTCGGTCGATGCGGGAAATGTCAAGTATTTCATCAGCGGAGATGGTCGATGCTTGATAATCTCTGATGATGTTTCGGACAGTTGTGATGTCATCATTGACATTGATGTCTTCTAGACCAAATAAGATGGCGTTTGGATGTTTCCGTTCACGCTCAACGGCTTCTTTGATGAGGATTGGGATGTCAATATTTGTCTGGGTTGTGTTTATTTGTGGATTGGGTTTTGGATTGGATTGTGGTTGTTGGGTAGAGATGTGGTTTGTATCTATTGAATGTTCAGGTTTTTGCGTTGTGTCTTTTTTTTCAAGGTTGGATATTCTTTCTTTTACGGCGTCCAGGGATGCTACTATGGTGTTGAGGGATGTTTTAATGGTTTCGATGGTAGGGGATGTTTCAATGGTTTCGATGGTATCAACTCTTACAGACAGATCCAGTTTGGGTCTGCATGATTTGCAGAAATATGGAAACTCATTGGATGATTCTAGGTATTGAATCATTTGCTCAGGTAATCCCAAGCAGTCATGATGAGTGTATTTTTTACACAGAGAACATTTGATGGAGTTTTCATTGTCCTTTAGATTTTTGTAGCATTTAAGGCATGTGCAGGAGTCTTGTGGTTCATTGGTGGGGATTATCTTCTCTTTAGGTTGTGGATAGGCGTACGATTTTCTTTTTGGCATGGTAAGGTTGTTAAAAATAGTACGTTGATTGAATTAATTAAAGGAACAATTTTGGGTAATCTATATAGCCAATATTACATCAAACAATCAATTGCAGTAATCTCTCAAGTCAGATAATATTCCTGAGCAACAATCAGCCTGATCAATTAATTACTCTAATCACTAATCAATTAATTACACTAATCATTAATCACACTGTTGATTTAAATTCACTAAATCAATGATTTTGCTATTCAATTAAATTACATGAATTTTGATCTTTTAAACTGACTAGTAATCACACTATTTGCACTACACACTCTAATCACACTAATCAATTAAAAACAATAAATCAATTAAACCATTAATAAAATATTTTGTAGAAATTGATTATCTAATCGTTGATATAGGTGATGAGGTAGAAAAGTTGTAAGTTTTGAGGTAATGAGGTAGTATTAAGAGTCTGCAAGGAATGGGTTAATTGTTTTACTAGCAGCTGGATGAGAGGGATTTATCGCTCTTTGAATAGCAGATCGCTATTACTCTGTAAACAGGAAGTTGTAATACAATGTTCCAAGGGTTTTTGACCGAGTGAAGGAAAGGGCTTCGCTTCTAAGAACAGAGGAAAACCAGCTATTCTTCTTTGTTTTGTTTTCCCTTGATGAATGAGATTTCTGGGCCCCTCCTAGTTAACTGAATACACTTTCAAAGTTTGTTGCTTTTAAGAGAAAGAGGCACGTCTTGCACTGGTAAATTCAAACAGTTTATATTTTTGCGGCTTCAATATACCTCTGTTTCTATCACTCCTGGAGTCCGGATTAGCAATTTGGCGGGGAGAAGAGAGGGAAGAGGGAAATGGGGGCAGCAGGGAGGAGGCAGTCTGCTTCACACCCTGGCTGCAAACTTCTGGAGACAGACTCACAGCTCCCGGTGCTTACCGCCCTGTAAGGATGGGATGAATCTCACCAACTCCAAAGATGATCGTTCTCTGGGCTCTCACCGGCTCCAAAGGTGATCGTTCTCTGGGCTGGGTAGCTCCTGGGAAAAGTCGGATTCTCACTCAGCAGTCCGAGGGAAAAAGCCACAGTTGGAGCTTTCCTCCCTCTCTCTTCTGAGCGAGGCGGTAGCAGCGGCAGCGGCAGCGGCGTTAGTTGAGCTGCCTCAATACTTTCTTCGATAACTGCTTTGAACATACACGGCTGACATACAACATCTTGCCGTGTTCATGAAATAACTAATTTTATTCAGTTTAGTAATCTTAAATCTCAATTTAAGAGTAACTAATACTGGTTATATTATCTTCCATTTTTAGCTACTGCTTATCAAAAAGGATGTACATCTGCAAATTGTAAATAATTACAAATGTCAAAAAAAAAAACAAACAGAGATTTGGAAAGCCCAAGATTTTAGCTTTTTGGAAGTAAACTGCTCATACAACCTTAATAATGATAGTTATCTCAGTTCATAGTACAAACAATATTCATGGATATCAGTTTGCAACAGTTAATAATTGGATATATTACAGGACCTTCATGTTTGTTTAGCTTCTTGTCCTATTGGTAGCCATCTTTCAAAGGGTCACACAGAAAATGTTCCATAGATTTTGTTTTTTCCCTGCAGGGTCTAATCAAATATTTTAAGTGTATATATCATAAATAAATCAAATAACATAAGAATGAAAAGTATGGGAAAATAGCAGTACATATTTTGCAATGTGTGCTGAAAAAGAAGAAATTAAGAAAATGGCCCTTCAGTGCCAGTGCATCTCAGTGACAACTTATTTTCTTGTGCCAATTGAAGAAACAAGATTAAAAATGAATGTAATTCTTACCCAGGCTTCAAGCCAATAGAAGCCAAGTTAAAATTATGTTGTAAGTCTCTGGAAGACAAGGCTACCAGTCACTTTCTCCCTTCCCAACTCTTGCTGACACACACATTTTGCATAGTAATATAATAATAATGAAAACATTTTTTTGCTAGAAAGTGTTCCCCTATCAGTGTGTTTTGGACATCTCACTGTATCACAGAAAATAATGGGGAACCTTTGAATATTACTTATAAAATTGTGGCAGGAATGTTTGCTAATAGTCTTCTATGTACTGTGGTAAAGGCTACTTTTTTAAATGCAGAAGAATCATGTGGTAATCTAAGATTGGCTATGGGTGTGGATTTCATGCTTGCATTTTTTCCTAACTGTGGGGGAAGGGCACAAACAACTTTTCTGCATGCTAAACAAATAGATAAAAAAGTAATAATTCTGCCTAATTGTTTTTGGGTGTTCAATTTTTCTTTGGGTAACAAGTTTCTTAAAGGAGAAAACAAAACAGAAAGAAAACTATAATAGCATGAGAGGTGAACTGGTTATGGCGTCTGACGAGAACTAAAGAGAGTCTCAAGTTCAAGTCTCCTTAGGAACTTATTGGGCATCTTGGAATGAGTCACTGTGAGTCAAAGCTGCTTCACAAAACAGTTGTTAAGGAGAAAATTGGAAACAGGAATTAGGGTCCTAGAGGAAAAGTAGACTATAAAACCTAGAAAAAAAGTAAGTAGAACAAATAATAAAAAAAAACCTTCTACTTCATATACACTCACATTTACTTGTTTGAAATCTCATGGCTTCATTTTGTTAATTATTTACCTAATCCAGAAGTTTTCAAAGTAAAATCAGGAGGTAGATGTGTTATATAAAATTTGCCACTATCATTTCCGTTGCTTGCATATGGTTTACAAGTAAACCCCAATTTTTTGACTGTAATCTATTATAATGACTTCACCAAGTAAAGGCGATGGAATTAGTAGAGATGGTATAATTGACTGTTGACATTTTTATTTTTTTATTTTTTAAAACAGTTTTATTGATTTTCAAAGATAATACACAAACAAACAAAACATAAAATATAAAAACATAAAACATCTTTTCTGAAAGCTGCTTGATCCCGGGTTACAACTCTTCGTACAGACACAAATTCAAATTCATATTCATTTTATATACCATTCCATATCTTATTACCATTTTCAATTTTCTATATAGCTTCTCACCTCTTTTAACTTTCTTAGTTTTATTTTATCTATCTCATCTCAGTTCAAATCATAATACTTATTATTCTTTGTCTGTTCTGTTTCCAGCTATCCATTTATCTTTTCTCTTTAAACAAAACTTCTCCTGTACATTGATTGGAGTATGACGCCTTTAACTCTTTCCCCTAAATTTATAATACTTAATATAATACATAACTTGCATTGGGATTCTGTTTGGTACATTCTAAAATTATACAATGTATTTTATATAAAAAAAAATTATAGGTATATGATGTAATTAAAACAACTATCAATGCCAATACAAATCTAATCATTAATATTAATATTCATTTATATCTTAAACATTTTACACGTTACTTTTCATTTAAATATCATACTTTTATGGGAACACTTATACTTTCCATAGTTATTTCCCCCCCCACATCACATATTTTAAATCATTATATCATTAAAATGTTCCCATTTCTCCTACTTCAATTCTCTCATTTATTTCATTGCCTTCTTTTTATTCACAAAAATTTCACTAAATTACACTAAATATTTTATCCCATTTTTGATTACATGTTGTTTCCAATTTTCTAACATTATTTCTGAATACAAATATAAGAATACAATCTTATGTACCTTTGCAGAATCCCTTTTTCAATTAAGTTTACCCATTATCTCTAAATGAATTTTGTTTCTTTACATCTTGCTCCCCACCATTGAGGCTTCTCATCCCTTCCTTTCTCTCTTGCTTATTCTTCTCCTTGCCCTTTTTACCCCCTTGTCTCTCCACCTCCCTTTTCTTCTGCTTTCCCCCTTTCTGTTGTTTTCTAACATTGTATCCACTTTTCACCTTATTTTTCTCTTTTTTGGTTGTTTTTTCAAATATTAAAGTCCCCTTTTTCTTTTCCTCTTTCTGCTTTCCTTCCTCAAATAGAGTCACTTGTTCATCAAAGATGGCTTCTTCTTTATCCCAGTCATCCTGTTGCGCAGTCAGTTTTTCATAAGTACAAACCGCAATTTCTAAAAATTGAAAAAGAGTGCCAAGAGAATCTTTCCCTTCTTGTTCTTCTTTTTTGTATTTTTGGTATTCAATTTTCAATTCATCCACAAGTGATGCCATTGTAGAGAGAAAAAGTTTTTCCAAAACAACCACCCAAGTGCTTTTAATCAAAGATAGTTCCCAAAAGTTCCAAAATCACCAAACAATCCAAATAAACTGTTTCTTTTAGTACTTTCTTCTTTCTTCCCTTTCTCTTTCTGGGGTTACTGTTTAGTCACAAGGTTCCAGTTAAAATGTATCTTTTAGAAGTCTTGTTAATATTTAATAGCTCTTTAAAATTCTAGGCAATCTCCTCCTTACTTTCAAATTCTGCTCCAATTTTTTTCCTCTCCCTTCCCACTTACAGCAAAAAAGATTTTTTTTAAAATGTTCAGAAATCCTTATCCCTTTAGCATTTAATTACCTCCAATGCGGGTTTTCTGATTTCTCTTGCAGTTCTATTTGCTGTCACGTTAGGAAGGAGAGTGAAAAGAAAGAAAAACTTTCCCTTTTAAACTTCCATTCGCCGCTTGTAAATCTCTGGAGACGATGTATCTTTGGCAAATTTTAAGTTCCAGGGTACTTTCGCTGTTGCTTTATCCCGGTCAGCAAAAAACACTTTCACTTCTTCACAACTCCTCCTGCACTTTCTTTTTCCGGCTGAGCGCTTCTATACGGCGGCCATTTCTGACCGCCGCTCAGCTGCCTTCGGAAAAGGGGGTTTAGCCAGCTAGGGAAGAGAGGTGCGATATCTCTCGACCCTGCCAGGTCCCCCCTATCTTCGCTACCTTCTACGGAGGTGGCTAGCCCTGAAGCTGGGTGGCTCAGGGCACTCGGGCAGCGAGCGCAGGCAGAAACCGCGCACAGTCACGGATTCCTACCTGCCCCAAAGCGCTGCAGACCCAGAACTCCACTGTTGACATTTTTAAAAATGACCTATCTATGTTTTTTTCCCCTACTTGGAAACCATTTCTGGACTTTTTGCTCAAAACTGAAGAAAATGAAACTTTGATTTTAGGTTTCAGTGATTAAAATGATTTTGTAATTATAGAAATGGCTTGAAATGTTGTGAAATGTAAGCAAAAGGTTGATGCATTATTTTTGCAATGTACTACACCAAAGAAAGTTGGAAGTCATTACTTTTTTTCTCTCTCTGCACTTCTTTTCTTATTCTTCTAACTTATTTCTTTTATTATCTTATGGAGATAATGGCATCACACAAACAGTCATGAGGATCTCTGATACATGAGCAAAAGGGAGACGCTTCTAATTGCACAGTTGTAGCCACTATTTTGAGGAAGATTTTCTTCTATTATCAGCACACCTTTTCAGATATAGTTTATTTTTGTAACTAAACTATAGTCTATGCATTGTATTTACATGTTTTGTCCTTTTGCTTCTTATTCATTATTATTATCATTGGTTGTACAGTCAGCCAGATGTTTATATTGCATTTGGCATTTTCATCCACCTATGGAGTCCCTCCCAGGAACTAGATAGGCGGATGTTGTTGTTTAGTGGTATTAAAGATATTGTTGTAGGATATAAACTGTTCAGAGTAAAGCTGCTGTTTGCAGTTGACTGATGGTGATTTACTCAATGCCAATGGTGTTCAAGTGGTGCTCCAGATGTTGTGGGATTGCACCCAAGGCACATTTTACTATTGATACTATTTTTGCTTTCTTTTGCCACAGTTGTTCTATTTCTATATGTAGGTCTTTGTGTTTAATAATTTTCTCTAGCTCTTTCTGTTCTATTCTGCTGTCTCCAAATATTATTATTTGGTTGATTACTTGCACTGGGTGCCCTCCTCTTGTTAGCATTAAATATCTTTCAAATAAATGTAACCTGTTCACTTTCTAATACCTTGGCATGGTTTTTAGAAATATAGAGGAAAAAAATGAAACTATGTCTTCAAACAGCTTTTCATAATGAAATATGACTGGCAAGTGTCATTTTTTTCTAAAGGGGGGGGGCGAGTTACTGCACCTTTAATAAATTTAATCCACTTCTGATTACAGAGAAAGAAAGTTCCTTTTTTAATCTTACAGGGAAGGAATATTGCAATAACTGTTCCATCAGTTTTTTAAAATAAGATTTGCTAAAGGTCAGCATATCTCCTGGTCACATATGCAGCAACATTGAAATTTTTTTGGCCAGGGAATAAAATAGATTCTATCATTAAAAATAAAAAGCATGAGGACATCTTGCAAGCCCACAGGGTTTTCCCCCCAGAAAGAAGAGACATTTTGTTATCAACTAGCAATCATAAGATTTTTAAGCAATATCTTTAATCTGCCTGTCTTTCCTCCCTCCCTCCTCTCCTCTTTCCTTTTCATATCAAGGTCTTTTTATCTTCCAATTTTGCATCTAAAGATGAGGTGAATGCCATTAGCTCAATTCAACCTCAAGTGTAGTCAGATGTGCCTGTGATTTCTGAAAGGCACTGTCTAAGGTCACATTAAAATGTATAAGAGCTTTTTCTATTCCTGAAAAGGGGGCTTATTATCTATCCATGGTGTAAAGGAGTAATAGCAGTGACTACAGACATGGGTGAAACCAAAGAGAATGTCAGAACTCAGTAAGGGGGAGTTCTTAGGAAACTTCCAAGGTTTCCCATTCAGAAAAGCAATCTTAGGAGTTTTGGGACAGAATAAATTATTTTCACTAATTCAGTCATATGTTTAGTGTATTTGTTTGGTTTTTTTTCATTTAAGTAATGGAGTTTTGTTTTACCAAAAGTTTTAAACTCCAAGTTGCATCTTGAAAACAAGTGGCTTGCATTCACAAAGCTGTAACATCCTGTCTGCAAAGAATAGATCCTGCAGAGTTGATCCAAATTTGAGTTCGTACAGTCTGGCAGAGGAGAATTGTCTGAATCACAGTTGCTCCACTATGGTTCTGGGTCCAAATAGATCCTCTCTTGCTCTAATATTGAATTCTTTAGTAGATTCTCAGAGTACACTGTATCCTTAATTGAATTTATTAGCCATGTTATGTGACCCCTGACACTATGTGTCATGATGCCACTGTTTTTTAATGTCTCTTGCTTCTTCCCATTTGATTGTCTGCTCTGAGCGATGGTCAGAAGACTCAAGATTGGGGGACCAAACCTACTTCATGTCTGATCATTCACACGTAAGAAACTGCAGAAGGTATAACCTGTACTGTAACTTCACAAAAATCACTTTCCACTATTTCTATTAAGCGAGAAGGCAAGCTTATACTACATCATTTATAGCATGGCCTCATTACTTATCGTACCCCATATTCAGCATAAAATCCTCTGTGTGATGGGACACTGAAACATTCTAATTTATAATTCTGTTTCTGCTGATACAGCCATCGTCATGCACTGAACCAACTCAAGACTTTTATTGTTGGAGGCAACAAACAAGATTTGATGTCCCACCATTCCATGAGGAGATGACAGGGCTAGCATTTCAGTTTTCCTTCAACATGAGATCAGCATCCATTAACACACTAGAGGACAGTACAATAAAGCTGCTTGTTTTCAAGTGGCATTCATTCATAAATATATTAGTATATTTGTATAATCCCAACCATCTCACAAGAGACCATAGCCTGATAACATAGCCAAGTCTTGAATGACTTACAGAATGCTAAAGCTAACATCGCTTCTGGGGAGAGAAGATTCCATAAGATTCTTTTGCTGGCAACCAATGCAGCTTGTGGAACAGAGGTGTATTGTATACCACAAGCTGCATAGGACCACTCTAGAGGCCTGCACTGCTGCATTTTTGCTCCAGCTGAATCTTGCCAATATTCTTCAAGGGCAGCCCCTTGAAGAGGGGACAGCAATACAGAAATCCAAACATGAGATGATTAGGGCATGAGTGATAGTGAGCCGTGTGCCTCTCCCAACTCAGGAATCGGCACAAACGATACACAACATGACATCTCCACTGATCCAGCTGAGAATGAATTTGAGCAACTTTGTCCAAAAGAATGCTGAGGAAAATATAGAGAGAGCAAGAGAGAACCATTTTTTTTTCTTTTACATTCACTTAAAATTATATTTAAGAAGACAAGTTGCCCAGTTTTAATACTTACTAATTTCCTTTTTCTCCCGTATTGCAAATCACAGTTTAATAAGAATTTCTGGAGCTTTTAGGGAAAGCCACCTCCAAAATTTTCAAGAGGCAATGAGTTGTGCATGTTCAGTTTAAGGATCGGGACTAAACATATATGAGACATACCTAGCTCTGCCTTGCAGCAATGAGCCATTATTTCAAGCATTCATATTGCCTGAAGCAGCTGCCACATTCTGCCTCAGGTTAGGCTGGCCCTAATTTTATTCTTCATTTCCTAAGTCAATTCTCCCCCTTTTAAAACTCTAAACTATGTTGTATTTCACATTGTATAGTTATTTATCACACATTATAAAAACCACCAGACTTACAATAAGCAAGCTAATTTATTTTTTTATTTTGTTGTAATGGTATATGTTGAACCTCACCAACGGCCTTCTAAATATACTGTTGTTGTTGTTGTTTTCAAAGCAACATCAAGGTTTGTTACAGGTAAAGTGAACAATTGACAACGGCTGTCTGTGTTCCAGCTTGGTTCTTTCCCCCTCCCCTTTTAACAGGAAGAACATTGGACCAAGGGATATAAAAGCTTTCAATCTGTGGTGATTTTCCTTCAGAGCCAAGGGCAATGTTGAATTACCAAAGTTTGATGTCTTGAAGAGACAGCAGGCATGCCTTTTCTACTCTACAGCATTCAGCTGAACTCCTATGACCTGGCAAAGAAGCTGCACTCTCTTGGTGATCGCATAGTCAAAGGAAGCATTGGGCCTTTGCTGCATAAAACAAAGGCTCACTTCCCTATGTTGAACAGTTCTGTCTTTAATTTTAAAGAATGAATGCACCAAAAGATCAAAATAGAAGGGTTTTTTTTTTCTTATGAATTACATTATTTTAACAAGTGCTTTGTTAGTATGACTGTCATGAGTTCAGTGGCATTCCATATCCCTTGGGATCAAACTAAGAGGCTTGCTGGATCAGACCAAGGTTTAATTTGTGCAATATTCTCTTCCCACAGTAGCGTCTGGAATTTAGAGGCATGTTGCCTCAGAATAATATTACTGTTATTGATTTGTAGTTATCAATAGCTTTATCCTTCCTTAATTTGTCTGCAGTATTTAAATGGCTGGCAAGACCACATCTGGTGGTGACAGTTTCCATAGTTCAATTATACATAACATAGAGTGTAAAATTTCTGTTAGTAGTATTTGGCATAAATTTGTTTTGAACATATTATAACCCCTAACTTAATCCTAATCCAGTAATGGCCAGTTCTTCAGCTGCATACCTTGGATTTACTATTTTGAATCATGTCACCATGCTGGGTCTCTCATCAACTTTGATTTTGGTGCAGAAGAGACCTAAGCAGACAATCAAAACACTTGGAGCCAGAAGACCACTTAGTTAGTCTGAGCTGTCTACATGCTGAATACATGATGTGAACATTGCCCTTGTTTATATTTTTGAGGTATAATGAAATATTCTCTCTAGGTCTGCCAAATTTCTTGTATTCATAGAAAGTTGGCATTACTTAAACTATTTGTATTGTGAGGTAAGTCAGGTTTCCACAACCAATTCAGTTAGTATCCCTGAAGTTCCCTGGTAAATTGTAAGAATAACTAAACACACTTGTGGTGTTTTATGTGTGGAAAAGACCTAGCTTATAATTCTTTTGAAACAGTGTTGTACAACATTAATTCCAGCTAAAGCAAAAATGCACTAACTGGTGGTCCAGGAAATAGATGTAGTTTGTGAGGTGCTTTCCAGAGATTTCTAAGAATTGTTAATATGTAACTTCTAATATGACAGGAGGGTATGTTTAAATTTAAGAGTGGAGAATAATCTTATTAAGTTTTCTTTGACTTAATTGCATTTTCATAGATGTTAATGAAATCAATTTTACTTTTTGTCTTCCTACATTTTTGGAATGGCTTCTGGAAGATACCATAAAAGACTAAGTAGATTCTTGGACCTCCAAATTTGCTTATCTTTGTTCTGTGGTATTCATATTCTGCTAGTTTAACATTGTCCTAATTGAATGTTGGACCACGTTTCAAGGTAATGTGTTATAGCAGGAAGTTTTGGATATGGTCATCTTACCAAATGGTAAAGTAAAACACAACATGAAAGAAGTAGTCTTATTGCAAGTAGTTTTGTGGTAGAGTGCTTGGAACATATTAGAAACATATACCTGACTATATGTTATGAGACTATTGTTTTATCTTGAGGTTTTAAATTTCTGTATGCTATTTAGTTCTTTTAATCTAAGATGGTGCAAAATGTTTTAATAAACAAATAAACAAAAACAAGCATATACATACATATATACATATCTATCTATCTATCTATCTATCTATCTATCTATCTATCTATCTATCTATCTATCTATCTATCATCTATTCGTAGATTTTCACGGGTACAGGTATGGAGGTTTTGGTGTGTTCGGGTCTTTTCCCATGTAAGATTGAGAGTATCTTGGTGATGTTTCGATGAGGTTCCACTCGCCATCTTCAGGCTGGTGCTTTTGGGTTCGTGCTTGTGCGAGTAAAGCGTGATTGGAGCTGCTGTCTCTCTGGTGGGGAGGTGTGGTGTGCTGGCTCTGTTGTAAGCGGGCTGGTTGGCTGTGTTGTTATTTCTTGATTGGTTGATGGAGTTGATGTCTGCAGATTGGTTGGCTTTTTCGTAAGAACATGTGTGGCTGAGGGACTGGCTGTGTGTCTATCAGCCTCCTGTGTTGTAATGACCTAGGTAATGGGCTGTGTGATGACCTTCTGAGCTCTATTGTTGTGACATCCTGGGTCTTGTGCTGTAATCACCTGGTCGTTGGCTGTGTTGCGACATCCTGAGGTTTTGTGGTGTAACCTCCTGAGTTCTGTGATGTGATATCCTGAATGGATGGCTGTGATGTAACATTCCGGGTTTTGGTTTGGCTCCGAGCTTGAGGTCTGGCTATATGTTCATGGCGTGTGTCAGTTTGCTTAGTTTGGGGGTCGGGATGTGTGGCAGCTGGTGATGCAGCCGTGATCTGGTTTCTGGATGGTGGTTGCCTTTCGTCTATGGGATGGGTTTGGGTTTGAGTCTGGTGAGGGAGATTGGTGGTAGCATCATGTGTTGTTTTGGGTCCAGCGTTGGTTTTCATGGCTGGGACTCGTTTGCTGATAAGGGCTAGTTTCCAGATCTCTGGTAGGCGGGAGGTATCATCCTGTTTATTCATGTTATGGGGGTGTTTCTCTATTTCGATGGCTTCCCTAATTATTCTTTGATTGAGTGCACGCGTTGAAGAACATAAGAACTCAATCAAAAAAGAAGAACCGACCTCTTCCCTGGTCCAACACCTCAAAGCCACAGGACATGAGATTGACTTTAAAAATACCAGAACTATCGCCAAAACCGAACACTTCAACAACAGAATAATCAGAGAAGCCATAGAGATAGAAAAACGCCCACACAGCATGAATAAAAGAGATGACACCTCCCGCTTACCAGCCATTTGGAAACCCGCCCTCATGAACAGACGAGTACCTAACATGATGAATGACACCAGACCCACACCCACGAGGGCCACACAAGATGCCACCACCACACTTCCACGTAAAAAGCAGACTCACACCCACACAGAAGATGAGACACGACCACAGACCAGAAGCTGCACTGCAGCTACATCACTACCCACTTCAAACCCCTCTGAGCCATACATGAAGCGAACTGACCCCCACCATGAAGATGCAGCACGACCACGAACTCGAAGCCAAACAGCAAGATCACAGCTCACCAGCTCAAATCCCCCAGCAACTAAGACTAATCTGAGCACAACCAAGCCCCCACCTGAACAGAACATACCTCCAGCCAATCAGAACACAGCCAAGCCCCCAACCAATGAGAACACACCCCCACCCAATCAGAACACAGCCAAGCCCCCACCCAATCAAGTCACACCCCCACTAGCAGTTAAAAGGAAGAAGCAGCTGCAAGCTCACATCACTCTGACAAGCACAGAGCTGAAGACACAAGCCTGAAGATGATGAATGAGAATTCATCGAAACGTTGCCTAGATACTTCCAATCTTATGCGGGAGAAAACCCGAATAACCAAAGATCCATATATATATCAAACCACTGTAAAAGTCTGACTCACAGACAGACACAATACAGAAGCCTGATGATGGCAGATGAGATTCTGCTGAAACGTTGCTACAACTTTAAAAGCACAACTATAATGATGTGGGAAAATACCCGAACAAAGCTGAAGGCCATACATGTAAGTACCCGCGAAAACTTAAGAAAACAAATATATATATATATATATTTAAAATATATATATATATATCCACATACAAATACCAGAGAACCTCAGAAAACATTATATATATATATATATATATATATATATATATATATATATATATATATATATATATATATATATATATATATATATTTGTTTTCTTAAGTCCAATCAGAACAGGGACAACCCCCAACCAATCAGAACACAGCCAAACCCGCAACCAATGAGAACACCCACCCAATCAGAACACAGCCAAGCCCCCACCCAATCAAGTCACACCCCCACTAGCAGTTAAAAGGAAGAAGCAGCTGCAAGCTCACATCACTCTGAGAAGCACAGAGCTGAAGACAGAAGCCTGAAGATGATGAATGAGACTTCATCGAACGTTGCCTAGATACTTCCAATCTTACGCGGGAGAAAACCCGAATAACAAAGATCCACATATACATATATATGTATATGTGTGTATATATATATATATATATATATATATATATATATATATATATATATATATATATATATATATATATGTATGGTGTTCGGCTTGGTTGGGTATTTTCCCACGTCATTGTAGTTCTTTTAAAGTTGTAGCAACGTTTCAGCAGAATCTCATCTGCCATCATCAGGCTTCATGAAGCCTGATGATGGCAGATGAGATTCTGCTGAAGCGCTACAACTTTAAAAGAACTACAATGACGTGGAAAATACCCGAACCAAGCCGAACACCATACTAAGTACCAGAAAACTTAAGAAAACAAATATATATATATATATATATATATATATATATATATATATATATATATATATATATATATATATATATATATATATATATATATGTTTTCTGAGGTTCTCATGGTATTTTATGTGGATATATATATATATATATATATTTTAAATATATATATATATATTTGTTTTCTTAAGTTTTGGTACTTACATGTATGGCCTTCAGCTTTGTTCGGGTATTTTCCCACATCATTATAGTTGTGCTTTTAAAGTTGTAGCAACGTTTCAGCAGAATCTCATCTGCCATCATCAGGCTTCTGTATTGTGTCTGTCTGTGAGTCAGACTTTACAGTGGTTTGATATATATATGGATCTTTGGTTATTCGGGTTTTCTCCCGCATAAGATTGGAAGTATCTAGGCAACGTTTCGATGAATTCTCATTCATCATCTTCAGGCTTGTGTCTTCAGCTCTGTGCTTGTCAGAGTGATGTGAGCTTGCAGCTGCTTCTTCCTTTTAACTGCTAGTGGGGGTGTGACTTGATTGGGTGGGGGCTTGGCTGTGTTCTGATTGGGTGGGGGTGTGTTCTCATTGGTTGCGGGTTTGGCTGTGTTCTGATTGGTTGGGGGGTTGTCCATGTTCTGATTGGCTGGAGGTGTGTTCTGTTCAGGTGGGGGCTTGGTTGTGCTCAGGTTGGTCTTAGTTACTGGGGGATTTGAGCTGGTGAGCTGTGATCTTGCTGTTTGGCTTCGAGTTCGTGGTCGTGCTGCATCTTCATGGTGGGGGTCAGTTCGCTTCATGTATGGCTCAGAGGGGTTTGAAGTGGGTAGTGATGCAGCTGCAGTGCGGCTTCTGGTCTGTGGTCGTGTCTCATCTTCTGTGTGGGTGTGAGTCTGCTTTTTACGTGGAAGTATGGTGGTGGCATCTTGTGTGGCCCTCGTGGGTGTGGGTCTGGTGTCATTCATCATGTTAGATACTCGTCTGTTCATGAGGGCAGGTTTCCAAATGGCTGGTAAGCGGGAGGTGTCATCTCTTTTATTCATGCTGTGTGGGCGTTTTTCCATCTCTATGGCTTCTCTGATTATTCTGTTGTTGAAGTGTTCGGTTTTGGCGATAGTTCTGGTATTTTTAAAGTCAATCTCATGTCCTGTGGCTTTGAGGTGTTGGACCAGGGAAGAGGTCGGTTCTTCTTTTTTGATTGAGTTCTTATGTTCTTAAACACGTGCACTTATTCTTCTGTTAGTTTGTCCAATGTATGTGGTGGGGCAGGCAGTGCAAGGGATTTCGTATACTCCTTGGTTTTCTAACTCGATTTTGTCTTTAGGGTTTCTTAGGATGGTGGATATTTTTCTGTTTGTGCAGAATGCTGTTTTAATGTTGTGTTTTTGGAGGATCTTGCTGATTTTGTCTGTAGTGCCTTTTATATATGGGAGGAGGGCTTTGCCGTTCTCTTGTTCTCTGTCTTGGATTTTGGTTGGGGTTTCTTTTTGGATTAGGTGGGTAATCTTCTTTCTTTGGAATCCATTGGCTGTTAGTACGTTGGTGAGAGTGTTTAGTTCGGTTTTTAGGTGTTGTTCATCAGCTAAGCATTTTGTTCTGGAGATGAGTGTTTCAGCTACGGAATTGATCTGTGCTGGGTGGTGGTGTGAGAGTGCATGTAGATAGCGGTTTGTATGTGTTTTCTTCTGGTAGATGGTGTGTCCTAGGGAGCCATTGGGTTTTTTGTATACCAAGACATCTAGGAAGGGAAGTTGATTGTTAGCTTCTGTTTCCATGGTGAATTGTATTTTGGGGTGTAGGCTGTTGAGGTGTGTGAGGAAGTTGTTCAGTTTTTCTTTCCCATGTGGCCAGATTATGAAGGTGTCATCTACGTATCTGAGCCAGAGTTTGGGTTTGTGATCATATTTTTCTAGAGCTTGTGTTTCAAAGTGTTCCATGTAGAGGTTTGCGATGACAGGTGAGAGGGGTGATCCCATGGGTGCTCCTTCTATTTGTTTGTATTTTTGTCCATTGTAGGTGAAGTATGTATTGGATAGACAGTGGTTGGTCAGATCTAGGATGTGCTGGGGGGGGTTGTATTTGTTTTGGATGGCTGTCAAGGCTTCTTTTATTGGCACTTGGGTGAAGAGGGATATGACATCGAAGCTCACTAGTAGGTTGCCTAGATACTTCCAATCTTACGCGGGAGAAAACCCGAATAACCAAAGATCCACATACAAATACCCGCGAGAACCTCAGAAAACAAATATAACTTCACTTTATTTCGACTTCATCGAAACGTTGCCTAGATACTTCCAATCTTACGCGGGAGAAAACCCGAATAACCAAAGATCCATATATATATATATATATATATATATATATATATATATATATATATATATATATATATTTGTTTTCTTAAGTTTTCACGGGTACTTACATGTATGGCATTCAGCTTTGTTCGGTTATTTTCCCACATCATAGTAGTGGTGCTTTTAAAGTTGTAGCAACGTTTCAGCAGAATCTCATCTGCCATCATCAGGCTTTTGTATAGTGTTCGTCTGTGAGTTAGACACAGCAAACTCCGAGACCAATAAACACAGACCAAGACTCTCAACCAATCAGGATGAAGAAAAAAACCATTCTGGCACAGCAATAGGCTGCCCCAAATTTAAATCTGAAACCACTGTAAAAGTCTAACTCACAGACGAACACTATACAAAAGCCTGATGATGGCAGATGAGATTCTGCTGAAACGTTGCTACAACTTTAAAAGCACCACTACTATGACGTGGGAAAATACCCGAACAAAGCTGAATGCTATATATATATATATATATATATATATATATATATATATATATATATATATATATATATATATATATATGGATCTTTGGTTATTCGTGTTTTCTCCTGTGTAAAATTGGAAGTATTTTGGCGACGTTTCGATGAAATCTCATTCGTCATCTTCAGGCTTGTGTCTTCGGCTTTGTGCTTCTCGGAGTAATGTGAGCTTGCAGCTGTTTCTTCTTTTAACTGCCAGTGGGAGTGCGACTTTACTGGGTGAGAGCTTGGCTGTGTTCTGATTGGGTGGGGGTGTGTTCTTATTGGTTGGGGGCCTGGTTGGATATGAAATCCCATGCACCGCCTGCCTCAACACATACATCGGACAAACCAACAGAAGAATTAGCGCACGCATTGAAGAACACAAGAACTCAATCAAAAAAGAAGAATCGACCTCTTCCCTGGTCCAGCACCTCAAAGCCACAGGACATGAGATTGACTTTAAAAATACCAGAATAATCAGAGAAACCATAGAAATAGAAAAACGCCCACACAGCATGAATAAACGAGATACCTCCCGCCTACCAGCCATTTGGAAACCCGCCCTCATTAACAAACGAGTACCTAACATGAAGAATGACACCAGACCCACACCCATGAAGGCCACACAAGATGCTACCACCACAATTCCTCGTAGAAAGCAGATTTACACCCACACAGATGATGATACATGACCACAGACCAGAAGCCGCACTGCAGCTGCATCACTACCCACTTCAAACCCCTCCGACCCATACATGAAGCGAACTGACGCCCAACATGAAGATGTGGCACAACCACGAACACGAAGCCAAACAACATGATCACAGCTCACCAGCTCAAATCCCCCAACAACTAAGACTAACCTGAACACAGCCAAGCCCCCACCTGAACAGAACACACCCCCAGACAATCAGAACACAGCCAACCCCCCAACCAATCAGATCACAGCCAGGCCCCCCAACCAATAAGAACACACCCCCAGCCAATTAAAACACAGCCAAGCCCCCACCCAGTCAAGTCGAACAAAGCTGAATACCATACATGTAAGTGCCCGCGAAAACTTAAGGAAACACACACACACACACACACACACATATATGCATATATAACAAAGATTACATATTTTTTGCTTATGTGCAAAACAGACTTACATCTACATTTTCAATAAAATGAATGGATAGAACTATTTCTTGGAGAATAATATTTATAGGGGTTTTTTTATACCAAAGGAAGAAGAGTCTAGTGTTTTAGTTGTCACTCACTGGAGACAGACTGTATCACACTCTCAGCAACTATTGCAATACCTAAAAAAATAAAATGGACAATCAGTGTGCTGGAACTTGCCATAATAAATCTGTCATGTTTATTTCAGAGTATCTGGAAATTGACCACTTCCCTAAGTGGGAAAAATCATATCGATTGGCAAGTTGACACTTTTCCACTTTTCTTTTATGTAGGAAAATAAATCTTGAGTTACTGTATGGTGTGATCTTGGACACAAAGCATCCTTCTTCGACTTGGTGCATAGCCAGATGAGATAGGACCAAACTTACAAAATTTCCAGGCAGCACAAGTCTGATTATGAACACTGAAGGCTCAAACTACATTGCAATATCATTCTACTATCAGTGGTCAAACTTCATCCTTGCTATTGTGCATAAACTTCAGGATTCATTTGCTTGAATGCTAAAACTGCTTTTCATTCCCATCATACATTTATAGTTTACTGGCAATCCCATCAGAGAAAAAGAGAGCGACTTGCCAATTCCATTTACTGTGTAGAATGACACTCTCCATTTTCTGAAGGTTTCCCCTGAAGGAGGACCATCAAATTATGAAAGACTCATGAGATTTACAAATGAAAGCCAACTAAAGTGCCTATTCCAAAAGCTGAAATGATTATCATAGACCCATCATAATATATTTATCATGAAATCTTATTCCGCCAACTCCATCATGAATTTGGAAAACAGTACACATACAGATCGCACTGTGTACACACACACACATACATACACACACATACGAGAAGGAGAGAGAGAGAGAGAGAAAGAGAAGTCAATGGTAACCAAATGTATTTTATCTAGTCATCCTACCATTTAGCAATTGCAATAGATATTTAGTTCCTCCCTTTTTTGTGTGTTATTCCAGCCAGCTATGTATCTCAAGAAAAAATGTGTTTTTACCTACTCTAACTAAACTGAATATAGGGGTGGAAACATCCAAAATGATACCAAATCATTCATCAAGATAAGAGCCTTAATTCTGAAGTTAATAAAATGAATCTCTATGAAGTGGAACAGTCCTAGTTGCTATGACCTAAATAAAGTATATGTGTAATTATTGCGGGGGGATGGGGGTGCAAAAAACACATTTTTCCCCCAGAGGCACACAAATGTGACATGACAAGAGATAAGGAGAAGGGCATTTTATGAGCCTCCACAATTTGAAGGACTTAATAATAAGCCAGAGAATATTTCCACAATGTGTGCAGTTTTCAGATGTCAAGGTACCATGATGAATATTTACATTCTTAATTCTCTATTCACAGCTGATGCCCCAGTAGACTAAAACCTTGCACAAACTAGTTGAAAATGAAGGTGGCTAAAGAAATCAATTTCCAGATTTCAACCCTTCTCTCCACTTTGCCCACAATGATATACCAATCATGTTTATTGTGACTTCTAATTGTGGATAACCACTTCTTTAATCTTCTCACTTCTGCTGGGAAAGCAAGTATCAATAGCTTTCCTTTCTGTGAGTGGTTCTTTTAAGATTCATGGTTTCCACCTTTTGCATGTGCCTCCTGCATCTCACTGGAACAAAGGATTTTGTTCCTTCTTGGATTTTTCTCCAGAATTAGTTGAAAAACAATGTTCTTATTTATTGTCAGCATTCCAAAATGGAGAAAGGATAGAATAAAAGTTCAACCTGTCTCTCTATAATTGGGAATTGGATTATATCATGGAATTTAATATGTTTCAATTTTAATTATTAAATATATTCTCATATCATAGTATTTTAAACTATTTCATTGCCATTCTTTGGAGAGGTACTAAAGAAAAGTAATCATTAATTTTTGTCCTTAATGAAATGCTGAAACTGAAAGTAACTATTATAAAATCCAGACCAGCATTGAACTGTTATAGATACAATATGCCCCCCTCTTCTTCATGTGAATGTGCTTCTGTTACATATTTAACATTAGGAGATAACTTTATGAATAGTCAGTCGTGGTAATAAGAAAACTATGTCAGTAATTTTTTAAAATGTCATTTTTTCTGTCATTTCTTATTTCATCATAAAATTTACGAATTCTTTAGAAGGAGAACATGTCAGAGAAATTACCCTGAGTAGAAAATGTTTCAATTTGTTGTTGCACTTATTTCGTTAGAAGGTGAGTAAATGGGATATATTTGAATGTCAAATAAATCCCTATCATCCTGTCTCCAGTGATCTACAACCTCCCTGGCTTTCCACACTTCAGTCAAATCCCATGGAACGTATTACTGATAGAACTCCCATGGAATGTTTTCCATCAGAATGTGCCTTGCCCTGAAGAAAGTTGGATAAATGATCTAATTGTTTTCTCCTCAAGAAATCAATTCTACTTGAAACTTATGTCAGGATTTTACCCAGAATCTTCCCCAGCTATTCCTGAAAGTGGCAGAGATCACAACATATGCAATCTTATAACTGAGCTATGATAATAACCCATGAG
This sequence comes from Notechis scutatus, assembly GCF_049901735.1. Lineage (NCBI taxonomy): Eukaryota > Metazoa > Chordata > Lepidosauria > Squamata > Elapidae > Notechis > Notechis scutatus. The sequence continues at coordinate 304,949,206 of NC_142009.1, forward strand.
ATGAGATAGATTATAATATTGTTTGATGCTCTTTGATGTGCTATTTGACATTCTGTCTGCAATAATTCCTCTTAAAGCACTGCATCTCAGTATTTTGCACATGTCGATCTAACTCTAAACATTTGATACAAGTTGAACGAGTCTGAAAATGTTAAATTATACAGTGGAATGTAATTCAAAATATAAATCATTGGATTAAAGCATTCAAAATTACTTGATGAATCTGATAAGTATTATTACACACATACACACAAACTGCTTCTTAAGTATACACATTCACAAAGTGGTTTACGCAATGCTTGGAAGGAAAATAAAGGATAGAATACTTCATAAAGTTTTAACAATATAACAAACTAAAGCCTGTAGAGAACTAGGTATTTAGAAAGTTAGAAAAATATCAAAAAACTAAAGATGGGTTGTGACAGATGAATTCTATAGGGAGAAAATTCTGGGAAATTTGATCAATCCCACTGCCTATGATTGGAAAATTATACCATATATTGAATATGTTAACACCAGGGGAAAACAGTTTATTCCCCATGCAAGGGTTGCATCTGGCAGGAAAGGGGGCTTTGAATGCATAGGTTCAAAGATGCCTATGATTTGTCCCAACATACTCCTTTATCTTAAAAAGGATCAGTGGTAGCAGAGACCATGACTCCTTCACTATGATTCCTCTGCAGGAAGACTTCCTTTTCTACCATTAGACTTGGGACAACATGGAATGAATTTGTTTGTTTGGTGTATGGGATTGTTACATTAGCCAGGAGACTACAATGCTAATGCAAAGTAGTAGTTTACCAGCTCTTAGGTACCATAAGAGAACAAGTTAGTTTTGCACCAGAAAGAAAGATGAGCAGCTTTTCCTACAGTGTCATGTCATGGAAGGCTCTTCTCCCTCCATCAAAGCCACCTCACAGTGGATGTTGCAGCCAGGAAGGTTCAGTGCTGGCAAAATTCTAAGCGCTGCATGAAGCACCAGTTTATCTCCCCACCGAAGTGGTACTTACTTATCCGGTCTCATAGAGCATGCTTTCAAACTGCTATATGAAGCTGAAGTGAGTGATGGGAGCTCACCCGGCCACACGATGCTAAGACTTGAACCACTGAAGCAGAGACCATTTCCAGAGTCATTAAGCCACGGAGCCATCACATCTCGAATGGATGGATGGATGAAATTTTTCATGTTTGACCACAGAGGAAAAGACAATCAGTGGCACCTATAGAGTCTGTAGGGTTGCTCTTCTAATCAGATAAGTTGCCATTCATTTATTTGTTTTGAATAGAAAGAGGTATCTGTTCCATGCAACAGACTGCAAAAATAACAGGTCACATGGGCCCTCTTAGAAAAAAAAATTCTTCTCTCCTCCCAGACACAGAAAAGCTTTTGTTCAAAAATGATGGCTGCTATGAACTTTGTGTGCATAACTACAAATACAAAGAAAAATATATTTCTTCAAGTTCAAGCTATTTATGTATGAGGAGTCCTTGGTGCTCTCTGAGGAGCACCTAGCCCTGATGATGTTACCTAGTTTGGATAATGAAATATCTGCAAGGAAACAACCAAGCTCAGAGAGCACCAAGGATTCCTCATTTCAGCCCTGAGTTACAAATATGCTCCTTTATTGGTATTTATGTATATGCAATATTATGTATGTTTTTGATCAATTAATGTAAATCATATATGCTGCAATTGCTCCATTTTCTTTTATTGTTTAACATCATTAAATAAAAATAATAGTTTACGTTATCACTCCATAAGTTGGGTATATTTTTCCATCATGGCTTTCAAATTAGATTGATATGTATAATGACTGAGATGATGGTTCAGAAGCAGAATCTGGTATTATTAGAACATTGAAGGAAAAGAACTTGAAAAGTGGTGATAAACATTTGTAATTATCCTGTTAAATCCTTTGTGACACCTCAGAGATAGGAAATAAGGGAACCTGCAATTATGACAATGAAAGCTATGTCAGGCCACAGTGGCCCAGGACAAAATTGTATCTGTACTATAAGAATATCAAGCTCTCTAATGTCATCAAATTCCATCAAGGAAAATAACAGATAAGTGATTTGTTCATGCATAAATATTAGCTAACAAATGCTAATTGGCAAAGTGAAAACCAAGAGCAGAGTAGCTTCAGAGAACTGGCAAAAATAATTTGACGATAATTTCTTACTTGCAGAGTCTGCTTCCCAATTCTGTCATATTTATATTTGTTCATTTAATAAATAATTTTCTTATTAATTCTTTTAAATCTATGCTGATCAAAAATATATTTTTCTCCTAAATCAATTAGAGGGCATCTTTTTTAGTATTTCAGATGTTGTTTGAACAGAAGGGTTAATTGAAACCTAACCAATTTTGGTTGTATATTACAAAAAAAATGTTTGAAAAAAAAAAAAAAAAAAAGACAGGAAATCAATATGTCAGACAAATTAATTATCAATAGTGTACAGAGCTAAAAATAATGGGATGAGATCATCTACTTAGCTCTTTTTGATGAACTCTATTTCTATGAGCCTTTTGTCTAGATTATAGCTTTAATAAGTACTTTCTAGGAAAAGAATGCATCCCTTAGGGATCATTGATACTTTGGTAAACAATTGGCTCATTTAATAAAAAGTTGCACTTGAATTCCAGTTCCTAATTTTCAATTTAAGTTCATTTTTTTCATATTATTCAAGAATCCCATACAGATACCCTAATCAACATGAATTCTTATTAGGAATACTCTTCCTCTCCTCCCATTCTCTGTGCCTTCCCACCCACCGAAATATACTAAAGGCAATACAAAATTACTGCTATATCACTGGGTTGAAAAAACATTGATAATCATGAGAAGCATATCAAATAGTCCCAGAATTGAACTACAATAGCATTTTTATCACCTCATACTGCCAATAGTTCATATCCATGCATTTGACCTAACTTTTCTCACCAAAGCGCATAATGCCTTGCATAATGCAAATAATGCATGTCTGCTTCAAATGACATACTGAACTTGTAGTGATGTCCAGCATACCTTCTTCACTTATTTCAGTGGATTGATAATGTTAATGCATAGTTCACTGTTCCAAGAATAAACCAAGCCTACCTCCAATTATTTTGTGCTTTTCCTTCTTGCTCTGTGCTTCCACTTTAGATTAACAATCGTTTTAATTCCCTATCTGCACCAAAAAAAATCTGCTAGAACTTAACTTGGACAGCAGAAATATGTAAACATAAAACCATAGTTATGAAGCTGGCCTGTTTCTAATAATTATTGTAAAAATTAACTGTAGTCTAGAATTCAGTCTGTGAGATTGGAAATGGGAAGAAGAGCATATCAGCCAGAACTGTGTAAGCCTTCATTTTATCACTATATTTTGGTGCAGATCCCTTCCAACTGTTATTCTGTTAAATGATTCATCTTTCAGTCAGGCTACTGGTAATTTCCTTGATATAATACAGGTAATCCATTCATTAAGATAGATGTTTTGCATCAGACATTGGCAATCAAATGTGTTATAGCAATGGGCATCCACAGGAAGGGAAAGAAGGGACATCACATGCTACATAGCATCACTTCACAGCACAAGTAAAATGATTTGTGATATTTGACAATAATGTCACAATGTATGTGATGCCATCATGGCTTCTACTGAACATCTATAATTACAACTCCCACATTTTTTGTTACTGGTCACATTTGCTAAGTTTGATAAGAATCAAGCAGGTCTCAAGAGAGATGACTACAATCTTTCTTATGTCAGCTTGTAGGTAATAATGCAAGGAATGGGGCAAGGAAAGGAAATGATTAAAGCTTACCGAAAAGAATAACACTCAATCAGCTTCCTTCTTCTTTCAGACATTGACCCCAATACAAAAGTAGTTGGTTAATTGTTAACCAATACTCTTAATTGTTATCACTAATTAGCACCCCATTTATTCATTTAAACCAAATTTTAATCATGGCAACGTGTCATCAAGAATTGATTAAAAAAAAACAACCATTCCAGAATTAAGAGTATTTAAGACTGATTAAGAAAGAGAATGAGGTGGCTGGATGGAGTCACTGAAGCAGTAGCTGTGAGCTTAAATGGACTCCGGAGGATGGTAGAGGACAGAAGGCCTGGAGGAATGTTGTCCATGGGGTCGCAATGGATCGGACACAACTTCGCAACTACCAACAACAAAGACTGATTCCAGCATCAGACTCAGGAGGGGATTAAAATGTGAAAAGACATGTAAGAAAAATAAGAGAGACAGATGACAAAGGTGGCTATGGAGGAATGATAAGAAAATAGTGGAGAAGAGAAATGAAGATATACAGTATTAGAGATACTATATATGAAAGATTGCTATAGAGCCCTGTTTCTTTTTTATATACTAAATTTATCATGAAATAGAAATAGAAATAAAGGTAGGAGAAGGGAAAGAAAGAAAGAAAGAGAGGGGGGGAAGGAAGGAAGGAAGGAAGGAAGGAAGGAAGGAAGGAAAGAAAGAAGAGAAAGAAAGAAAGAAAGAAAGAAGGAAAGAAAGAAAGAAAGAAGGAAAGAAAGAAAGAAAGAAAGAAAGAAAGAAAGAAAGAAAGAAAAGGAAGGAAGGAAGGAAGGACGGGCTTCCAACTATTTTTAGTGCAGTAAACTACAAAATAGAGTTGCAATCTCAGCTTGTTATATCATTGGTGAAATGTTAGCCATCTCTATAACAGCAAACTATTTTAAGCGTCAAAACCCAAAAAATTTTTTCTGTTTCAAGCACAGTCTCAAAGCAGTCTCCTAGTAAAAACAAAACAGGATACATTCTTTTTCTTAATTAAAACAATTAATTTTGCCATTTTTGCCAACTCTGTCACTTTTTCCATCCATTCTTCCATAGGATAGGATAGGATAGGATAGGATAGGATAGGATAGGATAGGATAGGATAGGATAGGATAGGATAGGATAGGATAGAATAATTCTATATTGGCAGGTGTGATTGGGCACACAAGGTATTTGTCTCTGGTGCATAAGTTCTCAGTGTACATACAAGCAACAAGTGATAAATCATGATCATAATAATCATACAATACGCCTATCATAAATCATAAGGTACATCACAGTGATAGTCATAGGATACTAAATAAGCAATCAACATAAATCATACTAAAATACTAAATATACCAATTAATATAAATAGTAAGATACAAGCAACAGTTATAATCATAAGAAGATATGGAAATAGGTAATAGGAAAGATGAGAAGGATAATAGTAATACAGCCCTACTAGGTAGTTGACAGGAATTAGTTGTTTAGCAGAGTGATGGCATGGGGGAAAAACTGTCTTTGTGTCTGGTTATTTTGGTGTGCAATGCCTTATAGCATCATCTTAAGGGAAGAAGTTGAAACACTTTATATCCAGGATGGGATACATTCTTTTTCTTAATTAAAGCAGTTAATTTTGTCATTTTTCCAACTCTGTCACTTTTTCCATCCTTTCTTCCATTGGGTTTTTTATATATCAATTTTTATTGAAGTTTATTATAATACAAAATACAGATAGGGGATAATAAGGGAATAGGGAAGTGAAAAAAAGTAAGAAAGAAGTGTGAGGTAAAGAAGGAGGAAAACGTTGTAGGTCAGTGGTTCTCAATCTCAACAACTTTAAGATGTCTGGACTTCAACTTCCAGAATAGTGCTGGAGAATTTGAGGTGTTGAAGTCCTTAAAGTTGCTGAGGTTGAAAACAATGTTGTAAATCTATAAAAACAATATTGATTTATTTTCTAAGGCAACATGGGATGCACTATATTTCTCATGTTAGATTAACAGTAGTATCTTGATTCATGACCAACATTATAGCTTATATAAAAAATATATTAACTTATCATGTAATGTCTTCTCTATAAACAGCACCTGACCAAACATGAGCAACAGAATTTTGCTTCAGCAGAAGCTTACAGCAAATCTTCTGCACAATTCGTAACATAGATAATCAGTAAAATAAATCAAATCCTCTCCCTTTGGACAAAATAAGCTATTTCAAAATGAATTTTCTCTCATTTCTCTACCCCACCTTGTTCCTCAATTCAAGAGGCAAGCAAAACTTATTTGTTTTTTAATGCATATTATGTAAGCATGTTTGTTCCCAGATTGAGCGTTGGAGTGCCAACATGCACCAAGGGAACACAGAGATGCTGGCACAACCTTAATGATCGGATGCATTTATATCCAACCCAAAAAAGGGGGAAGGGAGAAAACAGTTATATCTCCTCTCAACATTTCCTATAATATGTTCCTCAAAGTTTCTTTCTGGCTAAGTATATTTGAGAGGTGTGCTGTAGGTAGAGAAGATAAACTGGTGCCAAGGGAAACAAGAAAACAAGAGATTTGCAGTGATTTTATGTGTAACATCATGGTCACAGCAGAAGGCAAAATTCGGCAGTATACCTCTTTCTATCACCTGTCTGGGACCAACAATCAAACTATTCCAGTTTGGACCTGCCTCCACCAACAACTATTCATTGATGGCAGGAAATAGGGAGATGAGACAGGAAGTTCTTATCATCAATCAACGAAGACCGAGAGTTGTTTCTTCTCCTTTCTAGAAGTGCCCTTTTCTTCCTGTCATGTCATTATGAATACAATGAGCAAGAAGATATGCAGAAGGAAACATGGAAAAAATATTGTCTTGATAGCCCAAGTGAAGAAACATCTGTGATATAGGAGATTAGAAATAGCTTATGTTTGTTCCTTTATTGGACAAGAACAATATCCACGGGGTCAATTGTAATTGGGGATGGTGAGTGTGGTTGTCTGAGTGGCCAATGCACCTTGAATGCAGTTCATGGGTTTAGCAGTAGTGTTTGGCCATCACCAGCAGCCAATCACTAAACTGAGTAATATCAAAGTGGGGAGGACGAGCTTAGCTACTTTGTGCTTCTTTCTTTAAGAATCTATACTTTATCTTGGGGCTTCTAGCAAGAGAATTCAGGATTGTATTGACAATATCTCATAGGACATACAGGTTATCCTCTATTAATGACCACTCATTCAGTGACTGTTCAAAGTTACATAGGTAAATGAGTGGTGGTTATACCAGTCCTCAAAGTTCTGACCAACACAGCACCTGCACGGGAACATGATTGCAACCTGGGTGATTGGCTTGTACTTATGATGTTTGCAGCATCCTACAATTTGCAACCATCCTTGTCAGCTTCTCACAAACTAATTCAATGGGGAAGATGGCAGAGAAGTTCACAAGTTAATTAGGTAAATCTCCCCAACCAGATCTGAGGTGCACCAGCCAAACACCACCGCGCGCTATCCCCAAGTCTCTCTACTTATGCTGCACCTCCCTAGCCACTTCCCTGTTTTTCCCAACCATTTGTGTACATTGGTACCTATTTTCCCATTCAGCAGGAAAACCCCACTGTACTCATTCTGTGCCTCCCTAGCACCGGAAAGCCCTCATTCTCTCTCTCAGCCAGAAGCAGTGACTTTACCTGCCTTCTGGCCTTCTTGTGAGCTGCTTGAGACTTCCTGCCAGCTTCTCCACTGAGTTTGATTGTTGGAAGCTGGCAGGAAGTTCCAAAGAGGTGCTTGCTTAATGACCCGTAATCCTTGCTTAACAACAGCAACAGGGACTACATGGCAATGCAGCCATGTGGCCTTATGCTTTATGACTGCATCATTTAACAATGGAAATTCCTGCCATAATTGAAGGACTACCTGTAATGGATATTTGCAATCTTCAGTTGGGCATATTTGATTATCATTTCTGGCTTTAATAAGATGTGAGATCTTTTAACATGAAAACTCCAAATCAAAATGAATTTACAACAAGTAGGTGTTCAGACACAATCTTTTAACACATGACTCATAAATGCATAATTTGGTGAGCAATATATACTGTAGAACAAGTGAGACTTTCAGGATTCTCAATGAAGAGAACTTCAGGACTCTAGTAAGCAATGTGCTTCTATGAATTCTTCCTTCTTTCCCATCTCTATGTTGGTTTTCTATTGTTTACTCACTCATCCCATGATTGAGCATACCAGGTCTTCATTGAACTGTTTTACAATGTTTCCTCCTCATAAACAATTATTTCCTTTTTATGTTTTTTCAAAGCATATTTTTACAAACTATTTGCTACAGGTTTCCTCAAATCTGCTGATACCTTCTCATTTGATGTGAATGGTGCTGCATAAATATGTCTGTTATGTAAGATACAGAATAATGACACTTAACAAATACCTGTTAAGGAAAACAAAGGAGAGAAGTGTGTAATTTTATACTAAAGAATTTCTAAAAGAAAAAATATATTAATTTTTTAAATTTAGATAACACATAAGCTTCCATTACAAAATATGGCCTGATTTCAAGGGTGTGTGTGTGTGTGTGTGTGTGTATGTCTCTATCTATCTATCTATTTTATATATATATATATATATATATATATATATATATATATATATATATATATATATATATATATATATATATATATATATGGATCTTTGGTTATTGGGTTCTCTCGCGTAAGATTCAAAGTATCTAGGCAAGCTTTGGCGAGGTCCCACTCGCCATCTTCAGGCTGGTGCTTTCGGCTTAGTGCCAGTGCAAGCAGTGTGTGACCGGAGCTGCCATCTCTCTCTATACAAGTGGTGGGGATGGTGTGCTGGGCTGGTTGGCTGTGCTGCAGCCTCTTGATTGGTTGATGGAGTTGATGTTGGTATAATGGGCTGTGTAATGGCCTTTTGTTGTGGAGATATCCTGGATCTTGTGCTGTCATCTCCTGGGTCGTTAGCCTCTTGTGTTTTAACGGCTTGGGTAATGGGTTGTGTGATGGGCTTGTGAGTTCTTTTGTTGTGGTATCCTGGGTCTTGCGTTGTAATCTCCTGGGTCGTTTGTGTTTTGATCTCTTTTCCATTAGCCTCCTGTGTAGTAACAGCTTGGGTAATGGGTTGTGTGATGACCTTGTGAGATTCATTTGCTGTGTTGTGACTTCTTGAGTTCTTGAGGTGTAATTTCTTGAGTTTTCTGAAATGACCCAGGATATCACAGCACAAGACCAAGGATACCACAGCAATAAATCTCACAAGGTCATCACACAACCCATTACCCAAGCTGTTACTACACAGGAGGCTAATGTAAAAGAGATCAAAACACAAACGACTCCAGGAGATTACAACGCAAGACCCAGGATACCACAACAAAAGAACTCACAAGCCCATCACACAACCCATTACCCAAGCCGTTAAAACACAAGAGGCTAACGACCCAGGAGATGACAGCACAAGATCCAGGATATCTCCACAACAAAAGGCCATTACACAGCCCATTATACCAACATCAACTCCATCAACCAATCAAGAGGCTGCAGCACAGCCAACCAGCCCAGCACACCATCCCCCACCACTTGTATAGAGAGAGATGGCAGCTCCGGTCACACACTGCTTGCACTGGCACTAAGCCGAAAGCACCAGCCTGAAGATGGCGAGTGGGACTCGCCAAACGCTGCCTCAGATACTTTGAATCTTACGCGGAGAGAACCCGAATAACCAAAGATCCACATACAAATACCATGAGAACCTCAGAAAACAAAATATATATATATATATATATATATATATATATATATATATATATATATATATATATATATATGTGGGTCTTTGGTTCTCAGAAGCTGAGATGAGATTTCATCGAAACGTCGCCAGGATACTTCCAATTTTACATGGGAGAAAACCCGAATAACCAAAGATCCACATACAAATACCCGTGAAAACCTCAGAATATACATATATATATTCTTAAGTTTTCGGGTACTTACATGTATGGTATTCAGCTTTGTTCAGGTATTTTCCCACGTCATTATAGTTGTGCTTTTAACGTTGTAGCAACATTTTGGCAGAATCTCATCTGCCATCATCAGGCTTCTATATTGTGTTCGTCAGACACAAGCTGATGATGGCAGATGAGATTCTGCTGAAACATTGCTACAACTTTAAAATCACAACTATAATGACATGGGAAAATACCCGAACAAAGCTGAATTATATATATATGTATATGTATATGTATATAAAAATGATTAGTAGGGAGTTTAAAAGGGCAAGAGAATCAAAGCTTTGTTTAAAATAAATGCAGCAATGTATCCTTGTCAGTTCCTGGCTCTGCAGTTTGCTGCTTAACTAAAACAAAAGCAAAACAAAGTGAGTTTACTGCACTTCTTTTTAACGTTTGAGCAAACAATTGAGTTTAATATTAGAAACAAGTTTGCATGTGGTTGCTTAGGAATGAATAATTCCTTGATGCCCTCTGATATGCACCAGACTGCTCTGGGATGTTTTTGCAATTCAGCTTGAGCAGTTACCAGAGTATGCAGTGCAGAAGAACATGACATTGTAATCTTGGTCATGTTTTATTTATATAGAGCAGTGGAGCCGATAGGGTGTGTTAACAAACAAAGATGATTGCTTCAGGGGCAGTCTCTCATCCTGAGGTAATTAAGACAAAGTAGCTTCCCTGGCCGAGAGATACTCACTGCACACAACCTTTTGTTTTCCTTTGCTAAAATGATCTGCCTCAACCAGGCCAGCAAAGCTATATCTATAGAAATGCAGTGCTGTTCTTTCATTGGTTAAAAGGTGCATCATTAAAGGGCAGAACATAAATTATATTTCTTCTTAAAATCCATATTCCCTAAAAGCCACCAAATAGAAAATGTCAGACTCCAAGAAAGAGCTGGATGCACTGAGGGCAGGGGAGTAATAATAACAACAAGAGACAAAGATAAATGAGGAAGCCAGGAAACTCCTAAATTAAAAGCATTATCTCGATGGCCAACTACCTTTGCTTTGTACCACATATTGAGAGAGATTCAAAAGCTATGATTTCAGCCATTTATCTCTTTTAGGAAAAGATATGAAGGAAATGAGCTAACCTGTTGCTGTCTAGATATGCTGGAACTGTAGCGTATCTGTACTGATGATGTTACCTAGTTTGGTGATGAAACATCTGCAAACAAACAACCAAGCTCAGAGAGCATTAAGGATTTCACAGTTCATTCCTGAGCTACAAATATTCTCTTCTATACATTGGAACTATAATCAGCAGAATTCAACAAAAGCTATGTTGCTGAAAAAATCTTGGAGCTACAAACCCCAATGCATCTAAAAGGTAACAGTTTGTGAAAGACAAGTCTAACATTAAGTCTAATTCCAGGACTGACCCAGTGATGTTATGTTGTCTTAGACAAAGAAGGCCTCCTGCCCTTATTCTATATATTGAAGTGGTCCTTGTTAGCAGCTGACTCTTCATGATATGGTGAGAGAATTTGTGAAAAAGACTGTGTAATAGTAATGAACTGCAAACTGAATATGTCAATACAAAGAGTTCAATGCACTGTAGCTTTAGGTTGCATTAATAGAAATATCATTTATAAATCATGACAAGTAAAAGTTCCAACCTGTGCTATTTGGGGGAAGACCCTACCTCAACCACCATATTAAGTTCTGGGTATCACTTTTTTTAAGAAGGATTCAGATATTCTGGAACAGATTCAGAGTAACAATGATGATTGATAAGTAACACTGATGGTAAAGGGACTAGAAACCAAATCCCATGAAAAGAAACTGAAGAAACTGAAAATGATTAGCCTCAGAAAAAGAAGATCGAGGAGAAATGTTATTTTACAGATACTTTAAAGGATGTCACACCAATGAAGATGAAGATCTATTTTCCATCACTCCAAGTATGGATGCAGAGCAATGCTTTCAAGTTCTTTTAAGGTGGATTCTTAGCAAATATTGGAGAAGAAAAAAAAACCCCACTTCCAAACAATAAGAGCAGTTAAAGGGTTGAATCAGAGAACTTGTAGATTCCCTTTCACTGTATGCATTTAAGCAGGCTAAATACATTTTGAGAGTGTTTTTATTTGGACTCCCTGTACTTAGCAGAAGATTTCACGAGGTCTTTAAATGAGGACTCTTGGGTCCTATTGATGGTACAGTTCCCCTCCCCCAGAACATGTAATAGCCGTGTAGTATTTTTACAGGGTTTCCTTAAATATCTCCATCCTCCAAAAGATGGAAATAGCTCAGGATCTCAGCAAAAAAGCTAGTGACATCCTTACAGAATCTGCTTTCTGAAAACGTGCTCACGCTGTCCCCTCAAATCTATGACTCTTTGACTTTCTAATTATGCTATCCTAGTTATTAAACTTTTTGAGCATCTTTAACTTGCGAATCTTTTTCAGAGAATAGGCTGTCAACTATTGGAATAATAAATTACACAATGGCATTTAACAACTAAAGATTTAGCAGAGATGTATATATTTGTCTTTGTTCCCCCTACCCTAAAATATGTTTACAAATAAATGTATCATTAAAGAATAAAGAGCAAAGTAAAAATTATTTTGTAGGGTTTTATTGCCAATGTGACTTGCACACAGTATGGTTCTTTTTTTTTTTACTTCAATTCAAATTTCAGAAGCATATTTGTGGCATGAACATGTGGGATTTTGAATTCAAAATATGTTTCCCAAGTTGTTCTGTAATATCCCTTGAATATTGGGCAAGGAACAGATTTTGTTTCTGCTTTTTTTTTTTTTTTTTTAAAAAAAGAGCACTAGCTTCTGTTATGAAAGGAATATGTAAGTTTTCAAATGATACTGTAAAAGGAAAATGAAAAGTTTGACTATTGTTTTATAAAGCTACGTACTCATATTAAAAAGAGAATTGCTTCACTTTCCAAGTCTTATAGTTTTACCCAGAAAAATGAAATGCCAGCCCTGTTTGCAAATATACTTGTAGAGGTACAAACTGCAGGCCTAATCTCTACAATCTCTCTTTCAGTTAGCAGGTCATACAGGCATTTAACCCCAAATGCACAATGGATATAAATGTGTCTTTATGCTGTAGTATATAGTTAGAAAAGTGTATTTGTAAACATGTGAAACCTGGAATTCATCCATAGTCTACAGGCGGACAAATAAAATCCAACCTTAAACCATTCCACTTCAAGTACTGGATGTATTATGAGACCAGCCATACAGAAACATTTTAGGAATGCAAGCCATCTCCAATGAAATTTTAAATTATCCTGCTTGACATATGGAATGATCTTCTCCAGATTGCTTTGAAAAGCATTATTTGAGAACTGTGGATATAAGATAGGTCGATCAACAACCCTACATTTGGTAGACAAAGATCAAGAGCAATATACAGTTCTTCCTACTGTGAGTTAGATTCTTCCTCCCCTCCAAGATTTCTCAGTGGGAAGGACTTTACAACTTCCTCTGACATAATTCTGCTATATGTGAGAGAATTAGTCTTCAGCTATTAAGACACTGGATACTGAAAGGCTGGGTAGTTTTATATCTCAGTTTTTTGTTTTCTCACTAAATCAGGAACACACAAATTCTTCCCGGGGAGATTACAGAATTTATCTTTTGAGCAGTGTATCAAGGATCAGGGTGATCAGAACTTTAAACCAACTTTAAAGAGACAAACTGATATTCTCAAGATTTTCAATGGGAAGATTGTTTTCCTGTCCAAAAGATATCCAGGATTTGTGTATGTATGTGTGTGTATGTGTATGCATGTATATATATACATATACACACACACAAAAAAAATAACCCATATTTAAAACAAATTTATATCTTCATTATAGCACAGGGAAATATTAAAGCTAGGGGAATATTGGATCAGTATGATCTCCTTAGGACAAATGAACTGTTGCCACATTCGTGCATCAATCTAATTTACTATGTTTGTTGATAAACGTCATTAAATGTTAAACAATGAAGTAAAAGTAATTTCTCAGATAGCCCAGACTTTTTAGATTAAAAAAAAATGTTGGTTTGTTTCAAAGATATAGTGAAGCCATAAGTGTGATCTCTAAATAGAAATGCAGGATATACACATACATCAGAATAAAGTAGAAAAAAGTATTTAATGACCTACATAGTTATGTCTCAATAAAGTCATTTAGCCACATTTAATACCAGTTTCAATTACCATTCTCAGAAGCCCCACATAGTGTGCATTACAATAGTCTAAAATAGGGGTCCCTAACCTGTGGGTATGGCCCATTAGTGGGCTGTGAGGGATTTGCAATTGGGCCATAGAAATGGCTGGCAAGCAAGCATGCATGCATGCACACACTTCACTTGCGTTGGGGGTGGGTGAAGACGTTTACACCATCTCCTCCCCCACACTGGTCCTCAAAGTTGGAAATGTTTGGGAACTCTGGTCTAAAACACAGTGCTCAAATTCATCTTTTGCAGAAAAATGCACAAGTGAACTTCTAATTGAATAAGCCAACTTATTTAATTGTATGTTTTCCACCTGAAAAAAGACATTGTTGCTTTAAAGGACTGTTACATTCATAGACGGGGTGTCCAAATCGCTTCTTCCAAACCATTATTGAAGTATGCATAGCCCTAGTCTGGGTTCTCTACCTCTGCGTTATGCTACCTCTGTGGTCAGGAAATAACTGCCCAACTTTTCTCTTCTAGTGACTGGAAAAAAGGAGTATGTGGGAACACTTTTGGAGTGGGAAGAGACATACCAGCTGCATAAGGGAGAAAGTCTCTTCTAAATACAGCATTTTTTCTTTCTTCTCTTCTTTTTCCCAAGTTCAGTGGGATATTGATATGCCTCAGAGGAAAGGTTTTGTCCAGTATGGTAGGCAGCTGGACAGAAAGTGTCACCAAGAACTTCTTTCATTCTGGGCTTCGTTTTTACAAACTATTTATAGCTATTTCACATTTATCCTATCACCACTCCACATACTTTTGGAGAACTGTGGATATATGTGTAGAGTTATGAAATTAAATTTGTTTAAATATATTTGAAAATGCCCTGATCTAACAACCTACACTGCTTTGTAAACAATCATGCATATTATTACATTGATCACATTATTAAAAGTGTTGTCCTTTTCTCTCCAACATTTCTGCCCTGAAAGAGGTTGAGGAGAGATATATAAAAATGTATTGTTGTAACATCTTTGAAGGTACCCAATTAAAGCTGCCTTTAATTAATGTCCTTTCAAGCATTTACCATTTCTATTATATTCATCCCATTCTATCAAAAAATTAAAACATCTCCAAATTTTTCCCATTATAGTCTGTGGATGAGTTTTCCCCCCAAATCAAATTGCATAGCAACTCAGATTGAATCAGGATGCTCTCAAATCTCAGAACACAAACTTGAATTAAATCATGCCTGTTGTGAATCCCCCAATCTCCAAATCATATTGAATCAGAGCTGAAGTCAACAGGCCTCATAAAAAGTAAGTCGAGACATTTCCTTTTTAAGGACAAATCACCATCATAGACTGACATGTTACTAGATAAAACTATGTAAATAACCATCTTTATTGCCCTGCATTGTTTGAAAAATCTTAAATGCTGCTTAATCCCAACCTCTGCTAAGTATTGAAATGGGGGGTCCCTAATGTGAATTCTGCCTTTTTATGTAAATTAGCCATCCATGGTCTCCATGTACGTTTTTCCCCCTCCTCACTTCTTATTGTTTCTTCAGGTTTTGTCAAGGGAACTGTAATCCTTTCATATAATCCTAAAATCCATACAGCTCAAGCAGTAGCATTAATGGTGAAAGATGTTGTTATAGTTCACAACTAAAGCCAGTTTCCTTACCTCTTGGTAAAAGGCTATCGCTGATATGTTCTTGATGCCTATCCAGTAGGATTTCTTCAGCTTTCTTTCTAGAATAATCTTAAACTTTATGTATGTACCTAAGGTATGTTCAATGTGTATATGCACAATGTTTCTTAGATTAGTCGGGTGAAAACAGCTTGACATTCAGTATAAAGAGCTTTCTATAACCATCATGAAAGGTTTCTAGATGTGATAAACAAAAAAACTATCCCTTCTTCAAAAGAATAATGCAAATGGATCAGTGTTGTTGTTTTTAATAGTAATTCTATTGTAAGTGCGGCCTTCACACCCATACAGCAAGTTCATCAAGTTGGCTTTGGAAGAGAAGATTTCCAAATCAGATACGCAGCATAGTAATAAAAAATATTATTAGATTACTCTAATGCCTATGCACATTAAAAGTTCCCTTCAATGTGCTGCTGCTTATTCCCTTTTTAACTCAGAACACATTCTTTTCAGTTTCTAATATTCTTTAGACTGACCCTTCATCAAAACACAATGAAGCATATTTACCTGAATGTGTAAAGTTCTCCTAACTCCTGAACATGTTAACATGCTCCCAAATCATTTTAATGGTGGAGACTGTTTGTGCATCCTATACATTCCCATTCTCTTCATTCTACTACTGTAGGTATAATTGAAGGTATAAAGTTATGAGGCTATTATAAGGGCAGTTAAGAGTTTGACTTTGGGCCAGAATTCAACTTTGAGGAATTACATTATATTTTAGCCTTGATTACCGCATTATTGTATTAGTGCACAATAATATGCACTACTTTTTTAGTAATGCCACTTGTCTGAGTTGAGTGACTATATAAATAAATTTGAATATGAAGTCCAAGAAACTAGACTCACTCCTTGAACAAGAAAAACAAGTACCCGAGTCTCTTTGAATAACCACGACTTTGCTTTTGGATGAAAAACTTTCCTTTTATCCACAAGTATAACAAAGGCAAAAAGGGAAACTGAAGAAGTGTTTTTATAAGTTTGAAAGTACACTGCCATATTGAAATAGTTTTCTGAGGCTGCTGTATACAAGGAACTTAGCAACATATTTTAACAACCCTACCCTCCCCTTAAAAAAATTTGGAGTCTAAAACAAATTTTTAGTTAGTCTTCCATATAATCCATGCTAGTTTGAACTCCTTCAAATAAGCAGTAAAGACAATATTTGGAGATCATGTCAAATGTCCAATTTATTATTTTTTATAACTTGAAACTGGAACAAACGTTTTGAATGAGTGTACAAATGAAATGGTAGACACATGCTGAACTCAACAATATGACAGTAAGGGGAGAAAGAGGCCAAAAGTCTTGTACAGAGAATAAAAGGAACAATAAATATTTTACTAAGTGATATTGAAATGACATCCTGCCATCTCAACATTTGTATCCATAATAGAAAATGTGCTCCTGTTTTTTAAATGGAGCACAAATACCAAGCAATAATAAATAGTTCCAAACTTGTTGTAAAAGACAAAACCTCCAAGTAAACAACGAAAGCTCATACAATAAGAAATAGAAAAAGGTAATAAAAATAGTTTACTTGCTGGTACAAATGCAAACAACTGAAATCAACAATACTTTGCTTTGCAATTCTAAAATACAAAGAGCACCATAAAATGAGTATGCCTCTGAAAATAAAACCTTGGACTGTGATCAGGGCTAGGATGAAATACCGAAGTCATGACAGTATTCAAAAAGTTCAATTTATTTTCTTATTTTATATCCTTTTATTTTAAAAAAGTGTTACCCCAGAAATGCTCTGTGAATGAATTTTAACAAGTGTGGGACAGGCTTGAAATATGGAATAATTTTGACTTATTTTTTTTCAATTGTAACAGCAGAGATAACTAGGATATGCCTATCACATTGTGCCTTGTAATACTGGAATCCTAAAAGCAGAAAAGGAGGAGTTTCACTGAATATAACATTTGTGCTTTAGAATACCACATACTTTATTCTCGGGTATTCAAATCACAACTGCTGGTGGTTCAGAACTGAGTTCATCTACAATGAAAAATACCCGAAGTGACAGATCTGAATTCCCTTGATTACAGAATAAGGTGAAAGTAGCATCTTGGAATAAAAATTATATCCCTGAATTTTGACCAAAAATATTCCAGAATTCACTGACCATATCCCAATTAAGGAAAAGTCAAACACATAAAATACTGTGGAATATGCCTTTAAGAAGTTAAATTTATTATCTGCCATTTGAAGTTCCTTAGAGATACATCCAGTGACCTGTCCTTCCAGTTCAATTTGGAAGAGATGGAATAGGTGAGATGCATCTTCTTTTCCCTGACCGTAGAATTTCTTGAAGAGAGCTACATTTGGACATTTTCCACTGAGAACCAGACCGTCACCTATTTGTTGTTGCTGTTGTTCACTGCCCTTATATTTAGCGAAATATGTCCTCAGGGATGGAAGAAATCAGGGAGAGGATAAAATAAGACTGCTTGGAAAGGAGAATTAAGAAGATCTAGCTTTCCATCAGTAGGATCTCTCCACTGAACAAAGAACATCCTATGGGCAGGAAAAGCCCTCTTCATAACTGAGGCATTTTAGATCTAAACCTGTGGGGGGTTTTGTGATCACAGTTCCTCTCAATTTTTTTCATAACATTATTGGAACCCTCTCAGATAAAGTTATCAGTAGCTTTTT
This sequence comes from Notechis scutatus, assembly GCF_049901735.1. Taxonomy (NCBI): domain Eukaryota; kingdom Metazoa; phylum Chordata; class Lepidosauria; order Squamata; family Elapidae; genus Notechis; species Notechis scutatus. The sequence goes on from NC_142009.1 coordinate 304,967,534, forward strand.
CATCAGACTTCAGCAATTTCTCCCTGCCTTACTCCACTCAAATAAAATAAAAGATGGAGGGGAAAGATAACTTAGTCAATAAAATAGGCACAGAATTTCATCCTAGTCCTTCAAATATTTGTAAAATTTATGGAATGTACAATTAGGAGTCAACAGTAGCAGCAAAGCAGACAAAAGAACACAGACTGGCAAAAACTGTACAATGGTCCCTTTCTTACAGAAAGGGGAAAAAAGATAGGATGCGCCTGGACCAATTTTTACTCCACTGCAATTCACAGTTGTACTTAACAGAATGCTGCTCTTTCTTCTTTTTTCCCTTTTAAAATGACCACCTGAAAGCTGTGAAGAGAATAGGGTAGAAGGTGGAAATGAACAGGTGCGCTGGTCCCATAAAGTCTCCAGATCAGGCCCCTTTGAAGGAAGAAGGTTTTACATAAGTAGAAAACCTTGCACAGTTGGGTGAGTTGTGGTCTGGTTAGACATTCCCTTAACCCACAGTTGACAAGAGTAATATCATCTGTTCAATGATGAGAGAAAGACAGCATACAGACCACTTCATCCCTCAGGAGATGCAGTGCCATCTAATTCAGTATCGCTGGATACCTTTAACACACATATAAGTTTTATGGAACGTAGCTAGAAAGTTTACATTTGCTAGGAAAAAGTCACTCCCTTTGGGGTGAGGGGCATTGTGGAATGTTAAGTCAAACAAGTTCACAAAAATGAAATTTCTTCTAACAACAGCCAACAGCCAAACACCTAGTTCAACTATACCTGGGAAGGCCTTGATACAAGGGGTCCAGGCAGCTTCAAAGTTATTACTGCCTTGAAGGAACAAGCAGTTTTTTTGTAGGCCATTTCTGACAGAAAAAATATTTATATATATATATATATTTTAATATATATATATATGTATATATATATATACACACACACACATGCACACAACTAAAATAATGAACAAAAATTTTAAATGAAACAAAATTTAATACCCCTATTGCCCCCTCCAATAATTAAAAATAATAATTAGTTTTTTTCTTTTACCCACAGGTTGTCAAACAACCATTTTATTTTACCTTCTTCTGTACAATAAGGTCTTGACATACAAATTTTTTTTACTATTTTATCCTGCCAAATTAAAAAAATATATTATGGCAGCCTGTTTGTTTGTTTTTATTTTTATTTCCAAATTCACTAACAAAAAAGTACATTAAATCCCTTTAAAAGGACAAGCGTACAGTTAAAAAATTACAAGTTCCAGTAAAAATACAGCAAGTGCCTACATTATATGAATCAACCAATATCAATATTCATTCCAGAAGTAGAGGGAAGGGAGAAGGTGGGCAAGGGAGGAAGAGATAAAAATAGGTACAGGTCAGAAATGTGATTTTTTTTTTTTAATCTGCAAAGCAATAACAATATTAAGCATTTTTTTCTACATACTTTTTCTACATGGTGTAGCAGTCACCTTTTAATCCCCAAATACAAGTTTCTATACATTTTTTTCTTGAAATAAAAATTCAACACCCAAGGCAGAAAAAAAAATACTAAAACTCAGACTTTACAGTTACAGTGACAAGAACAAATTTTATAGACCCACCATTTAAATTTTACTGCAACATTTTCAAGGAAAAAAGAGAAAAGTTTTTTTTTTCTTTCTGGTTTTGTAAAATGCCCAGGCATTCTCCATTATTACAAATACTGGTCCACTTTTACAGTAATCAAGAAATTTTAATATATATAATATATACTAAAACCCCGTCACCAAAAGAAAACAATATACACATGGCCATTATGGCATTTTTAATAACCTATTAAGCAAACTTTGAAAAAAAAAAGATTGCTCAAACACACATACACACATTTTTTTACCCTTGTATGTATTCAATACTGTAAACGTATTTTAAGACAGAGTGCACTAAATTTAACTTTTTAAAAAATTAGCCGTTGTTCCTGAATTATTTTTCATTCAATGATAACAACTTGCAATTTGTGTCATTTGAGTTTTAATTCAGCAGTAAATCATTTCCATTCCATTTCCTAAGCAGCGTTGTCCTGAAAAAAAAGAGAAAGGCTGAGAATAATTCAGCAAATGGATGTCCGAAGTTGTGCTGGATATACATCTTCATTTGATTGGGTCTTATGGCAGTTTCATGTCCACTATCTTCAACCAGGCTTTTTTTTTAAAAAAATGTAAATGTGGCTCTTTGTTTTTCATCTAAAGAACATACCTTTCTTGTTCTATCTTTTTTGAAAAGTCTTTTCATTTCACAAAAATTGTTTGCATGTGTCTCAAGAGACTGAAATAGGAAGATCAGTTTTCAAGGCACTCACATCAAATTGAAATGGCAGTAAAAAAACTGTCCAATAAATTATTAGTTTTTTATAGTGCCAGTATTGTGAATGCCATGCTTAGCAACACTGACACTTAATCTCAGATGTCCCCCTTTAATAGTTCACCCATCTCTGGGCCAAGCAAAGACAAAAATGCTGTAATTTCTTGTTTAGAAGCCACTGGTCTTCAATGCAAACAAATAAACAAATATATATATATAACTTTAAAGTGCGGGTCAACAGAATCAAAATGTAAATTTTATAATAATGTACACTAACTATATCAGGGGTTTTCAAATTATTACCTAAAAAGTCTTAGGTTATGAAGATTTGTATATGGATATGTGTGTTCACCTGTGTTTTGTTTTTCCTTTCATCCAATATATCCAAATTCTTGGATACTGCCTGCAAGTTTTCTTGGCAAAGTTTCTCATAAGTGGTTTGCCACTGTCTCCTTCTTAGAGTTGAGAGAAAGTGACTAGTCGAGATAACTCAGCCGGCTTCGTGTCTAAAGCATGACTAGAACTCACAGTCTCCTGGTTTCTAGCCTGATGACTTAACCACTACATCAAAAGCACACAAACATATACAAACAGATAACGATTGACATTTCAGCTGAGGGCACCTGCTCTGATATGAAAGGCTAAAAGAACAGCAAAGAATTAGAACTATAATAACTTGCAAAAAGTATTATATGTCAGGATGAAAGGATCTTTGTAAATAAGGGAAAGCATATTGTTCCACGTCTGATCAATTAACATGTCAGTTAAAGAAAATAGGCTTTGCTCTCAGTCAAAATACTCAAGTTGAGGAGAAGAAAATGAAGAAGAGCCTGTATCTCTTCTAGCCACTGTCCATGCTTCCCTCAGAAGAACCATGGAACTAGAAACAGAAAAGCAAAGCAAGTGAATAAACACTACAATATATTTTCTTCTTCAAATCAATGTTATTTACCAAATGAAGGTTCCGAATTAAAAGGGTTTTCAATAAAATATTCAAACAGAAGTAACAATGAAGCAATTAGTGACTTCAGTAATTCAGGGAACATTTCAGCAACTCCCATTGAAAGAACCTCTATTTACCATTTACAATTTAATTGGAAAAAAGATTTAATATATATGAAGAATCTCCAATAACTATGCAGTGTGTAAAATGGGACTGAAATGTTTGTGGCAAAACAAATGTAGAAAAACAATTTTTTTTTAAAAAAAAATGCTAAATTAAAAAATGCATAAGCCAAAAACATCTTATTTAGAATGGCAGTTCTTAAGAAAGTTTAGAACGTCAGTTCTTAAGAAAGTTTTAATTTCAGACATTAAGAAGAGCTTTATAACTGTATAAATTCAGAATTTATTAAAAAAAACCTGTATTTTACATTTTGCTTTAAAGGATTCAGACCTGTAATTTCAAACTCAAGAGTTTAATGGAATCAAACACCTTTCATTTTAGTACCATTTGAAAGGCTGCAAAATTTAAAACCTTCCTAACAAATTTAATGCTTATAAGTTGTTTTAATGGCACCCACGTAAACAAATGGTTGTTGACCTATTTTCCTTACAATAACATAACTGTGCATTATATGAGAATATTTTAATGTTAATGAAAAAATGCCTCATCAGTTCACAGTTGGTCATTATATAATAGTTGCTATACCTAATATATCTATCATTGTTTGATAAGCTTACTACTGAGGTTCAGTGAAAGGTTTACTACCAGACTTAAGTTGCATGCTGTTATATTGTGTTTGTTTTTACTTTTTTCAAACATTTTTTGGAAGCTCCTTTAGGAATTCTCATTTTTCCACGTATTCTTAAGAAACATTTTGATTAAATGGCCATAGCAACAATACAACGCTGATGTGTTTAGTGTAAGGTTGCTGGCTACATAAGCCAGTGCAAATATACCTGTGGGCCAATCAAAAGTTACTTTCATTAATTTGGAGAGCAATATCTGCCTTGTGTCCATTCCTGTTTTGAACTAGTTTAAAAACTATGAAGATTGTCTAAAGAGTTGCGTCATGTTTTATGCAACCATACAAGAGCAATTTTTAAAAATAAAATGTTGTTTACATTCTAATCTTGGGGTCTAATATTCTTACAAGTGTTCCCATGAGTGTTTAACTGTGATGATTAGCAGCCTTCTGTATCGGCTTCAGCATGCCATAACTTAGAAATCTGTACAAGCTGACTACAAATCACCAGCAATATAGGGGCCTGCCAGGTACTTGAAAATCTCTGCTTCTGTATCTCCGGCAAGCAGCCAAAACAGGAAGCCTTTGGTGAACTACCATATGTGGCTGGTAGGCTGTTTCTAAGGCAACTATTAGGGTGTTGGATGTTATGCTAGTTGGTATCTGCTAAATACTGGGCAAAGTTAGGGGGACATATAATCTTACTGTTTATTCAGTTGTTCTTTTAATTTGGCCATTTCAAAGGGAGATGAACTTTAAATATGAGCCTGGTTTAAGCAATATCTTAGGAGTCTGAGAAAGGCTTCAGATGATTTCATGAGAACTTTGTAGATTCTCATGTAGATCACAGGCATTCCATGTGATGAAAATGCAAATATATAAAGGCACCTTTTAAATTTGTTCATCAGGGTTCCAGAATCATACATTGATCCTGTCTGAGCAGAGCATGTTCAAGAAGTGTTTCCATAACTTACAGAAAGAACAGCCATAAGAACACCAGCCAGGGCCCTGCTTATTCTCCATACAATTATGGTAACATAGAGGATAATGTCAGAAGAGAAATTAAAGGATCCTACAATGAAGCTGTAAATATCTGTGTAATTTACAGAAATATTGGGAATTGAGTTTGGAAATATATTTATTCATTCATTCAATTAATCATTCATTCAATTCATATAGCTCCTGATCTCAAACCAGTGACTCTGGGTTAAGTTCTTGTAACAGTAACTGAAGCAGGCAAAATTGCCATATTTCAAACAGATAAAAAAACTGTTCCTAAGATTAAATTAAGGGGATAATATTACATTCATGTTCCGGAGATATGTTTTGAAATCAGTGATGTCATACTCTTCTGTTTTTCCTACACCCAGGGATTCACAGTGCTCTAATGACATTGGCAGTCCCTTATTACCACATTAACTATACCTTGCCTTAATATACATTCCAAATATCATTCTCCTCAATTAGAGAGAAAAGTAATAAATTAAATCACATAAAGAGGATCATGCTGAGAAGTCCTGACTGCTCCTGCTCTCTCTTCTTACAGGCCGCAACTAGATATCGTTGGGAATTCTATTTTTAAGACATGAACCTCAATAGCACCTCTTACGTTCCACAGCATTTGGTGTTTTGAAGTGTACCATCTTTGATTCAGGAAATAATGTAAGGCCATTGTGTCTACTAGTTATGGGCAAAGAAATCGTACACCAAATATCTAAACCAATTGGCACAAAAATTAGAAGGGAGGGAAAATCATTATAGTGTGAAACAACAGATTTAATTTACATTGAATCTCACAACATTCAACTTTACCAGATAATCCTGATTCTAATAACTGAAAGAAAAGCTTCTCCACAGTAGGCATAATTTTATATATGTTTGTTTTCTCCCAAACTACTTGTTTTTATCTAAGCTAAAAAGTCCCAGATGTAATGTTTCCACATAAAGCAATTGCTCTTGCCCCTTGATAATTTTGTTGCCTTTCATGCACATTTTCCAGTAGGGATTTTTTGAGATGCTGTGGTCAGAAACATACACAGATATCTGAGTGTGATTACACCATGAAGATAACTATTGTATACATCTTTATAAAGATATTATAAAGGAAATTTATTTATTTTTATTCCTTTCCTAATGATCCCTACTGTGGAGTAATACTTTTGCTGTTGTTTTTATAAGAACTGTACACTGCCTCAATGTTATCTTTAAGCTAATTATTACTATTAGTAAAATCCATTTTATGGGTGTATCTGTGCCAGCTACACTTCATAAAAATACTCATGAAATTGGGAATAAAAAGTACATGGTAATATACTTTTTATTCTGAATTGCAATGACCTTCTTAATGCCCAGTTATTCAGTCTAATAGAGCTCTTTGCAGTCCGTTGTTTTAACCACCTAAAATAATGAAATGTCATCAGCAAATTGGCCACTAGCTGCTCAGCCCTAATTTAAATAATTTATGAATAAGTTTAAAAATACTAGTCCCAAAAACTAATCCTTGGGGAAAGAGCCATATGATACAACTTCTATTTGTAATTGATATGGTTTATTCCTTTTTTTCTTTATTCAGTTACTAGCATGGCATATTACATATCAAGTGAAATATCTAGTTTTCCAGTAACATAGGTATACCTATAAAATTATGTTTATTATCCATCTTGTTTAAAGTACATGTTTTACATTAGCTAATTATCTTGCATCCAATTCTTTGCATTGAAGGCTACAAAGTGTTAAAATTGTGTAGAATTTCCTTTCAAAAGAATATTAGAATAAACTAGAGAAAAAGGATTAACCTATTTTATAATTAAATAATACTAATTTAATCAGGACAACATTTAGAAAAAGTTCATGGTATGATAATGATTTAAGATTTAGAGCCGCAGTCTTTAATTGATTAATCAGCTTTAAAAAGCATATTCACGATCTTTAACAGGGCTTATTCTCAGAACAATATTCTCAGCATACAGTACAACTGTACCATAAGCAAATTTTTAAAAAAATCTATTATTAGCTGGGCAACTTTTCTGTTAGTCAATTAATATAATTATAAAATGCTAATAGTAAACATCATATAAGAAAAAGCATTTTTCTCTAACTATCAAAACAGCCTGTCTGATTGGCATTGCACACATGAACAATACTTTGCACAATTTCAAAAATGGATGTTTCCCATTCCAACCTGAGGATGTCAAAAAAATGATTGGGAACCTTTTGCACACTATGCCCCTCTTCATTTCACACACCTCTAAAATGAATACCTACTGCAAAATATTCTAAAATATTCTAAAACAAAAATGTACCTTTTTCTTCAGAGGTTTTGTTTACTCCTAAGCAAATTTATGCAGATTTAACCTGATTTGATGGTTTTTCAGTGAATGGCATAATCAACGTATCATTTTACTCGTATTGTATATGCATTTCTTGATGCACACATATACTCACAGAAGTTTACTAATTAAACTACTTTTCAGTTAAAACATTCACTAGTCTTTTGCTGCATATTGGTATGGAATGATCAGTTACTGCAAATGTACATATGAAGCTCTCAGGGCTCTGGATTTCTCCTTATTTAATGAACTGTGTAGCAGAAATGGCAGAAAAGAAAATGGATAAGGCATTTAAAAAATTCCCTAAAAATAATGCACAAATTTTGTTATTGCTTTTGTTATTATAGCTGCCTTTAGAAAATTTGGTGCCCATTTTTTTATTTCTCAAAAAGTTTATTTTAGAATCTGTTAAAATAATATTTTAAATAAAGGCCTCTATTTTAAGTGGCATCATCAGTGCTAATTTTAAAATCCAAATCCAAAAGAAAGTGCTAAAATTTTAAGATTGTTATCCGCGACACTATTTAATATTTCCTAATTCTCAAATGATTTTTTTTCTTTTTAAAGGACAACAACAACAACAAAAACATAAAATGTTGGCTTCTTCACAAGAAATTACACATACTCAGCGTAAGATTCAACAAAGCAGCGGCCCTCTAAAATTATAATTTAAATTGATATGCATCTCCCCTTGTAATGCAAAGAATCTCAGGTTACTATGGGGGGAAACTAGAATGGGATACCCAACAAAATTTTAAAGGAAATCTAAAATAAAAAAGTATTTAAAAAGTACCTGCACATGCCAAAACATAAACAAAAAACCCAATAAATACAGAAATTATTGCACAGTTAAAAGGCTTCACAATTTTTACTGCCTTAACCAATCCTCAGGTTTAATAGAACTTTGTAGACACAGGTTATATTTAAGTGCCAAATTCTGGCACCTGCCATAGTTACACTAAGATATGTTTATGGAGGCAAGTTAGGTCAGCTTTTCTCAATTGGCAATAGTTAAACTGTACAACTTAAATTTTACCTAGACCCCTGCTTTTAACCCAGTTGGGGGTGGGGGGTTTAACTTCTTTCTGCCTGCTCAATTTTTACATCATTTGTCAGCAAGTGTTCGCCATGCCACTTTTTCATGTGTTTCTCCAGGGTGCTGTAAACACTGAAGGGCATCTGGCAAATGTCGCAGCGGTAGACCTCCTTCCCTATCTGGCCATGCGTTTTCATATGACGTGTCAGCTTACTGCTCTGGGCACATGCATAGTTGCAGAGCTCACATTTGTAAGGCCGCTCTCCTGTGTGGCTCCGGCGATGCACCGTTAAGTTACTGCAGTTCTTAAAGACCTTGCCACAGTATTCACACGTGTCACTCCGCCGTCCTTCCTTTGAACTGGGTCGACCGGGACCGGGTCCACTGATATGAGGGGTGCTGCCTCCGCTCGCCGTCCCACTGCGCCCTGAGAGACCACCATCTAGCATATCACCTGGTGGAGTAGAGAAACGCAGGCTTCCGTTCTCTGAGGAATGCTCAGAAGAAGTTGCAAAGGGGGATTGTCGGGAGTCTGTGAATCCTAGAAATGGATCCTTCATGAAGTGCCTTGATGCTGCGTATCCTACCAGCCACTGAGAGTAAACATTTTCAGAAGGTATTATTGTTGCTGGTGGCAAGTCCAAATCTTTTTCTATCTTTATTCTTTTGGAGGAATTGTTTAAATTGGGGGTTGTGATAGGGGTGGGCTTGCGAGGGAATAGCCCTGGGAAGGGTTCACCTGGCCCAAAGTTTCTCCCATTCACTGTCCCTTCCTCAGTGCGGTCGAGTTCTCCAGCTACTGAGTCTTCATCACCTGTGTCTCTCTGGCAAAGGTCTCGAGGGCATAGATCTCGCTGATCTGAAGACCTTTTCATGAAGCCACCTCTTTTCTGCTTTTCAGCCAGCATGTCACTGTATTGCTGGATGGTACCGAGGCTTACATTCTCTATCACTTTTCCTAGGACAAGGGATTTTTCATCTGGCAGCGATTTGGAACCATTCTCTCGGTTACGACTTAGTTCTGAATCCATGCTAAAGCTTGACTCTGGTCGACTTTCATTTTCCAGCTCCTCTTCCTCCTCCTCCTCTTCCTCCTCTTCTTCATTGTCATGGCCTAAAGAAGGATCACTCTCATTCCTGAAATCTGCCTCACTAGACTTTAGTCCCTCTCCAGTAAGTTCACTTGTGCCAGGCTCTGGGGAACTTGTAGCAGATAATCCATCATCGGACCTCCCTGTCATGGATCCAGCTTTGTGCATATGTGTTTTCATATGGCGTTTTAATTTGCTGGCTTGGGAACAAGCATGGTCACAGAGTTGGCATTTATAGGGCTTCTCTCCTGTGTGACTGCGCCGATGGACAATGAGATTGCTCTGAAACTTGAAGGTTTTTCCACAAAATTCACAGGACTTACTCTTTGCCTGAGGCTGAGGAGGCGTAGTGCTGCTTGGAGGCATTGGTGGCAATGGAGGGGTGTTCAGAAAAGGAGATTTAGGGCTTGGCTGGAAAGGATTCAATAAGCGATGCATAGGGTTGCTGCGACTAGGCGAGACTGGTGGTGGGGTCGCATTGTTTCCTGCCAGTTCTCGAAGCCTTCTGGAGAAATCCATCGCTGGCGATTCAATTGCCATGGGGTTTAAACGCATGACTCTGTCAAAGGCACTAGGATGCTGGGCAACTAACCCCATTTCTTCGGCACTAAGGCGATGTGGATCCAGATGATGACGAGGTGGCGGACTGAAGAGGGGAGGTGTATTAGGAAGCCGACCTTCACCAAAGCCAGGATGATCACGCAAGATGGGACCTGTCATTCGCAAGAGACTAAAAGGGTTATTGTCGCCTAGGAAATTCATCAGCGGGGACTGTGCAACAGTCTCGGGTCCCAGAGGAGGAGGGATGGTGATGCGTGGAGTAAGGGAGCTGTTTGAAGGGCTAGTTTCCAAGTAGATACGGAATCCATGTGTATTCTGGGCATGCTGAAGCAAGAACCAAGCGCTATTAAAAGGGTGCTTGCATGTTGTGCAAATATAGCTTGAAGGCTCATCTTTACCTGTTGAGAAAAAGAAGGAACAGAGAAAAAGGGAGAATAATTAGAAAAGTAACCTAGAGGACTGTAAATAAACTTTCCCCCCAACAATTGTAATGTAAACATATTTAATCAAGAGGAGGCATCTGTTCTTGTTTAACATAACCTGTACATGCATGAAATCCATCTTTATCCTAAACTCGATACCTTATTGCATAAAAATTCTTTAAAGTTTTAATACCAACTTAGAATAAACTAACTTACATTTTCATCCATATTCCAGTCCAAAGTTCTACTCAATTGAACATTAAATGTTAGAAACATGTCTAAATCTGAAAAATTAATCTTGTGTACAAATCATTCCATCATTCCCTTTATCAAAAGCTTTGAACATGCTGATGTTTAAGCTACTATAATAATTGAATAGTAATAACTATTAGAACTGCATCTGAATTGTGGTTAATGTAACAATCATATCCATTATTTAATAGGAAAAGGCCAGGAATTTATTTGTCTTTCTAAAATATCGTTCTTTTTCCTTGAAATATGCAGAATAAAGGTTTGAAAGTTCCTAGAAAGTTTTTTCAAAGGCAGTGTAGGTAACCTGTAACTCAACACTCATAATTTTACGAAGTATCAAATGGAATACTGGACATACAGGGCATATTTGTTGTAATTATCTAAGATGTGAATTCCTCCATTGTGAAACACTAATTCAGATAAATTCCTAGGTATTCCACCTTGATTTTTCAAAGCAGCTGTTTCATGCAGAAAAAAAATAACGTTTTCTAATCTTGTTTTTTTTTTTTAATTCCCAGCAACAACAAACAGGAGTGATAGGTCAGGAGAATATTGTGTTTCTTTTTCCCCCTGACTTCTGCTTACTAGAATACATACATACCATAAAAAAGAAACATGGCAACATGATCAGACATACTAACTGCTAATGGTACATGGGCCCTGACATTTAATTATTTTGATCATGGGTACTTGCCCTGAATATGACAAGATAGAATAAATGAATGTGAGCTAGTTCATGAACAAAACAGCAAACTGTCTTACTCTCATATACAAGCTGGGAGGGAAGCTAATCAGTAAGTAAACCAGACAATTTAAGCACACAGATGCTGCTACCTCCCAAAGTGTTGGCTATATTAAGAATTAAGGTGTACTAAGAAATCACAAATGGATGGAGGATACTCATGCCTTGAGTATATAATACTCTGATTCCCCCCTTTCCTCCCCAATTTTAATAGCAGGCAAGTGGCCATAGAAATGCTGTTATTTCCAAATGTATGCTAGACCTCTGGAACAATATGAATTTCAACTATAGCTTTCTAGAAGCAATTAATATTGGTGTTATAGTCCAAAATGTAAGAAAGACCTCTTAATCCTAGCAATTGAGGAATTTGAAAGGGAGAAGGTGTTTTATGTCAATTCTGAGGTTGATTCAACAGTCAATGCTCCTATTATTATTACTACTCAGTTAAATATTTCTTTTTTCAAACTAAAGGTGAAAAAAAGTCTAGACCATTAATGCTTCTTAAAAACACAATGGTAGCATAAAAACTGACAGAAATCACAGAGGTATGTTAAATTTATAGTATATTCTGCCAAAAAGCTGTTTTAACAATACATTTTTGCCTCAGCTTACCCATGAATAGATTTTAACAAACCCTTTTTTTTGAAATGTGATCTAACAGCAAATCAAGTACACAATCTTACAAAGCCACACGGCTTCAAAAGAAAGAATGTTCCGCTTCCTTAAACTGATTTTATACAGGTAATTATTTTTTATTTATCAATAATAATTTATACCACTTCCCATGCAAATATGACTTGAAGCAATTTACAAATAAAAAATATACAATAAACTAAAGCAATGTAAAATCATATTAATTAAAATTGGAGTGTGGGTAGAGAAAAGGAAAGCAGAGGCCCTCTTTAACTGCCACCTAGAAATATTGGCTGAATACTCATAGCTGACTGAGTCTTCCATTTTTAAAATCACCAAAAGAATTTATCAGATACAAGGGACGTTTCTGAAAGGTAGCTGTCATATTGTTTCGAATTAAAAGAAAAACTAAGGCCAATAAAAATAGTTTCAAAATGGCAATTCCCTAGCTATTGGCATTCGTTTCCTGCAGCTGAGAAGTTTTTTTTTTAAAGCATATACTGTATATTAAATATTCACCTTTCTGAAATGCAAAAGAAAATTAACCTGTTTCACTTCTGCTTCCTGCTTCCCTTTCAAACCTCACTTATTAATGTCCCTGACATAAAGAAATTGGTATGAAAATCTAATGTTGATAAAAATAGGCCTTCATTCTTTTCATTTCTATGGCCCTAAATGTTTTTTGTTCAGGAGCCCCTGTTCACAATGCCAAAGAGACTGACTGGGGCTCCCGAACGACCAAGGTTCTGACAGATTTATTTGGGGTTTTTTCTTCTTCTTTTTCTGCTTGCTTCACTTTTCACAACCCTCAAAGGCTCTCCTTAGATTTCCCCTTTATTTTATATGAAGTTCTATTTTAAATAAATAAATAAATAAATAAAACATTCATTTCCATATTATCACTTCATGGTTATCTTGCCTCAAAATCGCCCTGAGCAGTGTAAATGCTCACTTTTAAGACCAGAACAACGTCAAAAAGTCTTTGAAGATGCACTCTGAATATTTTTATATGCTAAAATTTGCCAAGTATTTTTAAAATGCTCAGATGGTCAGATAGTGCTGTAAAGTGATTGCTATAGTTGAGGCACAATGCCTGCTTTCGAAAAAAAAAAAAAATGTGCCGTAAGGTTAGTTTCAATGTGTATCTAAGTTGTCTAGCTTGGCTTTTGCATATTACACATAAGTGGGAAAAAGACATTTGAGTCAATTACATTCTTTATTGTCACTAAGAGTGAAATAAATGTTATGGTGTGGAGGGGGATGTTCTATTCAGTTGATCTAAAAGGGGTATTCCATTCTTTTGCTCCATTTATCGATTTTCCTAAAATTTCACACTTTTAGCATTCTGGGTCTGCTGAGCGCGATCAATATTGCTAACCCTAAGGTGCCCATTTCTCCACACTTTGGTGTTCCTGGAAGACTGATACTTTCCTCTTGTATACCAATGGTAATCTACTACATAAGGTTCTATACTGCGAGCAGAAGTATGCTACTTGAATGTGGGATATTTCCTGTTCCTATTATACAGTACTCAACTTCTTGCATGAGAAGGGGCGTTGGTACTTACCTGACACGCCCTTTCTCTGTGAGCTGTGAAGAGCATCCATTGTTTGGGATGATGCTTCTGTCGCTCATTTGATAGGCTGTGCTTTAATTGAGAGGACACTCCTCCTCCTCCACGGGACTACTCCCTAGCGTCCCCAGTTTTGGCGAAGTCGAAGTGATGAAATATTTCTTCTCCTTCACCCTTTCTAATACTTGACCGGAATAGCATCCCACCAGATGAATAAGGGTGGGGATGGATGCTCTTCACAGCTCACAGAGAAAGGGCGTGTCAGGTAAGTACCAACGCCCCTTCTCCAGATGAGCTGTTCAGAGCATCCATTGTTTGGGATATACCAAAGCTTGGCGTGTCCTGCGGGAGGGCTTCCGTCTGGTTCGGATTCCCCTTTTCTTGGTCCCTATGGACCCTTTGAAACACTTTCCTGTCAAAGGCAGCCTCCGTAGAGGCGAAGACATCATTCTAATAGTTTCTAAATAAAAGGCGATGGTGAGGCCCATGTTGTCGCCTTGTAAATTTTTGCTATTGGCGCTTGTAGCCCATGTTGTTAACATCGCAGCGCTCCAGGTCGAATGAGCAGTGATGCCCCTGGGTACAGGAAGAGATTGTGTCTCATAGGACTGGGAATTGTGCTCTCAGCCACTTACTGGTCATTGAGGAAGGGGTCTTGCACCCAATGGTGGGTGGTTGAAAAGAAACGAAGAGAATCTTTGTTTCCTAACACACATCGTGCAGTTGAAATATATGCAGAAAGCTTGCCCTACATCTAGATTGTGGCATTGTCATGCCAGATTTTATGTCGGTTTCAGACAAATGTACGGGAGTATCAGTTCCTATGGTCTGTGGAAACCCAAAATTATCTATGGGTGAAAGATGGATCTGGACTAAGGACTACTTTGTCTGTGTGAAAAATACAGAGCTCCTGTCTAACTGACAAGACTTCTAGATCCAAGATGTAACTGGCCGATGCATTGGCAACCAAGAGAACCACTCTGTACGTTAGGAATGGAGACGTATGGTCTACATGGGCTCAAAGAGAGTTTTCTTGAGTGCGGTAAGGACCTTGTTGAGGTCCCACGTGTGATATCAATGCACTACAACAGGCTGTAGGATTGTAGCCCCGTGCAAGAAAATGGCATATGCGTGGGTGATGAGAGATGGACTGCAAGTCTCTCCTAGTGATGACCAATGCTAAGGCTTCCCCTTTGCCTGTTTATATGAACAAGATAATAATGAAATGTTATATAAATAACACTGCCATCTAACAGGTGTTCCCCTGAGATGAACAGCCAGAGCCATCAGAACCTTCGTAAGAACCCTGGGCAGATGACAACCCAAAAGACAGTGCAATGTATTCAAAATGTTGAGTATTATAACAAAAACTAAGAGTTTTGCTATGTGAGGATCTAATTGGAATGTGAGGATGGGCCTCCATTAAGTCAATGGAGGGTAGAAAATCGCCCCTTCTGAAGCTCAGAAGTATGGAGTTCAGTATACTCATCTTAAGCCTCCTATGAACTATGGATTGATTAAGTCATTTTAAAACTAAAATTGCCCCTGCTGATCCAGTGCCACAGGTTGGTTGCCTGGATCTCCAATAAATGAACAATAGCTGTCTCCATCATGCTCCTTTTAACAGGATCCCCAGAGAGAAGGCAAGTAACGCAAAGGTTCCAGGGAGAGGATGGAAATTCTATAGCCAGGCCTAATCTTCTGATACCTCTAACCCAGGAAACAGAGGTAGAGGCATCCCATCTGTCCGTGAAAGGCTTGAGCCTTCCACCAATAGAGGCACAGTCTTGAGGCCTATGTTGTGCCTCGGAGACCTCTATTTCATGTTCCTCAAGAGATTCTTTTGCTCTGCCCTCCCCTTCAGTATCTATCTCCAGATCGGAAACTACCTGACTGTTGGTGATTCATGCGTCCAGATGGTCCCTGGAGTCTGGAGAGAAAAAGTCCCTGGTAGAGGGAACGAAGGAACCCTCCAAAAAGCTGGGAAGGACTATTTTGGGGTCTATGAAAAGAGAGGAACTTATTTTCTGCTTCTAGTCTCTATCAGAGATAGGTCGGAGCACCACCAACCAAATTATCTCCCTATATTGGGGAGGAAGCAAGCTTCCATTAGTTGTGTGATGTCTACTTGCCAATGTCTGAGCCATAGCAGTAGGCGAGGAGTAACCTGAGACGCCCTGGCTTGAGCAGATAATTTAATATAGAGTTTTGCGGCGTCCTTGTGTGCCCTGATATTGGAATTTGAGATAATCTCCCTCAGATGGCGGAGCAACCTGGGAGACGATCTAGTAAAAAAAAGGGGGGGATGTGGCTGACTCTGCTCTTATGGCCTTCACATCAGATCAACATGCCCTACATGGGGACAACTCGACCCTGTATATCCTTTGACTTGAGAGCCTCTTCTGCTTCTGTTGGAATTGCAGAGGAGGAGGATAATTGCCATTATTGTTTATCTACTATCGTGGTGATGAGAAATTTAGCAGAATGAGCAAACCAAATTAAAAATTTGCTATCATATCCTGTAAGAGAGGTATACGCCACTGAAGAGACCCCTTGTTTCTGGACGAGGTCCAAGAACCTCTGTGGGACAGTTATGACTTCCTCTTACATTATTGGTTGGGAGAAAATTAAATCATCTGACCCCCCCTTATAGTAACAATTGTTGGGCCGAGGGGAAATGGAATATCAAGGCAGGAAGTAGGGTTTTTTTGTTTTGAAACAACAGAGACTTGAAAAAAGTCTGAGGGCGAAACAGACCTGAAGGTCGGTGGTCTGGCTTAATGCCTTCAATGTTTGACATGCCCCCCTTTTTTAGGGGATCCGCCTCTGACAGATTTTGGTCACTGTTGTGAGTAGACCCTTCCTCAACCTGTTCCATCTGGTCTCTAGTTCTCCCTCATCCTGTGCATCATGTGAATGTGTAACTGGATTATATAATACTCCCCTGAAGGAGGTACCTGCTGGTAATGAAGGTCTATTCTGCATAGTAACTAAATCGAGTGAGAATCGAGGTCAGATTGTGGAGGCTGCCTAGCCATCAACTTCTACTGTGCCCCGGCTGCGATGCCTCTTCAAGTTGCCATGTCCCTCCAGGCCTTCAATTTGTCAGGGATATCCTCTGGGAGGAGGAATTCTGGTGTGGTCCCACAACTGTCTGTCAGGCAAGTAGCGCTGCTGAAGGCCTGGGTTGAACAGGTCTCTCTGAGGCTCTCCTGGATGGCGTTGAGAGATCCAGGGATGGAGGCAAGGTGAAATATGGAACACTTCACAAATTGCATGTCATCCTTGTGCAGGGGCCATGCTAATCTTCTCTGTATCATTCCAATTTTAGTATATGTGCTGCTGAAGCGAGCACTCTGGAACTGGGACCAGCCTGGCTGGGGAAGAGGACTGAGACTTCTGTTCAACCTCCCTCATGCATTTTTTTAAAAAAAATTTAAGATATGCTCATCTAACGCATTTTGGTGTCTCTTGGCATCCTTTGTTGCCCTCTCTAGGACATTTTTACCTACTTTGAGTTGGTTTATTGTCCTCTGGGGGTATTTTTGGTTGCCTTTGAATATTCTGACCTAAAGCCCACAAGGTGAGATATCTATATCTATGTATCTATGTGTATGAGATATTAATGGACTGTTGACTGGTTCAGAGGACTGATATAAACAAGGGCAGGGAATCCTCTTGATATTTGCCCTCCCCCCCCATTTTTTTTTGTAAATTCAATTTGTTATTATGTTATTATTCATAATAATATTGATATCATTAATATTGTTATTATTGATACTATTTTTGTTATATCTGTGCACAGCTTCTAACATAAATTGTTGTGTTGTTACCAAACTCATAATTAGATGACTGAATATGGAATCAAATTGTGAGGCCAAATAGAGAACACCTTTCAGGACCTGTATTGCAATTGGGTGATCCTGCAGTCACTGGCTCTCAACAGCTTCCTGCCCAGACAGACACAGGCCTTGGTGCTCACTGTTACTATGCTGCTAGAATTCTGTGAGGGCTGCCAACTGAAAAAGGAAGCCCAATAGTCAACCTCAGAAAGAGGTCCGTAATAGCATTAATGTCCCCTGGACCCTTAACGGAGATCCTTGTGAGGGGAAGTGGCTTCTCAACAAATAATGCCATGGAATTCTTATAAACAAAATGATGCCGGCATTGTTTTAGTCATCAAGATGTAGCATCAACCATCACCTTTTAATGTGAGCCGATGCGAATCTAACTAGAATTTGAGAATTTGAGCAGGAGAACTCAGAGTCCTCTGGCTCCACCCGATCAATAGCCCTTGCTTCTTCTATATACCTTGCGGGAGTATATCTGAAACTACAGAATCTCCTGTGGAGAGATACCTGAGGGTAAGGATGCTCTGTCCTGCTTAGTGACCAGAATTATAGGGAATTCCAGTCAGAAGGAGCGCTCTGTTGTTCAGAGCAGTATGCTGCACCTCTGCAGAGATACATTGGTGTATTGCTAATTCCATCCACAGTCACATCTTTGTGGGGATCTTTTCTGGTAAGTCATCATCTTGACAGAATCTGGCCGCTGTTAGAGCAATGTGGCCAGAGTCACTTCGAGTCACTTGTACTGATCTAGATGGGCTACCTGATCTTGTGCAGCTGCACTGCATCTGGATTACACAGACAGATTCAGGGGTGGTTGCAGAGGGGGATTGGAGCCGAAGTAGGCCTGGAGGAGATGAGGTTTGAGAATTTTCTTCATCCTCCCACATGAACTTCATGTGGTTTTCTAGTACCTTATGGCACTTGTTAGCATCTTTTTCTGCTGCTTAGGAGATACACTTAGAATGCTTCAATTTGTTTTGAGAATTTGACATGGCTCTTGAGCTACTGCCGCTTGCCATTGTGACCGCTTATTAAATTTTACTGTTAATGAGGCTGAAATGTTGGGCGGTTGGCACGCCCAGGGGCCTGAACCAGCAATGGCCAGGGAACCCTAAAACAATGCTCCCCAGTTTTGTATAATCTTATGTAAGAATACTGAATTCTTATTCTTGTTCCTATTATTATCATTATTATTATTATTGTTATTAATATTATTATTTCCGAATTAGCCAAATTAGGAACACCTCATAGGCCTAGAAAGGAGGAATTGAATGAAATAAGATGTAGGCCTGCGACAGCTTCCTGCACAGGCGGATACAGGCCTTGGTACTCGCTGTGGTGCTGCTGTTTAATTATGTGAAGGCATAAGCCAACAGTTTCCTCCTTAATGAATAAGGGTCCAAAATAGAATAATTATATCTGAATATCTATCTATCTATCTATCTATCTATCTATCTATCTATCTATCTATCTATCTATCTATCTATCTATCTATCTATACATACACACACACACATATGTATTAGGGTGATTTCTCTCAGGTTCCAGGAAGGAGACCCCTGCTTGGGGAAAGAAAAGCTTCTCACAGTTCCAGAAATAAAATGCAGATCACTACCGCATGGTTAGTGAGTCTGCAATGGCACCAGCCATTATCTCTTTAGGCGCGTAATGAGTTAAATCGGCTCAGCAGCACTTCCACACCTTGTGGGGAGTCGATACTGCAGTTTCCCCTTGAATAAAAAGGCGCGGTGGGGCAGATGGGCGCTGATGCCCCCACCCCAGATGGTGTTCCCAGGGGAGAGAAAAAAGCCTCGGACCCTTTTAAAATGGAGCCTCTCCCGTCGGGCGCAGGTGGCGGCGATCATAGCAGCTCGGCTTGAAAAGATCGTAATGTGAGTTGTTAGCCATGCAGCTGAGGTGTTATCACCTCCTATCGTCCTGGGGGAGAGAGATCATTATCTGAAGCTATGGTGAGCTCCCTTGGCTCGAGTTATATATCATAGGGAGCTGCTTGACTCATTGAAACTAAAAGCCTTAAAGGAGTTGTTTAGAGTTTAAAAGCAAACCTTTTTGTTGACTCCTTTTGAAGCCTTTGCTATTCCGGCCAAGGGAAAGGAAATTAAGCTGCCTATATCCACGAAGGCTGAGCAAAAACTGGGAACGCTAGGGAGGAGTCCCGTGGAGAAGGAGGAGCGTCCTCTCAATTAAAGCCCAGCCTATCAAATGAGCGACAGAAGCATCATCCCAAACAATGGATGCTCTGAACAGCTCATCTGGAGAAAGTGCAGTTCTCCAGCATGTTAAACTTGAAGAAAATTCTAGTTATACTTCTTTCTGCTTTCTTGCTTTGTTCAAGCTGATTTCTTTTTTTATTGCTATTACTTTTACAATAAATCTGTTTAAATAATGAAGAACATTGTTGCAATTCACAAATAAAGTAATTCCTTTGTAATTTCCATCTGCATTCAGACTGTGTAAACTGCAGTTCTCCTCCTACATGTAGACAGACTATAATACTACTACTACTTGTATTTTTCAATGCATAATAAAGTACCAATGCATCTACAAGTTACCACAAAGTGACATAATCATGTATGAAGTGATATGCAGGACTGATATTACAAATCCTAAACTTACTGTTGATATTATTTTGATTCAGAATTTGGTTAAAATAACAAACAGAGCTAAACAGGAGCAGCATGAGGTCTAGTATCTCATATTTAATCAGCAACATTTCTGAAGGCCACTTTCAAGAAGGATTAGAATTCTAATATAATTCTGCAAAATGGACTAGTAGGAAATTACAAATGGAAGGTTAGATTAAACCCTCTGGAGGATGGATCAGAGGATGGACTGTGCTTATCAATTTGATTCTGCCAATAAAAATGGATAGTATTTTTTGTATTTTTAACTTTAATTACCATATTCAAGATTTTTCATTTCTATAAATCAGATTTCTACAGAATTAGAATTTTGATTTATTGATCAAAAATATTTGCTTATATATATTTGACAAATATGTATCTTTTTCAGGAAAAACAGGGCATTCAACTAATTGCTTAGGATGATAATGTCACACTGGTTCAAAAGATATAATCTTGTGCTATTATAATACCCTTTTAAATAAAACTTGTTAGATTTATATCACTCCATTCCTCCATAAGTTTAAGGTGGCCTATACAGCATCCTCTCCTATTTTTTCCCTCAACAATCCTGTTAAATAAATTGGATTAAAAGAGAATAAGCTTCCATGGCAGAATCTGATCTTGAACTGGGGACCCCTTAATGACTACACCATACTGGTTATCATAAGCTAATTATCTCAGATGCCTTAGTTTTGCAGATGATCGTGTTATTTTGAATTACATACTAGCAGTATTAAAACAAAAGGACAAAGGAAATGGTTATTGTGTGCACTTAGCTTTGAACAAAGTTCTGTGTTCTCCATCAATTTACCTCTCTTCTCATTTTTAAATAAGCATTCTATTAATAGCAGTGTCAATGGTAAGATTATTTACAAACTAGATAAACTATTCTATATTAGAATTTTCTCATTTTATTTCTAATATTAGACAAACTTACTTAAATATAAACAAATTAATTGTATAGTATATGAACATATGTGCCATGTTAACAGAATACGTATGACTATTGATATTTTTCCCTTGCAAGAATAATAAAATTAATTTTAAAATGCAATAATTTCTTCATATCAACTCCTTATTCCAAAGCATTTTTACACAAAATTCACTTTTGGTATATATTTATCATCAATAATTTGCTAGAACACTACTTAGGCTTCTAACAAATGCATCTCATTAATTAAATAATAAGCCTTGAGTATCCCATGGCTTAAACCTATGCACGTAATTAATTTGTACATTTGCTGAACCCACTGGTTTATTTTGAAATATATAATTTTTCTGAAAATAATTGTTCTCTTTCTTATTCTGTGATGGCTGGCATTATGTGCAAAACCTGGATGCATTAAAAGGGTAAGCAACCAAAGCAAAGCACACCCATAGCAAGACAGGGCTTCCCCAAAGAGCTCTGTTTCTTGCTGTGGTTTTGTCTTGTGTTGGAAACAATTTTTTTCCAATGGACACTCAACCAAGAATGCCGGGCAAATTCTATCCTTAATTTCTAGCTTGTGCAACATATTTGGGTTGTTTGGGGGGCAGGGAGCTGCTAATTCTTGCTTTCTTCTGGTTGAAGTCTTTGCTAGTCATTGTTCTATTCTGGTTGAACCTGTCTCCACTTCTCTAAACCTAGACACACAAGCAATCAAACTCTTTCAGACAAAGATATGTTTATATTAAAGATAAAAAAGTTGGGGAGTTTAGTTCCTGGTGGCTATGTTGTTAGAACTAATTTTTATAGGATTAATATAATCAAGCAAGTAATATGGCTTCAAAATTAAATTCAAACTATATGGCTATTGTTTCTCTTTTAAGAGTTTAGTTTCATTTAAATCTGTGGTTCTTTAGAATGAAGAGTTATAACATTATGTAAGTTTTAACATATTATGTATAAAAATTATTAGTAATTATGTATTTGGATTCTAAACCAGGTCTGGCTACATTTTTGACTCAACAGATGCAAGGCCTACTGGACAAGGAAGCAGAATATCACCCTGAAGTGTCTGACTGGTCTGAAGGGGTACAAGTGCCTCCCAATACAGCCTTACCCCACTGAGGATTGGAGTTCACAGACTGCCACTGAAGACTGGTCTGCAGCTTCCACCGCTCAGGCTACTGAGTGGGTTGGTATTGCTACAGAATGGTCCTGATTAAGCAATAGCAATTCAAGATTTACAGTTGAAGAATAAAATATCTTCCTTGTTAACTAAAAAACAACAACACTGAGGATATTCTTCAACTATTTGTAACAAAAGGGCTGGCTATGAGCAAGCATTAGGATGCAATATGCAGAAAAAGCAACGATCATGTGGAAGTCTCCTGATCTATTTCCAAATGTAATGGCTTAAACAGGCATTTTTGAAGCTTTTATACCCTAAAGTTGTGACTATTGCAGGTATTTGGTGAAAAATGTGCTATTTGGCAGTCAAATAAGCATAAATAATATAAGGAGAATTGCTTCCGTTTGCTTATATTTCATAAAATAAAACACAGTAGTTAACATATTTCTACCAATGTATATAAGCTAATTATAACATAAAAGATAATGTAGCAAAACAGTGCTTTCAATTATAGCATTTTAATTCAATAATAACTGAATTCAATTAATAACTGTAATTTCACTTGCTTTAGACTTTTAAAACAGAAATCAGTAGAATTGTGTCTTATTATCTACCTTTTCAAATTTGTAAGATTTCCTGTTTTAGCATTGTTTTTAATCAGATATAAGCTAAAGTTGTTAGAAATAAATAAAAAAATAACCTAGTTACAAATATACTTGAATGCATGCCTGAAAGAAATATACTACAAATTTTTAACTTTTAAGTAAACATTGAAAGGTTCTTTTTAGAAATCAGCGTCAGACATCATAAAAAACAGATTTTAATGCTATTTCAGTTCAGTTTTAGAAACTTTGGAAAATAACAATTTGCAAGATTTTAAAGCAAGCACATGTTTCAAAAGCAGACACATATCCACTTCCTCTATTCCCTTCACTGGTTTTCTTCATATAACAAGTATTAAGTATTATTAACCCCTCTAAGGGTTGTTTGGGGATTATTATTATTAATTTGGTATTTTAATGCTCCCAATAAAAATAGTTTGTATTTTCAATAAAACTACACCTTTAATTCAATTATTATTGAATTAAAATGCTATAATTGAAAGCACTGTTTTAGCACTGAAGCCTTCTTATAAGCTCTGTTTTTTAAAAAAGGAAATAATGGTGAAAAGCATTTGGTTTTGTTTCTCAATGAACTGCAAACATATCCAATTAGTTATTAAATGGATAATTTATATACTCATTAATTTTATACTATATAAAATGGATGCATAGATGCTTCACTGATTTGAAGCTTTACCAGAAAAAAAAAAATACCTGATCACCCATGTTATTCAGGAAGGAATGACACAATCATATGTAATAACCAGTGAGTCTATTTGTTGTAATAATTTGTGGCTATCTTAGGGTCATTAGGATAAACAAGAGATTCCTTCCCTTTCTTTCTAAATCTGTTACAATTATCCTGCCAACCAAATCATTTCATGATTCAAACATGGCCACATGAAAAGTCTTAGAGAACCAATTCACTGAATTATAGTATGATGACTTCATCACACAACAATTTTAACAAACATATTCATTTATTATTATTTTTATATTATATTATTCTATAAGATGACTCCGGGCGTTGCATCAATTAATTTACCTAAGGCAATGTGGGAGAACTTGAATTTAAAAGGCATCTCCATGGCTTACTTGCTTCCATCACCTATAAAAACTGTTATGCAGGCATATTAATATATATTTGATACATACTTTTCTCTGACCAGCACTTTGGAAGAGGACATTCTGCTTATCTTAAAACATTCTCATCTACCTTGGCATTACCTTGCATGATAATCCTGCTTTCTGATTATGTATTTAAATATATCTAATTTTTAATTATTTTATGTTTTATTGTCTAACATGAGGATATATCAGTTCTACAATTCTCTGTAATATACATTAGAAAAGGAACATATTTTTGCCTAACATGAAGCTTGCCTAGCTACTAACCAATGGGAATCCATAAAACAGTTGTGCTTAATTCTGGTTACAGAATTACAGCAAAGAAATATCACAAGGTTGATGCAAGCAGAACAGTCAGCACAAAAGTTTAAATTAAGTCTGGGTTCCCACATCATTTTAAACTAAAATGTGGCTTCATTGGTTTTGGCTTGATATGCTATGATCCCCTCATTGTGGCTTACTACACCAATCATAACTGATCAAGCCACAACTTAATATGCTGTATACCTCTGGTAGAAAAGTATTGATATACATTGGATCAGTCTTCAGAATTCATGTTGCTTTAAGAATTGTTCAGGACTGAAAAAAAGGTAGGGGAAAATTACAGGAAATGTTCTTACAAAGGCTGAAATAAAAACAGTTATATCCCAGATATATGTATGGTTTTACTGAGGAAAAATGGGGAATCGAGATTTGTACTGATTTGGAAAATGTTAAAAGAACTAAGATAGGCAATTTTGTGTAGTGGGTAAGACATCAGGCTAGAAATTGGGATATTGTGAGTTGCAGTCCTTGCTTTAGGCATAAAGTCAGCTGGGTAACCTTGAGCCAGTCTTCTCTGTCAGCACTAGGAAGCAGGCAGTGGCAAGAGAGAGAGGGGGGGAGGGAGGGAGGGAGGGAGTGGGGGAGGGGGAGAGGGAGAGAGACAGATAAAAGTATAGTAGATGGGGTTATATTTAACAGCTTTTTAACAGATCTTATCAACACAGAAGTGTATAGGAAATGAAATCAAAGTAAACGTTGCCCATAGGTGAAGTAATTTCATAGAATGAAGTGACTGATTTTGGCACGCAATCCTCAACATACAACCATTCAGTTAGCAATCATTTGAAGTTATGACAAAAGTGATTTAAAACTGGTCCTTACACTTACCACCGATGCAGCTTCCCCATAGAAATGTGATCAAAATTTGCACGCTTGGCAAACTTTAAACAAGCAAAATCAATAGGAGAAGCCAGATTTGCTTAATGACCATGTGATTCACTTAACCGGGGTGACTCATTTAACAACTGTGGCAAAAAAAGAATTGTAAAATGGGGCAGGATACATTTAACAACTGCTTTGCTTAGCAGTGCAAGTTCTAGTCCCAAATGTGGTCATAACTCAAGTATTACTTGTATTTCTAAGAAATAACAAGCCTTGTGGTAGAAGACATTATTTATAAGATGCTCACTATTAGAGGATGACTTCTCAAAGTAAGACTTTAACTTCTAAGAAATAAAGATATTTCACATAAAGAGCTGGATTGGGAAATTATTTTATCACCATTGAAATTGTTATCTCTTTCTCTCACTATCTGTTACTAAATTAAATCAGAGCCAAAGCAGACCATTCTGCCCTAGACCAAAACAGAAGGAAGAGTTTACACTGGAAACAATCCAGCTTCCTTGCTGTCAGTCCTTTACTGGACTTCTAAATGTTTACAGTGCTGCTTCTTCAGTAACTCTGAATTAAACAATGAACAAAGATGTTCTGAATGTAAACATGCACTGGACTGCATTTCAACACAACTATACTATTTTGTAATGTATGTGACTTCCATTTCAGTTTTTACTAAATAAATCAGGTTGAATTATGATTGAATTCAATATATTATTAATAAAATATAAATTAATAAATGTATTATTTACTAAACAAATATAAACAGACATGCAATTTAGGATTCATTAACATATGAGCAACACATGCATTTTTTCCTATGAAAGCCAATATGCCAATTTCATTAAGGATACCTTTGGCAAAAGTAATTCCCTCAGTGGCAATATTTTGATCTGAAGAACAAGTCAGTCATTACTGGGAGATTAGGGACTCCCATGGAATCACATTAAGCATCACAAGAAATACAGGTGCTGATTTAGATTTTCACCACTGCACAGAAACTGCTCATGGACCAAAATTCTCATGTTGTAGGTGAAACAGTTTTAGATAGAAAACTCTGTCTTTAGATAGAACGCTTTAGATAGAAAGAAAACAAAGTTTCAAACATCAAAGTTTGACTGGTCTTGGCAAGATATTGATCTCTACTGTCCTCATTT
The DNA here is from genome assembly GCF_049901735.1 of Notechis scutatus. Taxonomy (NCBI): domain Eukaryota; kingdom Metazoa; phylum Chordata; class Lepidosauria; order Squamata; family Elapidae; genus Notechis; species Notechis scutatus. The sequence continues at coordinate 304,993,792 of NC_142009.1, forward strand.
TTTATTACAATATATGTAGTAATTACACAGAGATTGACTAGAGAGAAGAAAAATAATTAAACTTATGCATAAATATATCCTGCTTATTTTACAAATTAATAACACCTTTTTTTTTCAGGATGCTCAGCCTACTGTCCTCTTAGTTCTGCTTCCAACCTTGAAGAATAACTGGATGCCCACACATAGGTGATGACAGAACCTAGCCAGCGGTATGAACATCAAATACTTTTTAAAAGAACCTTGAGTACAAAAACATTATGCAAGTTTAGGGATTTATCTACATCTCCCATATGGATTGAAAATAAAAGAATTGTGAAATTCATTATATACTCATTGATACCTATTATCAGTATGAAAAACCCAAAAATGCTTTTTTCTTCCAGAAAGGGGAAAGTGGCAGGTGGAGGGTCAATAAGGAGAAAAGTCTATTCGCAAAAAAATAACTGGGTAATATTTAAGTTAGTCCCTTGCAGTCCATCATTTCAATCAAATCCACATAATTCATAGTTAAATGCTTTCATGTCTTTTTTTAAAACAAAGGTAGGTTTAAAACAAATATATTGTACTGCAGTTGACAGAATATGGATGGATAGATAGGTTAGAAATTGGCTTCAGAAAAATTGAAATATCATTAATTTGACAAAAAAACACACATTAGAAAAGATCTGTCCATTACTGAAATGAAAAGGTCATAGGATATACCAATGGCAAGGTGGGTTTTTATATAACATCGCATTTAATGCTTTTGAGAAGAAGGTTTTTCAAGGACATTTTAGGCTGCCTCTTTTTGCATAAGACATTCAAATACATTTCAAGTACTTTCAGCCCTTGTTACACTGTATGAAATAAACTGGCAATTTTCCTTTAAAATCTAGCTCCTACACAGTAATTGTCTAAAAGCTGTAGCAAAGGAGTTTTTCCCCCCTACTTTTTTCCTGTTGTTTCTAGAGAAGAATTTTAAGATGCTGATGTTACAAAACTGAATTTCAGGACAGAATAATTCCATAGTTTGGAAGTCAAGAAAATGGACAGTAATATTAAGGGGTGGAAATGATGTAAATCATGTTGTGCGGAAAAAGTAAATTTTAAAAAATGACATCAAAAGATAAGAAACAAATCTGACATAATGTATCTCCTTGACTGTACATGGGTGAAATATATTTTAACATGACATATACTGGGGATATTAGATATCTATTCCTAGTTTGTAACTGAATGTGCTTTTATTTTAATTCATTGCTTTAACAATTTTGAAGTCATTATTCTGGCTTCTTCAAATCCACAAAATCTCCACATTCAAGCAAAAAGAGTATTGTAAGGGCTGTAAATCTTTTTTTTAATAGAATGTACATTAACGTATGAGGAGATAATTGATGTTATAGAGAGCCTGGATGTTGAATTATATAGGTTATCTAATACAAAGGGGACTCATTATTGAAGCACTACAAACAAGTGGTAATGTATGTATATTGTTCAGAGTGGCATTATAGCAAAAGTGTTCAGGTCCACAGAGATTTATAAAACATAAGAAAACAGCAGACATGTTCTTGTAAATTTGTTTCATTTGTCTCTGAAGTTAAGGGTTATTCCCTTGACCTGAATTTGTAATAAAAACCTCCTAGAGTTTTTGGGAAACATTTGAATATTTAAATGGTTCACAATGGTACAAAATTACAGAGTAAAAACTGCTTTTGTATATTTTAACGAGGTTTAGAGATTATTCTATTTTTTTCTTGTCTCATTATATGTTTCATATGTTTTATATATTACGATGGAAGATATTGTATGTATTTCAGTGAGGAAACAAAAAATAATTCCATAAGCAGCACTATTTGAAGTATCTGCATATTGTTTATAATATGGATGATCAAAATAGGTGATTTTTCAACCCGTTCAAAGAATGCTATTCCAATAGTCATATAAAATTAATACAGTAAAATTCAACTTTAATTTAAAAAATATGTTTTCTAATAGCTACTTGTTTCTCTGTTAATTCTGTGGCTATATTTTGAAGGCTTTTGCCTTCAAAATCCCCCCCAAAAAATGAGATGATATTGCACTTTATGTGACTGAGGATAGAGTTTTTCTCCTACTCCGAGCACCACAGTCTGTTCAGGTTAACCAACTGCAGTGTTAGAATAACTCCAGCTGACTTGTCACAGAATACAAAAGTCATCGGCGACTGAATGTTCTTTTCTGCACCGCAATTAAGACGAATCAATACGACGTGCCACAAATGGTATTTTACTCTCAATAAGAACTCGGGCTGAGTTTATTCAGAATATTTTAGCGCTTCCCCAGGGGATTTTGGTCCGACGCAGATGGCAAATAAAGTACTCAGCCTAGGGCTAGAGCACATTATGCTAATTCTAATGTCAGATGTACTTTAATATACAGCTCTATTTAATCACCCCATTATTTCACATTTCCATATGAAAAAACCTGCGGCACTTCTGCAGAGCTTTCACTCTGCGACAATGCCAGCTTCCTTCAACTAGCTCACTGTGAAATGGGAGGGGGATGCAAAAGAGAGAGAAAGGAAGCTTGGTCATTCTAGCCAGTCAAAATGCTACAGTTTCAAAGTTGCAATGTTCCTGAATTTAAAGTGGATTGCTCAATATAATTAGCAAAATTGCTCTGCTAGGATGCTGATGAACATGCACGCAAACTGAGGAAGTGCTATTTGGAGTTAAAACACAAAACAACCCTTTCCCTCACTAATCCATATGTGCACGCGACATACACACACTTCAAAAGCATATGCAAAGGAGGGAAAGGGGGGAAATGCTGTCATACTGCAATGCAACCAATATTCACAATACTGTCACTATCAAAAATGCCAGGGTTTTTGGCTTTGCAGCTTCTGTTGCTTGACATGGCTGGCACAGCTGCCAACCTACAGATGTCTCAAAATAAAACCTCCCTTCCTCCTCTCTCCAGCTCTACAAAACTGTAGTAATTAAAGTAAAAACCGTAAACCTTTAGCAATGATCATTACTCCTTTCTACTATACCTCCATCCCCCTACTTCCAAAATTACTGGTTGCCATGAGGTAACTTTACCCCAACACCCAGTTGATTGTTAAGACCAAACTAAAAACCCAGTATTTAAAGTGAAATTAATAATTTTCTTCTTCCCCCATTCTGCTACATAATTTGTTTGCACACTGATCTAAGGATGGAATATTTCAGGTCACTTAATGAGGATTAGCTGTTCCTTAACTACCCTGATGTAATCACAAAATAAAGTGGAATAGTTAAATGGTAGTAGAGTCCCCCTCCCAGGCTAACCTTTCAAATATATGAAGTGGGGAATTCTAATCCATGTTATCGATTGTGAGCACAAAACAGCAAGGTGTTCATTACTCTGGGGGAGCTGATGCAGAATACAACAGTGGGATATTATGTATGTGGAATAGCAAGAGACATAAAAGGTACGTGACACTTATCCTCACACGGTGGAACAATTACGTTAATTACTCCATAATCCTGCTTGTTAATACAACCCTCCATGGTCTGTTGCATTATATTGTGAATCAAATTCTTAAAATCAAGATGATCTGGCTATAGAAAATATGAATAGCGCAGTTTTGGTAATACTGACAAGCTAACTAGAACTTCAATATTTCATACATTTACTTATTTTTAATCAACAACGGAAGAAATAATCTAAGGCAATACAACTAGATTGCCTACAAGATGGAGAGCTATAACGTTTCATCCTTGTACTGTTTTTAATATATAAACAGTACAATAACTATACTTATTTGTTTGCTTATTTGTTTGTTGTTTTGAATTGGGCGCTGCCCAACTCCAGAGGAATTCTAGGTAGCTCACAATAAAAACAGAATACAAACACAATAACAAAAAAGTACAATACAAGAAAAGACAAAATGGCAGTCCAGACAACATCAACACAAAAAGAAAAAATATAAATTATCTTTAATAAGTGGGCTTCTATCCATCCTATCCCAAAACCTGGGAGAACAACCAGATCTTTAAGGAAGGCATGTTCATGCAGCCCTGGACAGCTAGTACTACAGCTCAAGAGTGAAAATGTTTAACATTACATGGATCATATAATGTTATATGTGATTAATTGTATTATATGTGAAGCCTAAGACAATTACTCTTCACTCGATGTGGCCCATGCAAACCAAAAATACACCCATGCTTTAAGGCCTTCCTGAAGGCCATAAGAATAGGAGCTGTCTAGACTTCATTACTGCAGTATATAGTGGTTGATAGATGACGTTGTTTAGTAAGTGGACCCAGCATGTACCCATTCAGTCAGCTCTTACCACTGGACAGAAACTGCAGGAGATAGGTTGTCCCTTAAGTAACCAGTTAGGCATTAGAGGCAATAACCAGCACCTTGAATTGCTCCCAGAAGCAACGCGGCAACTAGTGCAACTCTGCTTTTTGTGAATTAAATTAATTGTTCTGTTTTCCCCACTCTGGAATGAGATAGATTGGGTCTTGACTTATTTTAGATATCTGAGGAATGCTACTATTTGCCCTCCTATTCATTTTTTTTCTCAAGACTAAATATCTGCAGCTTCTTCCATCTTTTTCCCCAGTTCTTAGTGTCTATTATCCTTGCTGCCCTTTTCTGAAACGTCTGAAAACTATTTCTCAGACTAACTCTTACAGTATGTGTCCAGAACTGGACACAGTAGTTGAAGAAATATAAGAAAATCCGAGCTTGTCCAAGGAAGTCTCTGAGATTTGGACACAAGTGAATAGAAGAAAAAAAAAACATTACAAATGTTCTGATTTGAAAAAAAAAAAAAAAAGTTGCAGTCCTGAGATTCAAGATTGAACGCTTCACTTCTCAAAAATTTCTAAATAATTCATGTTTAAACTGAATCTAACAAAATTGCCACTTTCAAAAATCATGGCATGGGAAGCAGCTGCTTAAGCAACACATGCTTGAGATATACAATCAGGCTTTGCCTGCTTCAGCAAAGATTTGGAATAAAGTCATTGGCTCTCATGCAAACACAGCCTCTTCTCTGCCACACTTTAAAACAGGCTGCCCCCCCGCCCCGTTTCTGCATGAGCCAGAAAAAAAAGTGACGCATATTTTTTTACAGTTAGTCAACACATGAACAGCCCTAAACTCAATGTATTTGTTGCTGCATCTTGAAGTCTATATTTTGCTCACTGGGTTGATATGTATTGCATTATTGACCAAAAGGCTATCAATATTCACTTGGCTTTCATCTAACTACCTCAAGATCCTCAATCTTGATTATATTCACAGCCATTCAATTTGCATGAATATGGGATATAACAATTAGAGGAAACTGCTTTTTCTCAGTCTTTTTTCTTATAAATAAAAATGTGGTCTAGTAAATGGAGAATGTCCAATAGCAAGATGTTGACAAGGGCAAGGATTTCATATTTCCATAAAAACAGCTGTATAAATTGACCTGGAATAACAGTAATACTAAAGTCTCCTGCCTATTGAGTTCCATCCTGATGACTTTATGGCTAACATCCATGTTGTTTTTGGCAACAAAACAGAAGTGCTTTGTCACTGCCATTTCCCAATAAACAGAATGTATATTATACATACAGATACAAATGTATCCATCTATTTTTTCAGCATATGCAATTTATGCAAAGTAGAGCCAAATAGCAAGAAATAATATAATGCATACTCATTATTAACCAAGATTTATAAATCACCACCAGTACAATCCATATAACTATTTATTCAGAATAAGACAAAATTAATTAAGCAGAGCTCATTTATAGAACTTATTTTAATGCCATTTTAACTGTCTTCCCTATTTTGCAAACCACACTTTTTTTTAACCCAGTATTACTGGTTGTAATATTTCTGCATCAGAATTGAATCTTTTGGACATAACTTAGGCATAGAAACAAACTTTGATACTGATATTTCTGATATTTTAGCTACTAATGTCAATAAAATTGTTTATTTTATTTAAACTATTTGCAAAATCTTTTTATAAATGTCTCAATGTTTCAAAGTTATCTGGATCCTAAATAGGTTTATAATTTTGCTAGATCAAAACTTTATTTAACTTTTTGCTTTTATTTCTAACTAGCTGGATACCCATGCTTCGCTACGAAACTATGTGATCGGGCTTAGTTTTAGGGGAGGAAAATAAGGGGGGGAAATTCTGCCTCTGCCTACCAGCATCCATTGGTAATCATCTGGCTAGCATCCTGTCAGTGTGTGAGACAGTTGAGGGCTGTTTGGAAACTGAAACAGTGTTTGCTGTGTGAGCAAGAAAGAGATACCAAGGAGCCTGGACGTGGCTTAGCTCAACTGTTCTGTACTGAAGCTGGTTGCTGCTGTGAAACTAAAACTGAAAGTTCTCTCCTCTGCTTGCATTTGGAACAGATTCCTTCCTTCCTTAGCATCAGAGTGTGTTAATAATAATATACGAAATACTAATGCTCTGATGGTCATTTCGAAAAATCCTTTCTCAGTGAGCACCTAGAAGCCAAGAGGAACATACGTGCCAAATTTCAAGTTTGTAGGCTTTACGGTTCTGGAGATTTTGTGATGATGCGTGAGTGGTATTTTGTTTTTATATAGAGAGAGAGATTCTTTACATTCTTAAACTTAGAATTTTTTTATTTGGTTCTCGAAGAAAAGTAAACTCACCAGTTAGCTTTTCAAACCTGTCATTCCAGGGTTCTCTAAACAGACTTAGAATAGTAAACAAGAAATTTCTGATTTTGAAAATCGTGGAAATACGAAAAGTATGGATTGCAAAATAAGGTTTCTGGGTAAACAAAAGAAAATGGTTAAAGCTTTGACAATCAAATTGGAAGTATAGGTGACAAATCAAGCCAATGGTCTTAATAATGACATTCTGAATTTATGAAAAAGATTTGTTGAAGCCTTGAAGACTTTGCAGTGGGAAAATTGTATGAAAATTCTATTCTTTATATATTAATATTTTCCTCTGTAACTCAGTCTACTGATAACCATTCAGTTGTGAATGAAGTAGCTGCAGTAGCAAAAGGGAAAAAAAACCTCAAAATGGAAGTGGGAGAAGCATTAAACACTGCTCCTTAAATGTAGCCACATCAGTGTGAACTATACTGAATTTTTTAAAAAGAAATCCTGCAAATTTATTTTAATATTACTCTGGTCAATCTTCTCTTGTAAGGTATGATGAAAGAATAAGCATTTTAAAGGCTTTGGAAAAATGAACTGCCTGAAATTATTTTTAGAACAATTTCTGTAGCATTGCTTCTGAGTTTTAGAAACACTCCAAATCAGAAAGTTATTTTTTCTTCTATTTGCAGAAGTGTGCTGGTTTTCACTGGAAAGGCGCCTGTGTTTTGTTTGGCTGCTGTTCACATACAGCTTTGGCAAGCATTCCTTGGAGTACTTACAGTGGATATTGCTCTCACATACAGTAGCATTCCCGTTTTAAACATCCCAGCCACCCATTTTCTTTTTTTAAAAAAACAGAGCTGCAAGAAACTTATTTGAGCGACTTTCTCTAATGCAATAACAGAAGGGGGGAACCAAGGGTGATGTCTACCTTATCAAAAACACCTTTAAATGCAAAGGAATTGTTTTAGCATACAGCCATAATACCGAAAAATTTTTATACAGAAGAGGTAAAACAAGAAAAGGAAATACATCAAGCAAACTGATAGTGCCAAATCAGTAAAACAGACAATGCCAGGATTGCATGATATAAATCCAAAAAGCCTACAGAGATGCTAACTGTGTACCTGCTGCCACCAAAAAACAAATTCCTGGATTCCTTATTAGCAGTGGTGTATTAACCATTAAGCAGACTAAGCACATGCTTAGGACACCAGGCCCAAAGGGGGCACCACAAAAACTTTTATGTAACCTAAGCTTGTCTTTGTTTGTACAGTATGTACAAAGAAGGGAGGTACCAAGTATTGTCAGTGCTTAGGGCACCAGTGAGCCTTAATCTGCCACTGCTTATTAGCACCTGCTGCATCCTGACTTTCTGTATGACATCAGGTTGTGGAATAATTACTGACATTTTATTTAGCAATGCTACGTTTGAATGCATCTAGAACAGGGGTGGGCAACTATGGCCCTTTTATGAATTATGGACTTCAACTCCCAGAATTCCTGAGCAAGCCATGCTAGCTCAGGAATTTTGGGAGTTGAAGTCCACAAGTCATAAAGGGGCCATAGTTGCCCACCTCTGATCTAGAAAATGAGTAAGAGATTGAGAATCCCTGAAAAATGATGAGATGTTTAAGCTTACACCCAGTAATTCTTACCAGCAATATTAAAAGCTTTCTAGAATAAATAACCCTGGGAAATATTGCTATAAATTATTTAAAAAGCATACTAGTGCATGCACAACCAATATCAATGTTACCGTATTTGCCGGCGTATAAGACGACTGGGCGTATAAGACGAGCCCCCAACATTTCCACTCAAAATATAGAGTTTGTTATATACTCGCCGTATAAGACGACCCCCCCACTTAGAGGCATGTTTTTCAGGGCAAAAAAGTCATCTCATACGCCGGCAAATATGGTTAAGTTGTAACACTTGGGGTATTCTGGATATAATTCTTCATTGACACCCCCGCCCCTTTCCCCCAAACTTACAAAGCCACCAAAATGCTTTAGAGAGGCAGCTTCGCCTTTCTCAGGCTGGCACTCAATTCCTCTCCCTTTCTTTGTGACAGCCCCCGCGTGCGTGCCATCGGGACTCCAAGGGTGGGGGATGGACAGCTGGCAACTCTGTGTGTGTGTGTGTGTGTGTGTGTGTGTGGTGTGGAGGGTAATTCCGGCTATCTCTGGCCTGCGCTCGGTTTTAAAGTCACTTGGCCGGTTCCCAAGTTGCAAGCGCGCGCTGGCCGGGAGATGCGGCGCTGGGTGGCAGCTCGGTGCCGGGGAGGCGGATCTTTCTCTCTTAAGCGGGGAGGGGAGGACGGGTCAAGAGGAGGGACGGGACGGGACAGGGGGCGGGAGGAAGTCCCTCACCTTCTTCCACCGCTCACCGGACCCTTTTCTTCCCAAGGGGACCCTGGAAAGCAGCTCGGGAGCCGGGTGGCCCTGCCCAGCTGGGTCCCATCAGGAACTTCCCAAGGACAACCCCCCCCCCCGCCCCAAGCACAGCCCTCCCGGTCTTTCAAAGAGGGAGGGAGAAACGGGAGGAGCAAATTGCCGCCCCCCGCCCCGCTGCCCAGAAGGAGGGGCGCCACAGTCCACCCCCACCACCTTCTCCCCCCCACTCCCCGGGCCATTATGCGGCTCGGGGCTGGCTGGGTGAAGCGGCCCCGCTAGAGACCCTCCCGCTCCACCCCCACCCCACCTCCAGATTGGCCTCCGCAAGCGCCCCGAGCCGGGCGGAGGGTGGGTGGGTGGGTGGGGGAGGAGGAGGAAGAGAGACTCCGGCTGGGCTTGAAGGGGCTTCGCAAGTTGCGGAGCTCCGCCCCCAGCGCTCTTGCACCGAGTGACAACAACGTATTTACCAGCATATAAGACGACCCCCCCACTTGGAGGCATGTTTTTCAGGGCAAAAAAGTCATCTTATACGCCGGCAAATACGGTACATGCAAGGTCCGAAGGCAAGCCTACTTCTCCACTCTTGCCTGATTGTATAACTTCTATCTATAAAATCCTGAATGAGTTTGGAGATCTACCATCCAATCCACAGGGCCTTGAAATTGTCCTTCCTCAAGGATTTGCCTCCATATTGAAATTTCTACCAATAACACTGATCCTGAACTTCGGCAGGAATGCTAATGGGACCATATCAACTTCATCTACTCCCTGCCTTTCTCTCTCACAAGGGAAAGAGGAAACACCAAAGAAACAAGAACCAGCCGATATGCTCCAAAATAGGAGACAATGCCAAATGGTTCTAGAGTAAGCCATTTCATTTTCATATGGAGAAAGCGAGCCTTGGATGAAACACCTACCATAAAGACATCCATAATCAAAAAGTTGTATAAACCCAGATGTTTCATTTGCCCAGATATGTATAATTATTAGTCTTTGCTTACTGCTGTTTAAAGTTTTTATTTACCATCGTTACTGACTACTACTTTTGTTACATTTTTTCAATGTATGACATGTTACAATTTTTTAAAATTTTGTAAGATTCTCAGACAATATTAAAAGATATTAGATGTTAAATAAGTAAACAATAAATTAGGGAGGAAGCATCAGACCCTGAGGAAGCTATTCTCAGTGACATCCCACATTTCTTTTAATATATAGGTTTGCCCTGTGTACTGGCATTACTTTTTTTTGAAACTTCCCCATTAGAGATGTTTCCTGTTTACACCTCTTATGTTTTGCTTTATATTCTATCTACTTCACTCTCTCCCTTGTTTACAAAGGTTTCATTATGTTTTCAACTAATCAGGAAGGCTGCTAATATACAATTAACATGTGATTATGAAAAAAATAGCTTCCAGAAGAAGGAAAAGTAATTAAGTACAGAACACTTTTCAATAAGTGCTCACTTTAACCCATTGTCAGAACACTGTCTAGGTTAGTCCACAATGGATGGAACAGATGCCAAGGGCAAAATGTTAAAAGCAAATAAAAAGGACATTATTTTCTTTGAAAAAAAAATAATCAGTTGCACAAAACCTTACACATGAACAGCATATTTCACTTGTTTCTGTTGTGACCTCCAGCTTTTTTTCCCCATTACTCTTCTGGAGTGCTCTTCAAAAATATTGTAAAAGAATTATTCATTCTTTCTTCGCTGTGAAGCTACATGGGCAAATCATCATCAAAATGTAAACATGGTTAATAAATTAATCATATAGTGCTTTCATTGTCTGCCTATCCATTTGTGGCAACTTGATCGAAAAATTATGGGATGTTTTTCCCTTAGAAGATATGATAACAGCCATAGTTTATAAGCAGACGTAGCCTTTCCCAATGAGCAGTACAAAATGGCTTATTTTCATAGACCCATCTGTCCATCTGTTTTCTAGATCCATCTACAATGTGATTATTCACACAGGAATGAAAAATGCCAGAAAACCAACATTTGTGTGATGACCCGGGGCATGGCACAAAGGCAACCCAACCAGATAACAAGTAGGGGTCCCTTTATTAGCTCCAACTTTGCCCCCAATGTCCCGGTCTGGAGAAAAACTCTCCCAGGAACCTGCAACAGCCTTTGGCTGCAGATATTCCAGTCCAAAACAGTGCAAACAGAAAACTTTAAATTATAAATCCAACAAAGCAAGATAAGGTAATAAATCTGGCAGGGCAAGATAAGGAATTCTAGAAGTGAAGTAACATAGCAGTAAATCAAACCAGTTGGTAGAATGCCAGGAACTCAGATAACAGCAGGCAACATTAGATTACTCAACATTTGTTCCCGACAAATGCCCCTCCCAACTGCCTCTCCTTTAAACTCCCTCCCCAGGTGTGTCTTGTGAAGGGAATCAGGGCCCTTTCCTCCCTTGTAAACCATGCAACCCACATTGCTCTCTTCTCCATTCTTCCCTAAGTGCTCTAAGATGAAGAGGGGGTAGGTCTTGGTCTTCCTCTGAACCCCTTCTCCCTTGTTCTACCTCTTTCCTGCTCTGCCCAGCCTAACTTTGCCCTTCCCCAGTTTCCTCCACAGTCAATGGAGCCACTCTCCCTTTCCCTGTCAGCTGTTCACCTTCTTCTCGGTCTTGGATTCAGACTCTGACGGGGGCATGACAATTTGGTTCTTCAGAAAACCTTTTCACAAGGCATGAAGAAGTCAATTAAAAGTAGAGTTTATATGTACAACTAGCCATTGCCAATAGTGTCACAGGAAGAAACCAAACTGGTTATTACAGATATATACGCGCATGTTTTTTGTCATATGACCTGTTCATGTAACGATTCACTCTTCTTCTTACATGATCAACATACATGAATTGGTATTTATAGTATTTATAGTAACCAAGAGCTTGTTTATTAAACTTTCTTTAAATGTTCATTAGACCCACCACATATAATATAGACTGATAATCTGAAGCTATTCTCTCTTTTTCTCTCTTGTAAAAAGCCAACATTGCATCAAAATCGGTGTGGCCATTTTGGATCTAAAAGGTAAAGGTAAAGGTAAAGGTTCCCCTTGCACATATGTGCTAGTTGTTCCCAACTCTAGGGGGTGGTGCTCACCTCCATTTCAAAGCCAAAGAGCCAGCGTTGTCCGAAGATGTCTCCATGATCATGTGGCCAACAAGACTAAACACCAAAGGTGCACAGGAATGCTGTTACCTTCCCACCAAAGGTCGTCCCTATTTTTCTACTTCCATTTTTTACGTGCTTTAAAACTGCTAGGTTGGCAGAATCTGGGACAAGTAATGGGAGCTCAGCCCGTTATGCTGCACTAGGGATTCGAACCGCTGAACTGCCAACCTTTGATCAACAAGCTCAGCGTCTTAGCCACTGAGCCACCGCGTCCCTTACTTTAGATCTAGCAATTGCCAAACATGGATCTCAAAAGCTCTTCTGATGTTTCATGCCAAATGTCTGTGGCAAAATAATTTCTTATAGGTATATATTCTTAAAGTACAACCTTGAAGGGGGGGAAACATTAGGGTTTTTCCTTTTAATCCCCATGTTCAAATATCTCTTGAATTTAAAAGTTACATTGTAGCAGAGATCAACAAAAAACATACTGTTTCCTTGCAAAGTGAAGACCTTCTTATTGTGAACAGAAAAAAATAGAATTCAGAAAAATGTTCAAATTGCTTCTAAGGTCCAAACTGTTCCCTTATGATCCTCCACCAGGAAATTAAAGCTGTCCAATGATCCACCTTTGTCTGTTAATTTATGCAAAGGTAAATACATAATAGTTCTTAGCTTAGCACAACAGTAAAACTGGTCAAATTACAACACAAATCACAACTGAACAGATATATTAATTGTTCCTTTTTCTATATATTAGATTCTAAATTATGTGTCCCTTTGCAGACTACTTTTTTTCTTAACCACTCTAAATCCCATTTGTTGCATTGGTATCTTAAATAATGCAATTTCTTGGTTTAAAAAATGTCATTTCTATGAAATTGGGTCCAAAGGACTTTCAGAACTGATATAAGTGTCAGTTGAAGTAGATCTGGATGATTGATTTACTAAAAGTTTTCATTCATTTTCTCTCAGAAACCAGTAAGGGGTTATGCTTATCAATATTATAGATCATATTAGAATTGTTGGATTTAATTATCCAATAAAGAAATAAATCAAGCCAATTTCAGTGGAAAATCTTCTGGAAATTCTGCTCTATTCAAGAAAGGAATTTTAATGACAAGCCTAGGACCAGGATAATATGGAGGGGAGTATAAATCTTATCAAGTCCTCTGCATCTTTCCAGCCCTAAGAAGGAGAAACAGAAAGGCAGTAACAAATTTTCAATTTCATTTCCAAAATCCAAAAGGCAAGGTTAGTATCTTTTTTATTGGAATAATTATTTTTCCAGGAAAAAAAATTCCAGCCCTTCACTAATTTCAATAGTGGGATTAAGGGACTTGTCTACTTTAGTTACGTTTCTCCCATTCATATCTATTAAAACTAAAAATGAGTATCAGTTAATTCTAGTTTAAGGCATTCAGATCCAATGTTAAAAATACCATCTTTCAGAATGATGAAATTAGTCCATTTGTTACATGTTTAAAATGCAATTACATACAACACATTCAAAGATTAGGCTTTTTATTTTTAAGATAGCACAAATAGAAAGTAAAACTCTGGTAGAAAGGTTAACACATGCCATTTAAAACTGAAATTTGTAAACATTTTAGATTGATGGTTGATTTTTTTCCACCAAGTTGTTTTAAAGTATTTTTAAACTCTAAAATGTTTAAATGTTTTCTTCCTTTAAAAATTAGTGGTTGGTAAGGGAAAGTGGAACACTTTACATTGGTAACTTTAAAAGCAGATATCAGCTTTGTGAGGAAAATGTATTTCGAAAGCAGTTTTGAATTCTAAATCCATAACTTATGAGGAGATTTTTAGGGACATACAGTATTATATAACAGATATTTTTATGAGTTAAAATTATGAAAGCTACATGAAAGGAACACGAATTTGGGGCAGACTTTGGTGTTAAGCTTTTTCAATTCTATTCAAAGCATATCTTCACTAAAAAAAATGTGATCCACCTGAAATAGAAATATTATGCTGTAAGTTAAAATTAGGTACAGATATGTCAGTCCAGTATTTATTGTAAATCTACAGCATTTATAAACAGAACCTTAAAAGCCCACCACTAGTATGTTGAGAAAACTCCTTTTTATTATTTTTATATTAAATACTATGAACATTTCAGCTTCTGCTGCATGCAAAGGTTGCACTAATCTGAGACTAGCACTATATATACCCTTGAACCCTTCAGTAATCTGATCCAATTAGGGTTTGTTACTGCTCTGCTCCAGAAGACAATTTATACATATTGTTCTGCTGGTGGATTTTCACTGGCAAGAAATCCCACCTTGACCCATCATTGGGTTTCACAGGGCTTCCCTTTTCTTTCTGGAATCCAAGTCACCTTTCTTTTCATCTTTCCCAGTTAGTCAAGCAGCTGCTTTGCTGCTTCTCTGCACAATAGTCAATCTCCCTCCCCACTTGCTGTAAAAACAAAAGTGGTGAAAGAAGGGTAAAGATGAGCTGGGCACATTTCCCTAATGATCAGCTGGAGGGAATAGCGGTAAATTCAATGGGAGGAGATCATGCACCAAGAATAGCAGGAGTGAGAACCATTATATACAGCAGCATAAAAATTGTTATAGATGATGACAAGCAAAGCACCTACAAAGAAAAGTTTTTTGTCTCACTAGTAGGCAATGACCCAGTGGTTCCCATTCCTATCCTTATTCCCATCCCCAATGGATATATATATATTCAAATACCAAATGTTGAACAAATCTGGCAAAGCCAGTTTAAGCAATTGTTTCCATTTGTCTAACCTTATGGTTCTTTCATTCCATTTCCATGTTAATTTGCTTTAAAAAAAAAAAAAAGGAGAGCTGCATTATTCTTCCTACCATATGTTTCTAACTATGGCATCTAATACAGAAAAGAAATAATGCAATAGAAAGAAACTTTTATGGTAATTTATTTCTTTCCAACCATTAAAGCCATAATATCCCTCAGATATGTCATTTTCTTGCTACTAAAGTATCTCCAAGGAAAGGTAACCTACAACTCCATGTTATATCCACTGTTAAACAGATTCTATTACAAACTAGCAGGGTACCCATGCTTTGCTACAAACTATGTGATCGGGCAAGTTTTTGGGGAGGGAAATAAGGGGAAAAAAATCTGCCTCTGCCTACCAGCATCCATCAGTATTCATCAGGCTAGCGTCCTGTCAGTGTGTGAGAGAAAAACTGAAACAGTATCTGCTGTGTGAGCAAGGAGACAGCAAGGAACCTGGGCATGGCTTAGCTCAAATGTTCTGTAGTAAAGCTACTTGGTGTTGTGAAACTAAAACTGAAACTGAAAGTCCTCTCCCGTTTTGCATTTGGAACAAACTTTTTTTCAGATGGGGAGGGGGTGTAGAACTCCTTAGTATCAGAGTGTGTTAATAATAATATACAAAATACTAATGCTCTGATGGTCATTTCGAAAAATCCTTTCTCAGTGAGCACCTAGAAGCCAAGAGTAACATATGTGCCAAATTTCAAGTTTGTAGGCTTTACAGTTCTGGAGATTTTGTGATGATGCATCAGTGCTTTTTCGCTTTTATATATATAGATTTGATCTTATTGTTTAGTCACTTCTTTGCCACTTACATTCAATAATCTAGTCCTATCCTTAGGAATCCCAGACAAATCTTTTTCCCAACACTCCTTGAGATATCTGCCTTCATAATTTTTCTTAAGTTCTCTTCTTCAAAATCACATATATATTTTTCAAAGATGCCTGAGGAGTGCGAATAATAGTATATTTGGTACCCAGATCTCACAGAAATTTCCAGATTAAAATATATTAAATGTAGTATATTTTAAAGATAGCACGCTGTTTTTTAAAGAGTGTTTTTCCTTATATCTATTGAACACTCAATAGCCATCAGAAAATGAAAAGACCTGTGCTTTGGCAATAGGCTTGTGAAGATGTGAGGCAAGAATAGAGGTATATACATACATTTAATCAGTCATGAGGAATCAGTTTATTATGTGCTGAAATTCAGTATAATTCTTAGGTATTATCATCACTTAAATAGTTTTGCTATATATGTTTCTATTATATTAAGAAAAACTAATTTTGCTACAAGTAACCAGTGGCTGCTAGTTATCACCTCTAAAGCTTCTCCAGATAAACATCTCACAGAAAGCCAAAAAATATTTTTTTTAAAGTCAGAAGGTTATAAAAATGGAAAAGCCTAGAAACAAAAATCTGGCCCAAAGCCCCATTCTCATTCATGCCAAAATGAATATGTATAAATTGGAGTCTTGATAGAAGATAGTTAGACAACAACGTTGTCCACAGTAATGTAAATGGGAATTAGATATGATCAAATGGGTTCATTGCATTTTCAACAGCACATCCAATCTTCTCCTCAGCTCCCCCCCACCGTTTAATGGAATACATGACAAGTGATACTGTAACCAAGCAACCAGTCAGATGAAGAGTTTCAAAGTTCCAGCACGTGATCATTTTTTGCTGATGATTTAGGAGAACAGGATCCAACCAAAGAGGTGATATTCCTTTTCCAATGCCCATGATTATTCCTCACTGGTGTTATTTTTCTCCTTCAAAGCTTAAGAATGTTCTGGTTTTAAGTTTTCTTGTGCAATGAACTCTTGCACAAAACAGAGAGATGTTTTTGTATTGTCAAGATGGAATTATTAGTCACTTGCATATAACAATAATCTCTTATTCTTTTCATATTCTGACTGTAACACATATACTCTCATTTTTACACACATGCTTACAGACAGGTTTGTGTTTAAGTTCTTTATTTTTGCCCCCAAAGCCTTCTCCCAAAGACAGAAATTCAAGGAAACTGCATATCCCCTTATGTGGACCATAACAAAGAACAAAATCTGCCAAAACCTTTTGAAAAGGAAGGGCAGTGTTATCCTATTTCAGCTGCCTACTAAAGTAATAACCTTTCCTCTGCTCTAAGCACTGAATGAACAAGATCAGATAGATCTGTACAGCATAAGTTGTCAACATCAGTAGGTAACTGAAATAGGTCAACACTGTCCTTAAGCTGCTATAGCCTTTCTCCTCATCTTGATCCCAATGACCTCAATACTGGTTTGTTCCTCTATCCTCATCTCATCACCATTCTAGTCCACTATTCTGGGTACAGACTGATATCAATGACAATTCTTTTTGATTCAGGATGCATAACTCAGAAAATTATTAATTATCTCAAATTACAAAGATCTGAAGAAGATCTACCAATTTGAGATTCCATATTGCCACAAATATACTGGTATGTCTTTGACTTCTTCTAGTTTTTTTATGAATATATATCTATGGGAGCCATTTATTTAGGGAGGACTTGTTTCGGGAACCTTTGAACTATTCCCATTTCCGACCTTTGAGCAAAGAAGAAAAAGACAGAGGTGAAGGCCAAACAAAACAATATGGAATGAGTGTGTCTTCCAAATATTGTGCTTCCATCTGCCCAAGTCAATACATTAATTGGTCAACTACAACAGAAATTATAATCCAATTAGATCTTGAGACAAATAGGTTCTCCATAGCTTCAGTCAAGCAATTCCAGGCCTTTGCCTGTAGTATCACAGACTAGAAAACAAGTTCTTCTCCAATAGGCAGTTTTTTTTATAACAAGTGAAATGGTGTGGTATTCCTAACACCATTTTAACAAGTGGATAAATTCACTAGATTATCTTGTAACTGTCCAAGCCTTTCAACAGCATAAAGCTACCATTTTTTTAGATTTGTTTTAAAAATAAATATAGAAATCAGACCTAAAACAAATGAAGATGTGTAAGCCGTTTTATCAGCTAAACTTTAAGCAGGGAAGGGACCCTTATCTGAGGGAAGAAAGAAGTGATTAGTGTTAACTACCGTGAAAACTAGTTCTTCAAAATTTATAGCACATCTTAGATTAGACAATATGAGGCAAAGTTTTTAGGCAGACAGATTGATAAGATGAAGAACCATTCTCATCACACTTTTTAAATTAGGATGTCAGAGCCTAAATTATACTGAATACTCTCCAAAATATCAGGTGTTTTTTTTTAAAAAAAAAAATCTGAATTGCAACTGTGTAATATTCACCTAATAATAATTAAGCCTGGATAAAAACCTGTATATTTATTTATTTTAAATGGGCAGTTCACTATGTTCTGAAGGTTCAAGACATATATAAAAAAGTAAAAACAATCATTCTGCCCTCCAGTGGAACAGAATAAAATATAATAAAATAAAGTGAAAATGCTATATTTTACCACTAATTCATAGACCTAGAGCCAATCAAAAGAGTTAGATTTATATAACTTCTAGGAATATTCAGGGCTAGGAACTGAATTATTTTTCCTATAATTAATGGCTTTGTGCCTATATTATATAATAACCACAATTGTTAAGTAATTAATATACAGTAGATATACCTTGAGGCACTTTTCTCATAATGGTTAAGATTATCATGCCCACAGGTAATGAAGAAAATGCCTGAGGGAATTAAAACTCTTTTATCAACTTTTAGACCAGGAAGCAGGCTCAATTTTTAACTCAGCTGTGTGTTTTTCATAGAGTTGTAATCATTTCCAATATTTTACTTTATTAATTCAAATTCTTGTTATTTACTTGGTGACATAGTTTTTCAACCATTGGTCTCAAATATATTTTGACTTAGCTAAAAAGGGGAGGGTGCTGTGCAGCCCCCCGTGTGCTGTTTTTTCCCCCTGGGCCTCAGAGAAGCCTCCTGGGAGCAAAAACAGCCTCCCAGGAGGCTTCCCTGAGGCGCAGGAGGCAAAAAAAAAAACATGGAGCTCGGGGGAGGGTGCTGCAAAAAAAGAAGCCATGGCCACCCAGTCACATGGCCACACCCACCTAGCCACTCCCGCCTAGCCACGCCCATAGAACCAGTAGTAAAAATATTTGCATCCCACCCCTGATCACACCAGGTAATAGACTGGAACATACTTGAATTTAAAAGGAAAAATAAAATTCAAATTCAGTACTTGATTAAGGTCTTAACAAATAGCAGTGCCTGTCTTACCTTGTTTGGCTTCAGAAACTATGTATAATGGTTTGACCAAAACCAGATCAATTTTCAGCTGACACTTGGGAAAACAACCACCTGCACACTCCTCAGTTATCCAGAAAGAAAGCAGCCAGTCCTAATTCACACCAATATCTTTTAGGAAAAGACTAAACAAAAACCTCAACTCTAACAAACTGAAAATTAACAGATTACAAAATGAAAATAATCAAGTTGCTCAGACTGGAATGTCATCCCTTGCCTTTTCAATACATTTTCTTAAAGACTTTTTGAAAATTTTGATTTCTTTTTACAGAACTACCAAGAGCTTGACATTAGTACCAGTAAGGCTCTTTTAAGGAAGGCTATGTTGCTTTGTATTCTTGACTTAGATGATGGCAACCAACCTTTTAAGAACACAATGAACAGATCAGCAATGTTATTTTCAACGAGTAATAGGTAGATGTGCAGGTCAGTCAACTGGCTAATACTATTTCTCAAATGACCAGCTAAGTGGTCAAGAACAGCAATAAATCAAGTGGCTGATCTGACAGTACCTCTGATTATGTTACTTTATTCTTCTGGCTCATTAGCAAACAAATATTAAGGATTTCCACACTAAATTCACAACTTTTTTCACTTAGTGTACATCACACATTTCCTTGAGATGGGGCGTTGGTCCTACCTGAACGCTTCTTCTCGGGGAGCCAAAAGGAGAATCCAGGATGGGGGGTAGTCTCTAGTCTCCTAGCTCTGCAGACCGAGTTGAAAAACTGAGGACACACCCCCTGGTAACGGTCCCCAGTTCTGAACGACGTTGAAGTGAATTCAGCTGCTCCTTGTCTTCAAATAGATAGTTCATTGATACTGCGAAAAAAGGGACATTTCCTCCCTATTCCAACCAGACAGAATACAGGGTGGGACTGGATTCTCCCTTCGGCTCCCCAAGAAGAAGCGTTCAGGTAGGACCAACGCCCCTTCTCCACTGAGCTGAAGGGAGAATCCAGGATGGGACATACCAAACTGGCTGATGGCTGTCCTACGGGTGGGAGCTGGATTGGTCGGAGGTCCCCACCTCTACATGCACACCCTGCAGGACTCGTCTTCCAAAGGACGCCTCCACTGAGGCAAAGGAGTCAATTTTGTAATGTCTTATGAATGGGGTCACCTATGACCAGGTCGCAGCTCTACAAATGTCCAGAATCGATGCCTGTGTTGCCCAGGCTGTGGTGGTTGCTGCACTTCTGGTTGAGTGCTCTATGATCCTCCTGGGCACAGGAAGGCTCTGTAACTCATAGGCCTTTGCAATGCAGGCTCTGAGCCAGCGACCTACTGTGGAAGGTGTCACCTTGCGACCTAAAGTTGACAGCTGAAAGGAAACAAACAAGACTTCCGTCCTCCTAAAAGAAGAAGTTCTTTTAATGTAAATATGGAGGGCTCTCCTAACATCCAAGGTGTGCCATTTTTTCTCTAGTGCATGGGTAGGCTCAGGACAGAAATTAGGCAAAATCAACTCCTGTGAACGATGGAATAAGGAGTTCACCTTGGGCAGGAAAGTAGGGTCCAACCGCAGAACCACCCTGTCTGCATGGGATACGGACAGATCCTTCCTGATGGATAAGGCCGCCAACTCCGAAATACGCCTGGCCAAGGTAATGGCCACCAAGAATGACACCTTGCATGTGAGAAGGCGAAGGCAGACTTCACGTAAGGGTTCAAATGGGGGAGAAGTTAGTGCCTGCAGGACCTTAGGCAAATCCCAGGTGGGGTTGTGGTGGACCACCGGTGGCCTCAGATTCGTGGCTTCCCTAAGGAAGGCTTTCACCCGATGGTGTTGGGCCAGAGTAGTAGTGCCCTTGACTGAAATCATCTAGGCCAAGGGAACCACCTGTCTCTTCAAGGTATTGGGGGCAAGACCTTTATTCAACCCGTCCTGCAGGAACTCTAATACCTTTGCAACAGAAACCCCAGTGGGTTCCAATTGGTGACAAGCGCACCAACTGCAGAAAATATTCCACGTTGCATTATATATCCTGGTCATGGAAGGTCTTCTGGCTGCCTGGATGGTCTGAATGACCTTTGTGGAAAACTTCTCCCGTTTCAGGATTCCCCACTCAAACACCAGATGGTCAACCGAAACCAGGCTGGATCTGGGTGCTCGATCGGGTCCTGGCTGAGGGAGATCTTGTGCAGGGGAATTCTCCAGGGTTTGGCAACTGACAGGCCCATCAGGTCAGTGAACCAAGACGCCTGGGCCAGTAAGGGGCTACCAACAGAACTTCCGCCCTTTCTATCAGTATTTTCCTGATTGCCCCCGGAATCAGGGGAAGAGGGGGGAGGCATACAATAGTCCCTGGGGCCACCTGCACCGGAGAGCGTTGACCCCTTCTGCTCCTCGGGCAGGGAATTGAGCAAAGAACCTCGGGAGGTGCATGTTCTCTGGTGATGCAAAGAGATCCAGAATTGGGCAGCCAAAGCATTCTGTCATCTCCTGGAATAGACTGGGATGCAGTTGCCATTCTGACTGGTCGACTGTGGCCTTGCTCAACCAGTCTGCCTGCACGTTAGATACTCCTGAGATATGTTCTGCTCGTAGAGACAACAGGTTTCTCTCCGCCCACCTGCACAATTGAGTTGCTTCCTGCATTAGAGATCTGGAGTGTGTGCTCCCCTGCCGGTTTATGTGGGCCTTGGTAGCCACATTGTCCGTGAGGAGAAGCACATGTCTTCCCACCACCTCTTGCCTTAGATCCTTGAGCGCTAAGCGGGCAGCCCTGAACTCTAGCCAATTTATGTTGTGGGCGAGCTCCTCTCATGACCACCTCCCCTGGGTGACCTGGGCTCCCAAGTGGGCCCTCCAACCATAGAGACTGGCATCGGTGGTGATGGTAATCCTCTGGGGTTCCCTGTACAAGCATCCCTGATCCATGGCTTGGGACTGCCACCAATGGAGGGAACGAAGAACTGGCAAGGGGACACGAACCCTCCTTGGAGAGTGGCCCCTGCTTGCCCTCTGGTAAGGGAGCAGGAACCACTGAAGAGTTCAGGCGTGGAAGCGGGCCCATGGGACTATCCCGATGCATATCATTTTGCCGAGAAGTTGAGAGGCGCCTCTCTGGAAGACAGGATCAGTGACATGACTTCCCTGATACTGTCTCGACGCTCCTGTGAGAGAAAAACCTGTCCAGCCAAGGTGTCCTTAATGGCCCCCAAATGCAAGATCCGAGTCGATGGTACTAGGTGGCATTTGTCCAGGTTTATTGAGAACCCATGCTCTCGAAGAATCCTGATTGTCGACATCAGATCCTCCTCCACCTGGGGTCTGGAAGAGGATGCTATCAGGATGTCGTCCAAATAGCATTGGATCCTTATGGGTAAGTCTCTGAAGTGTGCCACTATCCCTCAATAATATCTCAATAAGCAGGGGCTCCAAGACACTGCCAAATAATTTATTCCCCGATATTGGGGCTGATGCCAGCGTGCATTTATGCTTGGTATCTGCCTGCCAATGTCTGAGCCATAGCAGTCTCCGTGCTGATACATGAGATGCTATGGCTCTAGACGAGAATTTGACTGCATTAAATGTGGCGTCGGCGGAGAATTCTGCCACTGCAATAATCTTAGCAATGTCCTGGTGGGCTCTGACATTTGATGCTGGCAATATCCCTCAAGTGGAAGAGCCATCGTAGGGAGGACCATGTAAAAAAGGACGCAGCTGTAGCTGCCCTAATGGCCCAGGCGTCAGAAACATGCGCCCTACGGACTGCCAACTCTGCTCTCTTTTCCTCCGGTTTCAGGGCTTCCTCGGCCTCGTTGGGAAAGGTTGAAGAAGAGGCCAGTGCCACAATGGGCTCATCCACCTCCGACGTTTTGAGAAAATTTGAAAACTCTGGTGCCAAATTATAATATCGTTTATCATACCCTGCTGGGACTGGGTAGGATGCTGCTGATGCCCATTGATTTTGTACTAATTCAGCAAACATACGAGGGACAGGAATAGTTTCTGCCTCATTAGCCGGTTGTGAGAATATTAGATCCTCGGATTCGTCCTGAGACCCTGTTGACAATGGATGAGGGCTTGATGTGCCTAGTTTAGTGGTGTTCTTTGCTTTGAACAATAAAGATTTAAAGAGGTGCAGACGAAAAAGGCCAGAAAAGGTAGGTTGGTCTGGAATGAGGCCTTCGTCATCCGACATTCCTCGTTCTAGTGGGTCAGCCTCTGACAACCCGAAGTCCATCTGATGGATCGACCCCACCTCCATGGGAACATCCTGGTCATCTAATTCTGCCTCCTCCCGAATACCCTGGACTAGTATGTCAGGAATATTGGGGAATACCTGAGTTTGATGATGTCCCATATGCGCAAAGGATCAAGCAGAAAGGTATCCCGCTTCTGAAGTAGCCGAAAAGTGTCTGGTCCGGATGGATTGCTGAACTCCAGCTGCAATGCCCTTTCGTATGGCCATCTCCATCCATTGCCTCATTTCAATGGGAATAGTCTCAGGTAATCCCTCCTCCTGTCTTAAACCGGCGGCCGTAGGGGTGAAGGTTGTCTCTGGGATTTGTTGGGCAGTGCTCATTGGAGGAGATATGCCTATGGGAGGCTGTCCAGAAATAGCCTGTCTGGGCTGGGTGGATAAGTCCAAGGGCCCCAACAATGTACTTGGGCCCTGATCCGATTGTTGTGTCATAGTCATCTTGTCCGCCTCCCTGGCCCGTTTCTGCAACTGCCTTTCCAAGGCTTGGTGCCGTCTATGGGCATTCTTATCTGCTGCCTTAGAGGCCTTTTGGGGGCCCACTGACTTATCTCGGGACTTATTTGTCTTGGAGCGGAAGACGTTGTCACCTTCCATTGTGGAGGACTGATTCTTGTGCCTCTAACTTTAATTCTTTTTTAAAATTATTATTATTATTATTATTATTATTATTATTATTATTATTATTATTATTATTATTATTATTATTATTTGTACTTAGGGGTGATGCCTACCCCTGTGGTTGAAAGTAGAACGCTTCTCCAGGAGTGTAAGTCTATATATATATATATGTTTTCTGAGGTTCTCGCGGGTATTTGTATGTGGATCTTTGGTTATTCGGGTTTTCTCCCGCGTAAGATTGGAAGTATCTAGGCAACGTTTCGATGAAGTCTCATTCATCATCTTCAGGCTTCTGTCTTCAGCTCTGTGCTTCTCAGAGTGATGTGAGCTTGCAGCTGCTTCTTCCTTTTAACTGCTAGTGGGGGTGTGACTTGATTGGGTGGGGGCTTGGCTGTGTTCTGATTGGGTGGGGGTGTGTTCTCATTGATTGGGGGTTTGGCTGTGTTCTGATTGGTTGGGGGGTTGGCCATGTTCTGATTGGCTGGAAGTGTGTTCTGTTCAGGTGGGGGTTTGGTTGTGCTCAGGTTGGTCTTAGTTACTGGGGGATTTGAGCTGGTGAGCTGTGATCTTGCTGTTTGGCTTCGAGTTCGTGGTCGTGCTGCATCTTCATGGTGGGGGTTAGTTCGCTTCATGTATGGCTCAGGGGGGTTTGAAGTGGGTAGTGATGCAGCTGCAGTGCGGCTTCTGGTCTGTGGTCGTGTTTCATCTTCTGTGTGGGTGTGAGTCTGCTTTTTACATGGAAGTGTGGTGGTGGCATCTTGTGTGGCCTTCGTGGGTGTGGGTCTGGTGTCATTCATCATGTTAGGTACTCGTCTGTTCATGAGGGCGGGTTTCCAAATGGCTGGTAAGCGGGAGGTGTCATCTCTTTTATTCATGCTGTGTGGGCGTTTTTCTATCTCTATGGCTTCTCTGATTATTCTGTTGTTGAAGTGTTCGGTTTTGGCGATAGTTCTGGTATTTTGACTTTAAAGGCTGAGCTAAAACTGGGGGACGCTGGGGAGGTGTCCCATGGAGGAGGAGGAGCGTCCCGGAGTTTTAAGCCCAGCCTTTCCAGAAGAGACTGAAGCACCTCCCACTTCTGGATGCTCTGAACAGCTCATGGGAAAATGCCCAATACTTCTACTTGCTGAATGGATATATGATACTATCAAGCATCTGATGCTAAGAAGAATCAAGCCTCGTTATTAACTGGGTGGGAGTCTGTCACAAAAAAACCAAAAAAAACCCCAGGGCTATAGTCCAGATTTGGAAGTGAAAAAAATATTCCTGAAGAAGGCAACAGTAACCAACTTTTGTACAATTGCTAAGAAAATGTATACACATGTCCTTGACTTTAAGGAGTTGAGCTTTGTACACGATCATAATTCCAAAGGACTCTCTCAGTGCTTCCCCAATACAGTTAAATCATCTACAATCCAATTAAAATAAAGCCAGAATGCAAAAAAAAGTGAATAAAATCAATCTAAAAACCCAGGTGGGATGGTATCATGGTCCAAACACTCTCCAAAAGATCTCAATTTTGAGCTACTTCTAGAAAACACTCAAAGTGGATCACAGCCTAATGCCCCTGGCAGGCTTTTCCAAAGAACTGGTGCTGCTACCAAAAAAAACAAGGCCTCCAAACAAAGTTAAGCAAAAGTGCCCCGGGGCATGGCTTTTATCTGGAGCCATAAGCCCAGGAGACTTTACTTTAGTAGCCTTTTAAGAAATTTGTCTCTTTAGATTCCTGATGTCTGACCATTAACGATTTCGGAGCTGTAAAATCAGGAAACCACTAGCTGGCAGCACAGAGGGCTTTCATGCCACTTAGTGGTCATTTGTTTTTGCAGCCCTGAATTAGAATGTTCCTGGTGCTCTTTGGAGAATATATACTTTGGGGGAGCATAAAACAGCTTTTACACCACATTACTCTGTGTTATGTTGCTTTTGTCTGTTGCATAGTATGCCTGACATTACTAGTAATTCAGTGAACCTTATTTTTAATATATAAAAAGCTAAACTTAGTCCTCAATATTTATGTCTTACATTATTCTGAGGAAATTACCTCAGCAGAAAAAATGAGTTCTATTTTAACCCCTACATTCATCATCATTTTCAGATTATTGCTGTTCTTTCAGTACTACTCTTATGTTACTATATCAGGGTTCCTTTGATGAAGAGAGAAGAAATTTTTGTTCATTTGCCCTCTAAGAAGCATTCAGAATATTCCACAACTGCTTTGTACCAATGCACTCTACTGCTGAGTGTTTTTTTTTAATTCAAACAGTTCCTAACTGAAGTAAAGGCAGCTGCTTACCTATGTGTTAATTACCATAAATATTTCACTTTACTCAATAAAGGACACCAGAGTGAAAATAAAACACTGATGGGATTCATCTTTGCAGATCCATTCCCCCATGTACTGGATACATCTAAATCTTGTAACATGAGAAACTTGTTTTAATAAACATTGCACAGTCTGTCTTTGAATCTGTGCAACTTGCCTGCCTTCTGTTTGCTGGTACTTTTCTTGTTCAATTTGCAAACAGCTATGTCTCCCTGAGTGCACTATGAAAGTTGGTATGCTGCATATTGAACACCACAGGCCCATCAATTTAGTATGACACAAATTTACCCAGTGGAAGGATGTTTTGCACTGGGCTATTGTCCACAAACCATTATTTGTCGAAAAACAAACAAAAGGGGAGAGCGTCTGCCAGTCCTCTTACAAGAGACTTTCCCACTTTCTGAAAATGTGAGATAATGAATAAAAATGTTCATTACGGAATTATTCACTTTTCTTCATGATTCACATCCCAGTAATTACCATGACCACTCTAATAAAAACTGCTACAAAACGAAGGTCAACTAGCAGTTAGAAGTGTTCATTTTCATTTCAATGTATTCATCTCTGGCTCCTAATGGCCTCAATTTCTCCTATGCTCTTTAATAAATACCACTGAATTACAGGTTAAATCGCTAAATTAAATTATTGCAATTACAGCGCACAGAGCACTGAATATGGTTTACCTTTCCCTGTTCAACTACAGGGGAAGTTTCAATGGCCCGAGAATTCTGATTGCTGTCAATACACAGATTGTTTGAAATCTATGTTTAAATGGTCATATATTTTCTGCAGCTTTTGCACACACACCCCCAAACCCTTTCCTGGACACTTTTCTGGGAGAAGGGCTATCATGGTTAGAGCAGGAATTCAATTTTAGGACCGGACTCAATATAATGCAATACAGGGGCAACCCCATTTCCTCCATGGGTTTCTTCATTATTTCCTTTTGCTCAGAATACATTTACTCTGGTTCAGTAGGTGTTACATGAGAAGAGACTTAAGCAGAATTTTGCAAGAACAAGAACTATCTCATTTATTCCAGTGACTGGAAGGTCTATAGGTATTGGAGACTTGAAGAGAATAAAACACTCCTTCTCTAGAGAATGTTTCTGACCCTTTTTACTTAAAATAATATGCTTTTTTCCTATTATTTTAACTTGCGGTCAAACCTTTATGCTGTTGATACTTTTTGATTACAAGCTGGAGTGTAAGATACCTAGAAACTTTGTTGGAAAAGCAGCATATATGTATTATGGATATGATAAGAAATAAGCACAATATTTTCTAATTATTTTTAGAAAGAATTTAATGAAGAATGAGTTCTCATGTCTTTTCCCCATATTTTGAAACAAATAAACTATAAGCTTTCCATCAAAAATAAGGACAGAACATGAACTCACACACAGAATCAGAATCAGAATAGAGCTGGAAGGAACGATGGTATTCTATTCCAGCCTCCTGCTCAACAACACAAGCATACCCTAAAACGGGCACAAGGGATCACCAGCAAGATTTACAGAACTGGTTCAAAAAGCAACTTCAGAGCATAACTGACTCCATTTTTTTTAATAAAAGGGGAAATTGTTGAAGTTGCTACAAGTTTTTACTGTTAAGAAAATAATGCAACCTTGCTCCTTTGCAACGGGAATGGAAAGAACAGTTTAATAAATTTAAAGGTTTAAGCTGCCACCAGCCTGCAATTATTTTACATGAGCAAATTAAAAATGTTCTTCATTATTTAAATATATTTCTGCATTTATTTACATAGTCCCGCTCCTTCACCTTAATTATTTAGCATGCACTTATAAGAATGAATATCTTAATAATGAATGCTGTAGAAATAGGTTTTTAGGGTTTTGCTTCCAAAATATATGTGAATTTCAGCTACATTTGTTGTGGAACAGCTCCCCCTGACTACTTCATTCCTAAATCTGCAAAAACAACATAGAACAGAGCTAATGAGGGGGAAGGTGAAGGAATTTTTCCCAGTGTTTGAATATTTACAGATACAATCAATGTATCAATCAATCAATCTGTACTATTAATACTAAATATGCATGAATTTTTATTGTACTCACTCAGAGTTACTTAGGTAAGATGGATGGTGTAGAAATGTGATAAATAAATAAACTTAAATTTCTGAGGTTTATTATCCCAAAAAAGTATTATTTTATTTTTACCTATCAAACCACCTGAATGAATGTCCCATCCTAAATGGAATCATCTTCATATATTTGTAGGATGTTCAAATGATTTATTTACTGTATGTATTTACAACTATATTTACATTATATAGACATGTCTGCCAGAGCCATCATTATATTTAGACAGGGCATACATATCAAAAGTGGAATTATATATAAAAAAAATACCTGCTAGGAAACTTAGGCTGATCATAAAATGCCTAATATGGGCACCTAGCTCATCATAAATAGTCAGATTTGCAACAGGTGAAGGGACTGAAGAAAAATAGCAGTGCAGCTCATTCTCTTTCACATGCCTTTTAAAATTCTCGCTTCTGAGAGTAGAGCACCTGGGGGGAGGATGAAGAAAAAAACCTACAGTATTTAATGTTTTGAAAATCAATATGAGAAATAATGCAGCTCATTTAAGATGTGACATTTAGCCATGTTTTGACATAGCATGAATGAGCTTGAATTCATGTACTTTCTTCTCCTTGTATCTTCCTGTATCTTTTCATTTGTGACAAATTACAGTTTGCCATTGCATCAAAATCATCAAACTATTATTTGCATTTGCCTTTCAACTCAGAATTGCAAAACGTATCAGCCTGTCATCTAAAATTCAAGATCACCAGGAAAAGGATGGAAGATAGTACTGCAAAACAAGAGAGGAAATGTGTTGACTCTCTTCTATCAGCCATGATGGAATATTAAATATCTGGCATACCAAACTTCTCAGCAAATATCTAGATGACATGCAATAAAAACTTCAATAAAAAGGATTATAAGAAACTGTCTCCCACCCCAAAATTTAATGATATGCCCTATATACAAGATTTAGTTATAATAAAACGAGACTAGCAAGAATAAAAACAAATAGAACCAATAGACTTGAAGTATGTTTGATATATTTCTTATAAAACATTTGAAAAGTAACAGCAATTAAATATAAAAAATGACCTACCAACAAGCCTTTCAAAATCTGTGGATACAGATCTCATTGTGAGAAAGAATAACTGATTTTCTTTTGAACCATGAATAAGTGCAGAGTTATCCATCTGACAACTGCTACCAGTTTTCCCCATCCTATCTGAAACACACCTGTAATCATGAGTATGACTATGCATTAGAAGTCAGAGTAGAGAAGAGAGTTACAGTTGGATTCTTCCCCAATATTATATAATCTAAGAATGGGATTTTCAACTGTTGTCCTGTGAGGTAAAAATAATTCAATAGTTTGTGTTTCCCAGGGTGTATCAAAAACAGCAAAGACTTCTTAATTGGAAGAATCCTTTTCTGTCCCAGACAAATATGCAAATAAAGGAATTAAATCAGATAGACATGGACTTTTTGATTTGGTAGTGCAAAGGCTATTTTGCAAAACCATGTGCACCCTTTATCAATCACACCTACCTACACGAAGACATGGACGAAGAAAGGCAGGTTCACACTTGTCAACTGGCCCAATTAATATTGTTATAAGATCTAAGGCTGTGAAATAGGTGGGTTAGGTGATAGTTCACACTTTATAGGAGCAACTGTTCACACTTTCGTAAGAAATTCCCCTTGGAAAATGACATGTGTATTCATCCTTTGTCACACCCTTTTCTCCATGTGAAAGACTTAGAAGGATACACTACTGACTCTTTGTCATGAATATGCTTTGGCATTTTATATTCCACTAACATGCACACACCAAATAATGTCACAACATAGAATGTAGCTAAATGCTATTAACTATTATAGAGGGTGGTAAGAGAGGTATGCACAGCTGCTGTTTTTGTGAATAGCCACGTGTTTATCAGAACACTTTATCTGGACTTATGTATATTTCCATAAAGAAATGGCCACCCACATGTTCTCCCCTTTATTGTTACATTACAATTTTGGCCAATTTCCCACTATTACAGTACTAAAAAGGCTTTACCAGATAGACAAACAATACTGTCTGGCAGAAAAACTTAACTATCCTTCTCTTCAACCAGGTTATCTACAAGAGGAAGGGTAACAACCAGAGGAAGTGATTTCTTTAGAACCTCATCAATTTTAACTGAATTGATCATGGAATGTGCCCTATATTTGTGGGCCAAGTAAGAATGTTGAGTTCTGCTGTTATTGACAGACATCCTACTGATAGTTTTGAAGTGACTTGAAACAAAGTTGTTGTTGATGCGATATGTCTTTAATAGAAAAGGTTTTATTCTATTATGTATCTGTAAGAGTAAACAAGCAAAGAAATTAATAAGTGCTTTAATACTACTGCTGAATTGTATGTTTTATAATTTACATTATCACAGAAACAGCAATGCTACTTAACAATCTCCAAATAGAACAGAATGGAAGAAGGTCTTTCCTCTTGGAAACTGCCACAACAGTAATGAAATTCCGCTCCTCTCCTACCCCAATTATTTGGTCAAAGTGAGGAAAGCTCAGGAGACACTAATAGGCTTTTATGTTAAAACAGCTTGCTTACTTTTGGTACCTAAGATCAATTACTGCATTTAGAATTCCTTACTTATAAATGTAAATCGTGTGCATTATGTTCAAATTGATGAATCTTGGGATCCTAGAAATTATACAGTTGATCCCATAACCCTGAAATCTGCCTATCTATTATCATCTGGATAATAGTTCATTGTTTGAACTTTACGGACCAATGATTTAATTTACTGTAATGGAGCTTTTCTACATGTTCGAAGTATTTACAAGAGGTACTATTTGAAAGTAGTTACTTCTGAATTTGCTGTTAGTATCATGTCCCAGTTTTGTCTCATGCTGGTGGTATTCTTATTGGCCTTCCATACCTGAGCCTACTGTTCTTACCCTCTATTAATATGCATTTTCTAGCTTTCACTCATTGAACATTTGAAGGTAAAAGCTTTAAGTCTCAATAAGTATTTTTTTTCACAAATCTTCACAGAAAACTGAAACACATCACAAACAACAGCATCTGATAACTATTTTGCACTGTACTCCAGTTCACACTTCAATTATTATAGGAATGAAAATGTAAATGTTTCCTGCACACCCAAGGCTAGCATGTCAAAGAATCCATCAAGGCTAGCCTTCTATTTGACATGCTGGTTTTGCACAAGCAACATATTCCATATTGTATTTAGAAGAAATAGGAGAATATTCAAATGAGCCAGCCCCAAGTTGGATGTAATTTAATGCTGAGTGTAGCAGTCCTCTGAGTCATGAATGTATTCTTCTACATGTGAGACTACCACATTTTTTCCTGATAACACTCATCATCAATTATGCAAACCATGGAAATCCATTGTTCAAACCATGGAAATCCATGATCAGATTTTTCAATGGATCAAAACAGATGTACAAATCATGACATTTTAATTCTTTGACCATGCCACTTTCTCAAACGTACATTGTCTTCCCAGAGGTTCTATTAAGTACCTATAAGATGAATCCAGCATTATGTGGAAAACTTATTACCTCATAATTTTCTCTGCCTTGCAATTAGAGATTTAATCCTCATTTGAACTAAATGACTAAGTTTCTATTTAAAGAAAGGAAGTCAGAATTATAACCCACATTGCCTTTGTTTATTTGCTTAATACAACTTTTTCTTTTTTAAACAGAAATAGACAGCTACAGGGCAAACGTCTTTCTACAACACGTTTGGCAGAAAGTGAATGAACAGCACATCCCAACAAAGAATTTTGCATGATATTCTATGAATAAAATGCCAAAGGGATTATGGAACAGTAACGGAAATTAGAAGAGAACTTTTGGATTACAGTTGAGGATGATACCACTATGGGAAAGGAGGAGAAATTAGAGAAAGAAGATAAATACAGTTGCCATTTCTTTGGAAAAAAGAGATACTGTTGGTCAGGATTATTAATTGGCTAGAAATTTATAGAGATTTTATTAAATGTCAAATAAACTCCCATTGAGTTTATGAGCCACACATTGATATCCCTCAACATTTAATCCTAATCAACAAGTCCTTTTCTGCAAGAAAAACAGATGTTGCATGTGGATTTATGTGATGAATTTAAAAACTGTTCCTTGATAAACACGCTGAAAGAATTTGTTCAAAGGATCTAGGCAATGGACAGTCATTTCATATTTTTTTCAGAAATGAATGTCCAGGGACCATTGAGTAACTCCTTCATATTTATGAAAAAGCAAATACATTCGAATATCAAAGAATATCAGTGTAAAGTAGCTGTATAATTTGCCTGGGGATGGCTGACTTTGAAGTGTGAGAAAGCATCCCTTCTTTTATTCAGGTGTCAACCCAATCTTTCCCCCAGGTCAAGAAAAGGAGAGCCTGAGGCCTAAGCACAAAATGAAGAAGCCCTATAAGTAAACCAGATTAATCAGCCTCCCTGGGGCTCTAACTTTTGATGACCCTTCTCTCCACACCTTTATTCTTCACTCCCAGTTACCAGCATAATTATCTCACCATTATATAGGCCTGGTTAAAATTCAGAATTTGTTAATAAGAATAGTTGGATCCTAACAATTTTGAGGCTTGTTCACTACTGGAATTTACAGTCACAATTTTGTAGTTTTAAAATCTGCCAAGACCTGAAATGGAAAACAAATAACTATGCTTTGTTTATATTAATTTTAATCTTGTTTTTTTCTGTATCACATCCTTACCACAGACTATTTGGGCCAATATTTCTATAAAATCCACATCAGCCATTTTTGTCATAGAAATTTCCATTTCGGTCTTGCACATCTCCATTTAGAAATATTAGGAACTAAGTGAAGGGAAAGAGCTAAAAGCCCAGGACAGCTGCTGGCAGTTAAAGGGGCAATACCAGACTAGATGGACAAAGACGCTGACAAGTTCCTTTGTTCTATGGTCAATCATTCAATGGCTGTTCTCACAGACTGAATTTAACCCTTTTCTGTGGTTGCAAAATATACAAAATTGTATACTAACCACATAACACATTAAGCCATAAGAAATTAACCAGTCAAACCTAACCAGGCATAATGTGTGTATAAATGCAGCTACTAAATTGATAGATGTCTTAGTTAAGCATACTGTAGGAATACAGTTGAGGACTTACAACGAGTAGTATATTTAAACCAGCACTAGATAATATAAATGTATTCCCATGATAACTCTGCTGCAGTGATTGGAGGCCCTAGCAACCACACTGAATGTGACAATAATAAAGGTTAACAGCCAATATGCTGTGTTAGCCAGTATAAGTATGTGGATCATTTGACCAATCATATTTATTTATATGCATAGTCCTGACAAGCAACCAGACATTCTATTATGGAAGTTCATTTTATTAGCTTCATATTTAAATATATTGTATTTCTGTAATATAAGGGAACTTATTCCTATGTAAATGTATTAATTAAGCATTGAAGAAACAAAAAAAAATGCAGTCTAATAATCAAGACTGTGCTATGACTTGACTTTAAAATGTAAACCAGCTATTTCACCTAAAATATTTATTTTTTAAACCTAAGTTGGTGAATATGGCTGTTACAGTTTTTATATTTGGTATGCAAGGAAAAACAAGAATTTACATGTGTTTCCCAACTTAAATAATGCATATGTCTGTCTAAATCCTCTCCTCTCTGTTCCTCTCTCTCTCACTCACACTCTTCTCTACTCATACTTAAAACCATTAAGTGCATAGTCCAATATTATCAGTTGCTCCACTGTTGTCCTACGATAGCTACTTTACATATGCATGTCAACACTATACCTGCAACTGCCTGATAAATTTCCCTTTGAGGATATCCCCTAAATACAAACTTTTGATGGAAGTGTGTAGTATGGACAGAGATAACACAGAGTTTGGAATCACAACCTAGCACTCTAAAAATCTGACTCAAGGTTACGCTTAGTTTTAAAAAATAAAGTAGATCATTCTTTTCTTTATAAAAAAGGAAAATACATTCTGCTATGAATTTTACTATCACTTAGCAATACAGAATTGCAAAACAAGTTCTTAGTATTTTGACACTGGAAATCTATTTATATTTTCCAGCTGTTTCCCCAAGGTGCAATGTGGCATTATATTGCTACATACCTTGAACACTGAGTCAGCACTACATCTAAGTGGTTTTGCCCATTCCAGAAAATCTCCAAGTTATTTAATTGCAGTTTAATAGGCCAAATCTGCCAATAGATTTTGCTAGTCTCCTCCTTCTGTTCTCTTCTAGGAGCTCTTGAAATACTAAATAAGTAATTCTCTAAAATTTAAATCATTTGCCTCTATTTCATTTGAAGCAGAAAGGGGAAAAAAAAGAATACAACTTGTAGAAATTCTCAGGAAATTCTAATCCAAATCAGCCCACTTCCATTTGCTTCACACATGCCCTTTCCCATATGGGGAAAAAAAGGAGAAATCTTAATCAATTCAGGGCAAGATTCAAAGAGCAGCTATTTGATCTATTAACACTGAAATGAACATTATGCATTTGCTATGATTATTATTTGTATATGTCTCTGGATATGTTATACACATATATACGTATATCCAAATTTATCTATATAATGAATTTATTAAATTTAAATATGAGAAAATTTTAAAACCTCATTTGAAACAAAGAAACTGTAACTGATTTGCATTTTGAAAAATTCAAACACATACCCTAACAGCAGCTGCTCAATATGTCAGAATAATTAGCCTATGCAGATGCAATAGCATACTCACTGCTCCCACCATAGCAATAAATGTTACTAATAAATAATTTGAAACTATGAACTGTGTAAGAATATGAATATGGATTTATATACCTATAGTTGTTTCTGGGTCAGAAATCAAGCAGATTTTTCTACACATTACAGTAAGCCTCCAAGTCTGCATTTCAAATGCATTTAGCATTTTTCAGCATTTGCCTCAAGCAACATTACAAGGAACGCCTAAGAAAGATTTCAATGCAGGTATTAACAGCTCCCACCCACTGGATGAAATGACATCATGCTAAAAAGCAGAGGACTTTCCTCGTCTTGGCTGTAACAAGAAAGGCAGCCAGTCTGATCTTGTTCTCTGTCCCACGGGCTGCCTCATAAGATATACCATGTAGCTTCACTGCCCCCAGACTCACAGTCAAAGCTCCAAAGAAAGCTTAAGAAATCTTAAGAAAGAGGCAATCTGTGGAATAAAAGATTGAGATGAGATTTTAGACTCCTGAATCCTGAGATTTCATGGAGCCATTTCCTCTAAATTAACTAAAACAAGAGAAACTTCTTTACCTAAACTTCAGTTCAGAAACACTTGCTTTTCAGCACTTTCTCAGCCATTTACCAGTAATAATATAGAATAGAATAACAGAGTTGGAAGGGACCTTGGAGGCCTTCTAGTCCAACCCCCTGCCAAGGCAAGAAACTCTACACCACTTCAGACAAATGGTTATCCAACATCTTTTTAAAAACTTCCAGTGTTGAAGCATTCACAACTTCTGGAGGCAAGTTGTTCCACTGATTTAATTGTTCTAACTGTCAGGAAATTTCTCCTTAGATCTAAGTTGCTTCTCTCCTTGATCAGTTTCTACCCATTGCTTCTTGTCCTGCCCTCAGGTGCTTTGGGGAATAGCTTGACTCCCTCTTCTTTTGTGGCAGCCCCTGAGTTATTGGAATACTGCTATCACGTCTCCCCTAGTCCTTCTTTTCATTAAACTAGACATACCCAGTTTCTGCAACCATTCTTCATATGTTTTAGCCTCCAGTCCCCTAATCATCTTTGTTGCTCTTCTTTGCAGTCTTTCTAGAGTCTCAACATCTTTTTTACATCGTAGCAACCAAAACTGGATGCAGTATTCCAAGTATCTATGTATCTAACTATCTATCTATCTAGCAGCAAAGTATCTAAGTATCTATGCAGTATTCCAAGCGTCTATGCATTTCAGTTGTATAAAACAACTGGTTATATTTATGCTAATCAGGAAGCTTAAGACCAAAAAACATGATTAAACTTTCCAATGTAAAATTTTCAAAATGTAATTTTTTAAACTTTCTCACTTGTCAATTACCTGTAAATACATTTCATTACTAATACCTAAGAAGCTACCCTAAAAGTATCCAATCTTCCTGTTGCAGTTATATTGTGTAAAATAGCTCCCCATGTGGCTTGCCTGAGTACAGGTTCTAAGTACAGAAGCTTTGCTACATCCTCTACCATGCCACCCAACATACATATATAAGCTCTTAAAAGAGCCATGCTATATTTGCTCTTAAAGCAGCCATCTATTTATGCTTATGCTACTCTCTCTGCCAATGCAACTAGGTGAAAACCATATAAAAAACTGCAACTGTCCAAAAACTACATTATTTAAGTTGACTGAAAAATGTCAGCTTCTGCTTGTGATCAGTTGCATGAACAGTTAAAAAAAAACATAAGCAAAGGAATTGCTTTCCTTGTGAGAGAGTGAAAGAGAAAAAAGCATAGTACATATTTCTTCCTAATGATATTTATCTTTACTCTTTTTTTTTTAGAATTAAAATACTGTCATTTTCCTATTTAGGAGATAATTCCTGTTTAGAATTAAGCAAAAGAAAAGGTGGGAAGGATCATATTGCCCATTTTCAGGCATTATTTCCTGAGTAGGGCACTGATGAATTAGGCAGTGGGCATCACTGTGTCAAATACAATTCTTTTTATTGTTCCTTAACTTCAGTAGGAGGAAGCTAAACATGTATTTAACTCTT
Organism: Notechis scutatus; assembly: GCF_049901735.1. Classification (NCBI taxonomy): domain Eukaryota; kingdom Metazoa; phylum Chordata; class Lepidosauria; order Squamata; family Elapidae; genus Notechis; species Notechis scutatus. Next base: position 305,030,965 of record NC_142009.1, read on the forward strand.
AAAGTCATCAAGAATTACAAGTGTTTCCAACTTTATTATCCACTCTTAACTTTAAATGTGCTTTTTTCTTTTTTGTAACAGCAGTGAATTAATGAATGGGAGATAAATATGAGACAGTACAGACAATAGAAGCCAATATTCTAGATAAAGATATCAAGAATCATAAAATAAATTGGTTTTGTTTATTTTTGGCAGTCCATCGCTATCAAAGTCCACCAATAGTATGGCCACAAGAATCTATATCTGTATATTTATAAACTGGATGAAATTATCATAAATTGTTATCTTGGCTCTCTGTCAGTATGTGTATGAACTGTATCTGGCACCAAATATCTATCTATTGACAGATAGCTATATCTCAGCAGCCAGTGCTGTCAGCCACTGCTGATGAGGGCTGGAAGACACTTTCATCAAAGTAACATCTGTTTTCAATTTTCATTTATAGATGTGGAAACTCTTCAGCTGGACATTAATCATTCTCAACAGCAGCAATTAGATATGTGAGACATATCAGAACAAATCAAATTAGCCTCTATCTTTAAAAAACCCACAGAAATAAAAGAGAAGGCCAAAAAGCAACAAGCTTTTATGAGTGTAGCAAAAACATTAAAAGAAAATTAAGTACATCGTAATAGTATTAAAACAGGTATGTTTTCAAGCGTTAACTGTTTCTAATCAGGCAGAAGAGAGACTCTTTCCAAAATGCTTAAGAAATTGTGTGTGTGTTTGTGTGTGTATAATGTTCTGATATGGTGTAAGTCCCAATTTTAAAACAGAAAAGGTATTTTGACTGTGGAAGAATTTGGACCAGGATAGGTCATGCTTTCAGAATAGTGCTATTCAAAAACAAAGCCAAGTTTCTCTCCCTCTTCTCGGCCCCCACCACTCCATTAGTTTGTATATAAAACTGCAAAGACAAATTTTAAGAGAAATTGGTAGTAGGTTGATTTCATGTGATGGATACAAAAAGGAAAAAAGCTGAGTGGAATGAAATGTAAAAACTACTTGAGAAACCATAATCTAATTAATTAACATATTAATAATATATTTACTCAAGATTTTATTTACCTTGACACAGTAATGTTAACAAGCATTACAATAGCAGAGAGTGGAAGGTGGCTGGAAGGAAGATTTTCAGCACTGATATTCTCTGAAATCAAGAGTCTAATTTTGATTTATTTCAGTAAAAGGAGAATTGACCTGAAGGTCAAATTGAATGCCAGATGTACAGTCATTTCCATCAAGAGAAAATTTCAGACTGAGGATAGATTGGAGGACCAACCCCCCCTCCAATTGTGGGAGACCCACACAATCTTCTCTAATATTAACAACTTCTTTTCAGCTTACATTATATGAACCCCATGAACTTTAATAAGCTTCTATGCCTTGATTGGAACTATCTAACTAAATCAATATTCAAATTAATTATATGAGTTTAATAGCTGGGAAAGAAGACCTTGATAACAGAGGCCATCCTATGGATCTTATTCATGAAAGAATTAGCACTGAAGATAGCGTGACTCACATATAATGCAAAGCAGAAAAAGCCTTCTCCAATCCACCCACAAGGGCATGTTTCAAACACCCGTTTCTCCTGCTTAAAAAGTTCCCAGCAGGGAAATCCAGATGTTTGGCATATTTTATCCAGGCATCAGAAAAGAACACTGACATCGGTCAAACCAATTCTATATTATCCCATACAAGAAATATACATGCAGCAAATATTGCCCTTTTCATACTTGAACTTTGGATATCTTAGGAAACTTTCCCCAACCTGGACAATTCCCATCATTCTGTGACATATCTCTGAAGGTCATGAGAGTTGTAATCTATACAACTGTCAGTATCTGGATAAAGGGCCAAACTGGATAAAGTTGTCTTGGAATAAGGAGAATTATTTTGATTATATTGTCACAACATCTAATATAAATTTCAGTAAAGCCTGTTTCTATGCTTGCCTATTTTGAGGCAATGAAAGTGCCTATGTCCAGTTTTGCTAACTATTTTTCAAATGCATCCAGAAGATGTCCTACAATTTTTCTGCCAATCAATCATTGTAGTCACATAATAAGTGAAGGACACATTGGTCTTCTACAGTATACTCATAATCCCTAATCCTTCATAAAAAGGGCGTTGGTCCTACCTAACATGCCGCTTCTCAGGGAGTCAAAAGGAGAATCCAGGCTGGGTTGTCTCAAGCCTCATTGCTCTGCAGACTGAATTGAAATCTGAGGACACGCCCCCTGGTAACGGTCCCAGTTCTGAACAAAATCGAAGTGAATTCCGCTGTCCATCGTCCTCTGAAAGGTAGTCCTCTCAATGAAAATCCCTCTCCTGACTCTGACCAGACAGACTTCAGGGTAGAACTGGATTCTCCTTTGACTCCCTGAGAAGCGGTGTGTCTGGTAGGATCAACGTCCCTTCTCCACTGAGCTGAAGGGAGAATCCAGGCTGTGATATACCAAAGCTGGCTGTTGGCTGTCCTACGGGTGGGAACTGGTCTGATCTGAGGTCCCTGCCTCTACATGTACGCCCTGCAGGATCACCTGCCAGAGGCCGCCTCCACCGAGGCAAAAGAGTCAATCTGATAATGTCTGATAAACAGGGTCACAGATGACCACGTTGCAGCTTGACAAATGTTTAGAACCGATGCCTGTGTTTCCCAGGCCGCAATAGTCACCACACTTCTGGTTGAGTGTGCGGTAAATCTCCTGGGCACAGGAAGAGCCTGCAACTCATAGGCTTTAGCAATACAGGCTCTGAGCCAGTGACTCATGGTGGAAGGTGTCACCCTGCGGCCCAAAGTTGACGGCTGAAAGGAGATGAACAGGGATTCAGTCTTTCTGAAGGAAGAGGTTCGCTTGATGTAAATGCAGAGGGCCCTCCTAATGTCCAAGGTATGCCATTTCTTCTCCAGAGCATGGTTAGGCTCTGGGCAAAAGTCAGACAAAATCAGCTCCTATGAACGATGGAATAAGAAGTTCACCTTGGGCAGAAAGGTAGGGCCCAACCACAGAACCACCCTGTCTGCATGAAAAACACAAAGGTCCTTTCTGACTGATAAGGCCGCCTGGCCGGTGTATTGACACCTTGCACATGAGTAGACGCAAACTGGCTTTCCGCAAAGGTTGAAATAGAGAAGAAGTCAGTGTCTGCAAGACTTTTGGCAAGTCCCAGGTGGGGTAATGGTGAACCACTGGTGGCTTCAAATTTGTGGCTCCCTGAAAGAAGACTTTCACCCTAGGGTGCTGGGCAAGAGTGTTTGAGTCCTCGAATAAAAGCACTAAGGCCAAAGCGGCCACCTGTCTCTTTAAGGTATTGGGTGAGAGACCTCTGTCCAAACTGTCTTGCAGAAACTCCAACACATCTGCAACAGACACTGAAGTGGGCTTCAATCGATGGCTGGCATACCAACCGCAGAAAATCTTCCAAGTGGCATCATATATTCTAGTCATGGAAGGTTGTCTGGCCACCTGGATCATCTGGATGACTTTTCTGGAAAACTTTTCCCATTTCAGGACCCCTGCACAAGTGCCAGACGGTCAACTGGAACCATTCTGGCTCCAGATGCTCGATTGGAACCTGGCTGAGGGAGACTCTGTCCGGGGGAATTCTCCAAGGTCTGGCGACCGACAAGCCTACCAGATCGACGAACCAAGGTCACCTGGGCCAGTAAGGGGCTACCAACAAAACCTCCACCCTCTCCATCAGTACCTTTCTGATTGTCCCTGGGATCAGGGGAAGGGGGGAAGGTATACAATAGACCCACACATACAATGGGGCTACCTGCACCGGAGACCATTGACCCCTTCTGCCCCCGGTGCTGGAAACCGTGCAAAAAACCTTGGGAATTGCAAGTTCTCTGGAGATGCAAAGAGGTCCAGAATCGGTTGGCCAAACCGTTCTGACATCTCCTGGAACAGACTGGGATGCAGTCACCACTCTAACTGTGGCCCTGCTCAACCAGTGCCTGCATGTTGGAAACCCCCAAGATGTGTTTTGCTCGTAACGATAACAGGTGTCTCTCCATCCACTGGCACAATTGAGTCGCCTCCTGCATCAGGGATCTGGAGCGAGTGCCCCGCTGGCGATTTATGTGGGCCTTGGTGGCCACATTGTCTGTGAGGAGAAGTACATGCCTCCCCATCACTTCCTGCCTTAGACCCTTAAGAGCTAAGCAGGCAGCCCTGAGCTCTAGCCAGTTTATGTTGTGGGTGAGCTCCTCCTGTGACCACCGCCCCTGGGTAACCTGGGCTCCTAGGTGAGTCCCTCAACCGTACAGATTGGCGTTGGTGGTGATGGAAATTCTCTGGGGCTCCCTGTACAAACACCTCTGATCCATGGCCTGGGACTGCCACCAATGGAACGAGTGAAGTACTGCCAAAGGCACTCAAACCCTCATCGCTGAGTTGTCCCTGGCTGCTCTCTGATAGGGGAGCAGGAACCACTGCAGGGTCCAGGCATGGAAGCAGACCCATGGAACAATGCCAATGCACAATATCATCTTGCCCAGAAGTTGAGACAGCAAAATGATAGGATCCTCTCTGGAAGACAGAATATGTGACGTCACGGCCTTTATGCTGTCCCGACTCTCCTGGGAGAGGAAAACCTGCCCCACCAAAGTGTCTATGATTGCCCCCAAATGCAAGAGACGAGTCGACGGGACTAGGTGACATTTGTCCAAGTTTATCGAGAACTCATGCTCTCGGAGTATCCTGATTGTTATCAGATCCTCCTCTGCCTGGGGTCTGGAAGAGGATGCTATCAGGATGTCGTCCAGATAACACTGGATCCTTATGGGTAAAGACCTGAGGTATGCTGCTACAACCGCCAGGAGCTTGGTAAATGTCCGTGAGGCCAAACAGAAGAGCTCTGTATTGAAAGTGGTGGCCGCCATAGCAAAACCTCAGGAACTGGCGGTGGTCTGGGTGGATGGGTACATAAAGATAGGCCTCCGTCAGGCCTACCGAAGCCAAAAAGTCTCCCTCCTGAATTCCCTCTAGGATGGAAGGAGTGCATCTTGAATCTTCAGTTTATCAGATGCCTGTTGAGCCCTTTCAAGTTGAGGATTGCTCACCCCCACCCCACCCCTGAGGTTTTTGGGATAACAAACAAAATTGAATAGAACCCCTGTCTCCTCTGGTTCCCTGGAACCGGTTGGATGATGTGGATGTCCAGCAGATACTGGATCGCCGACTCCATGAGAGCCCTATTTGATGGGTCCCTGAAGATGGAGCAGCACACAAAGGCTTTTGGGTGGGAGGAAAGAAACTCCAGGGAGAGCCCTGATTGTAAGGTTGTCAGGACCCAAGCGTCCATCGTGGTCTCTTCCCACTTCTGCCAGAAGAGACCCAGACAACCCCCTATGGGATAGATGACTTTGGCGTCACTTGTTCCATCTAAAAGGTCTACCAGAGCCCCGGAACGACCTCTTGCCCTCTGGACTCTGGCCTCAAAGGCCAGTCTATCAGCCTGAGAAGATCATCTCTGGAAGAAGGGTGTATTTTGATGGGGAAAGCTTGCCCCAGCCTCCCCCTGTCTAAAGGAGGGCCTCCTATAATAGGGCGAAGGCTGATAATCAAAATGCGAGGGGAGAATTTTTTGCTTGTCTCTGGTCTCTGTTAAAAAGGGATTCAAAGCCTCCCCAAAAAGTCTCTATTCCTTAAAGGGGGCTGACGTCAGCTTCCATTTGTTCCTGAAGTCCATTTGCCAATTCCATAGCCAGAGAAGCCTACATGCTGTTACATAAGAGACAATGGCTCTGAATGAAAATTTGGCTGCAGTGAGGATGGCATCTGCTGTCAATTGTGCTGTGGCTATTATCTTATTTAGATCCTGATGCACCCTAAGATCCTCAGGTGGAATTCTGCTCTGCAACTGCCTCAACCACCACAAAGAGGCACATGTGAAAAAGGACACAGTCGTGATGCTCTGATGGCCCCGGCGTCGGCTTGGGAGCGCCATCTTCCAGTCCTCCACCTTCAATGTGTCCTCCACGTCCGGTGGGATGACCGATGAGGATGCTAGAGCCACCACTGGACCATCCACCTTTGGCACCTCAATAATGTCTAAAAGGTCTTGGTCTACATTAAATACGATCAACCCACTAGGGCGAGTGTACACCCCAGGGGAGGCCCACTGCCTCTTGATAACATCCAAAAACATCTGGGGCACAGGAACAATGTCCACCACTGATGTTTTCTCAGTGAAGATATAATCTTCCTACTCCTCTCTCTGGGGGGAGATCTTAGTGGAGTTTTGCTAACTATTTTTCAAATGCACCCAGAAGATGTCCTACAATTTCTCTGCCAATCAATCATTGTAGTCACATAATAGTGAAGGACACATTGGTCTTCTACAGTATACTCATAATCTCTAATCCTTCATAAAATTAGGCTCTTTGGGCCTAATGATTACCTTCTAATGTGCATTCAGCAGATTTATAGAATAAGCCATTTCACCACAAAAATAATACTTTGCCATATTTGACAATTGCACAGCAAATTTTACTTTTTATTGCAATTTTCTATTTCCAAACAGATTGGAAATATAATTTGAAAATCTAACCATAAATCAAAACTCCCCTAATATTTGCTTCATAATAACAGTGTTTTCCAATCTAGAATGATCTTAGAATTACAGCTCAAATATTATTGTAGAAAAGATATGGAAAGTCAGCTGAACCAATCCATTCACTAGAAAATGCGTCCCCCTACTAGAACCTAGTACGGATAGTTCTCAACTTAATTGGGACTGGATTTCTGATAGTAATTACAATCAGAAATTGAGGCACCCATGTGACCTGACCTGATTTTATGTCCATTTTAGCAGCACTTGTTAAGCAAAACACTGCAGCCATTAAGTGAATATGGGGTCATGAAGCGAACACTAAGGTCATAAATGCCAATCTATTCTTATGAATGGGCCTTTTTTGCCACAAACTGGCAAAAATGCCTGAAATTAGCAAAAAAGTCATAAATCAGTCACATGACTGGAAGATGCTGCGAACAATTTTAAAGTTGAGCCAGTTGCCAAGCACTCAAAATGCAGTCATGTGACTGCAAGGGGGGTGGGGATAAGGATTTTCAAAGGTCAGAAGTTCTTTATGGCTCATAAAGCACCCATTCACGATCTGTCATAATTTCAAATGGTCATTAAATGATAGGTCATAAATCCAGGGTTACCTACATATTTGTGAAATAATGTGTACCTAGAAAAAGCAGGTCAGAGAAGTTTTGGCAGCACAGAGCTTTTCCACGGAGGAGGTAGTACATTCCATCAGAGAGAAGTCCAAATTAAGAGATTGGACAGAGGAGGGGAGAAGATATTAAGGATAGCCATACTCTAGAATCTCTCGGGATATATCTAGAAAGTTAGAAGCTTATAGCAATAGCACTTAGACTTATATATTGTTTCACAGTGCTTTTACAGAGGTTTACAGAGTCAGCATATTGCCCCCAACAATCTGGGTCCTCATTTTACCCATCTCAGAGTCAACCTTGCGGCAACTCCTTGAGTGAGCAGTGGAATCCAACTTCTGGAGTGAGCAGTGAGTTAGCCTGCAATAGTGCAGTATTGCATTCTAACCACTACACTATCATGGATTCGTCCCATTAGGTGTTAGCAAATAAAGGATTAGACTTGGTTAGATTCTGCTGTGTTGTCTTTGGGCCTGAGCCTGACAATATCAAGACCACTGCTGAGAGGATTCTCCTTCCTCCTAATTATTTATTCTAAACCCAGAAACTGTATTTGGCACAAAATTGTCCAAAATAAAGTACTAATTCATACCCCAATGACAGGACCATTCTTCTAATATTTCTGTTTCAGATTATGAGTGAAAAAATGCATAATACATCTAAGTAAGAGTAAAGAATTCTGTACATAATAGTACATTAAGAAATGCCTCAGTATAGTATTTAGTTAGTGAGGATTTAAATACACATATTAAAGCCTTCACCTGCACTATGATATACCTTTTAAAAATTATTATTTTAATCAACAGTTCTCTAGAACAGAAAGAAATATCTCTGTTGAAACTTGACAGATATTTCGCCCTTTAATTAGCAGCAATGACAAAACTCAAAATGGAGCCAATAAAAGTTTTTTCATCCTATCACAATTTGTAACATGAGTGACTATTTGGGAATGGGGTGGACAGAAAAGGAAAGAAAGGTTCATTACTCTTCCATATGTACTGAAATTTAGACATAGAATAGAGACATTCTATGCTTACTATTGAGTTTTAAAGATCCTACATTATCTTAAATACAGATAGTGTATTTAACAACACATGTACTTAGGCTCTAAACTGAATATATATATTTATGTATCCTGCATTTAGAATCTATTCAGCAAGGCTCTAAAGTGGCTTACAAAATTACAAATAAAATCAAAAATCATAATATTAGCAGATGTAACATTATTGTAAAATAGCAATTAAATGCAACATAAAATATTTTAAAATGGTCCAGAAGAACTTTCAAGGAATCTTCTTATGGTACCACTCCTTTCAAAAACAACGAAGTTAGGTTTCACTGGAAAAATATGCCGTATAAATTGCATACTGCAAATGAAAATGGCTGTCATCCACTTACCACCTTATCACAAAAAACAAGAGTAACTTGCAGCCAACCATTGCCTGGGCATCTTAGCATGCAAGCAGATTGATGAAAGAAGCAAGCATTTGTTTCATGTATCTCAGTTTCAAATCTTAGCAGGGTTTATGAATTACCAGTAGTCTCATCATTTTATATCACAATATTATACATTCCAAATGACTGTAGCTGAAAACAGTCTTTTGGTGGCCAAAGGCAGGACTTGATATAGATGGGTGAGAGTCATAAGGACCATCACATCACAAAACTAGGCAAGTCTGGGATTTGTACCTGAATTCTGAGGATTTTGTTGTTAACTGTGCTATGCCAGGAGACTGATTAACCTCCATCGCATTGGTGTTATTTCTTAGTGACCACATAGGTGAATTTTCCTATTGACAATCTGTCTCTAACCTGGTTTTCAGATCTTCCTATATTGTACTCTTTGCCACTGTAACTGAGTCCCATCTTCCTTGTTGCTGATCATCCTCTTCCCTTTCTACAGCTATCATCAGAGCTAGATTTTGTACATTGTGTCCAAAGTAGGATAATTACACTATCATGTTTATTTGTTTCCTATTTCAAAATAGAAGGAAATGTGCTTCAATATTTCGGCGATCATGGTCAAACATGGTTCTGAGAGCCACAAAAAAGGAAAATCAGGATGATGTACAAATCTGGGCCACAGATTGCTCATCCAATTACATTAAAAGACATAAATTAATGTGTGCTTGTGATGCAATTTGTCTCTTCTTTCCAGGAGTCAAATTGTCACTAAGTCATGTACCACAGCAGTCTATCTTTGAAGTCACTGAAATGGCAATAGCAACAGCAATACTACCAATAAAGCAAGACTGAAATTCCTATCAATGCAAATATCTGTGAATTTAAAGCCCCCCACTGGCTGGTTATATGTTGCTATAAATAAAGCTATCTACGTGATGTAAGCCACAAAGGTTTGGCAGTGGCAGCTATTAAAAAATTATGACGGATGCAGGTGTCTTACAAAGCAGAAGCCTAACCTCAACTCAACTATTTTTCAGCCAAGGATGAAGTTTCCTCAGCCTTCTATTATTTCAGAATATTTTATTTAACACTTAATAAATGTGACTCGTGGAAAAAAAATGACTTTGCTCCCTTTTCTTAATTTCATCTGTTCCATCAGCCAAGAGAAATACACTAATTTATAACTTGAAGGGAGCCTGGAGATACTGTCACCCACCATTCATCCAAATTTGTCACTAGCATCCCATTAAAGCCATAATTATTTTTTAATTAAAACTAAGGAAACTGGCATGCATGTGCCTACTTTATACATCTGTTATGGGTTAAAATAGCTTTTTTATATAAAAAAAATGTTTTTTAGACCGCAGTCTTTTGTGGCCACAGTCCATGCCAAAGAAAACGCAAGCTTGCTTATTTTCTCTGTGGGGTGCAACAAGCGCCTGTGTATGCCTGAACAGATTCGACTGGCCGTGAAAAGAATTCTAAATAAAACACAAACATGGAATTTGGCAACCCCACAGAAGCAAGCTTAAGACTAATTCCAGCATGCGAACGACTCACACAGCAAGTCTGGCTCCACTATAAATGAAACCAGGCTCTGTAAAATATCCAGTAAAGTTTGAGAGACCAGATTTAAAAGGACAGTGTTGTTATTATTGTTGTTGTTGGTATTATTATTCTTACTATAATAACTGTATACGGTACCTGGTTCAGGTATATTTGTGTATGTAAGTGTGTATGTATGTACAAATGTGTGTCTGCACATGTTTGTGCTTTCCATCAGTCAATGTTTATTTACAAATTAAATCAAAACAATTTTGCTTGTGGAGTTGGGAAACCCTGAAATAAGAACAATGAATGCATTATACTGTATTAAAACTGACCAAAACAGAGTTAATTAAAAGATATTCACAGAAAGTTTTTTTTGGGGGGTTGCCTGCTATTTCTGGGTATTATATACAACAGACTATCATATAAACTATATTTATATTATATGTGATTCAACACATTTTGGAGAAAGATAAACAGAGAAAAGGTGAGCTAAAATTTCTTTTTGTGACACATGAGTTTTTATTAGTGGATAATATTCTGAAACATTTTTAAATGTCAGGGAAATGTTCTCCTTTTTAAATAGGATACATCATACTCTAAAATAAAATATACAATGCAAAAAAATTTGTGGCTGGCCTGCCCTTTGGAACACACATGCCCACTGCACAATTCAGTGATGCTGATTTATTTATTTTTTAGGAAAACCCTTAAAAACTACCGTGTCTCTCATATAATAAGGCCGGGTCTTATTTTTTTTGAGCCCCGAAAAAATGGCTAGGCCGTCTTTTCGGGGGTAACTTAATTCCCCCCCTTGCATCTTCGGGCGGGCAGGCAGCGATGGCTTGGATGTTGACCTTGGCGTTGGTGGGGCACTTCATATTGGGGTCAACGTAGGCAGCACCATATCCGGGTGTCCAACAAAAGTACTTCCTAACGGCAAGCCCCCCCACCATCCCCCCCCCATTTCGCATGTTTTAATATAGGCCTTAATTTGGGGGGAGGGGCTTAATTTCATTTCATGCCTATAAAACATGCTGGGACTTCCTATTGGGGGAGGCCATATTGTTGGAGAAACAGGGTAGGATAGCTTAGCAGGCCCTGGGGAAGGACAGTTGTAACTCTGCATTTGTTATGAATTATTTTTGCTCTTTTTGAATGTTAGTGTTCTCCCCAACTTTGTGTTTAGTGTTGTTCTGTTGTCATTAATGGTTTATTGATATTCAGGGTTGTTGTTTTTTAATGTGTAATTATTAAATTATTCTACAACCACTCAGAACTACTTCAACAATTAGGCAATTTATCAATTATTTAAGTAAATAAATAAATAACTTTCCAATACGGTAATAAACATCATAATCCAGATTTACATACTTTGTGACAACCAGCACTTGTTTTTCCCATTTTGCAGGTGCAAGGAAATTTCTGTTACTTATTATGACAAACTCAGCTTCCCTCCCATTTTTGAAGTCCCAGGAAAACAACAATAAAAGCTATTGAATTCCTTGGCTAATAGCCTATATTTGGTTTTGCAAATTACAAGTTGTTCTAAATCAGGGATAATATGAAATATACAAACTCAGATTGGTCAGATCACAAATTATTAAGGAAAATTCTAGCAATGAAAATATCTAGAATTCTAGCAATGAAAATGTTTTACATGCAACTCACTGCCACTATCAAGAATACTAATACTCAGTGGAGGAGAGACAACAATAATTTTACAGATGGACCATTTGTGTAAACCAATATCCTTTCTAGTTGACTTTAAAATAGAGCCTCAAATGTGTTACTTACATAGACTGTGTAACTTGGTCCTTCTCTAACTAGAGATTCACACAATTTATATAGAAAGAGATTAAAAATATTTAAAGTGCAGTTTTAGGGATGTTTTCCAAATGCCCCTGTCATCTCAAATATTCACACCTTCCATAAGTTCACAGACTTCTAATTTTTTTAGACAAATTCATTTTTTAAAAAATAAACTTGTTTCATATGTCCAAGACTGATCATATTGAATCATTGAGGCTTTCATTTCCCTCTTTTTGGAAGAGGCTAAACGTTGTTCTGATCTTACAAAACCGGCTAAGCTTAACAAGATATACCAGAAAATCACTTCTTCCCTATATTTATTTTTCAATATTTCATTAATTCTGTTACAAAAATAGTGGCAGAACACACTGAAAGAAGCACTTTGATTCAAGACAGCTCTGGGGTAACTTATTTTTATTATACTGGATGCAAACCCGTGGTCTTCAAAATTTTGACCTATAAAATAATTAATAATACTGCACACAATATTAAGAACATTCTACATTAAGAATTGCTTTGTGCTGTCTTTTGAAGAATGATTTTGAAAAGCAGCAGCTCTGGGGAATTTGTAAAATGATAGGATATATAGATGGAAGGGTGGATAGATGATGCTAAATGAACAGACAGATGGACAGACAGACAGACATATATTTACAGATTGACCACTGGCTACTTTGACAGTAATAGATAAGAGGGGGTGGAGAAGGGGGGGAGGGATGTTTTGCATGAGTGTTTTGGATAATGCATGACTCTTTTTTGTACTAAAAAATATTTACCAAATGATTTAATTCTACAGTCACCTACCCCTTTGGTCAGTTATAGTCATAGTCATTCATAGACTAGATTGACCAACAGTCCTAGACCCATCATGTAATTTCCTTGTTTAGGCTAACTCGTTCTGAAAGCCAATTGTGATGTGATCAGTAAAACATGGCTTATCAAGATGTATAAATCAAGCAATAGAGACATGATATATTAATAAAGTACTCTGGGAAATATTATAGAATTTATATTGGAAAAAATACATCAGTTTGATTATATTTCAAGTTTACTATGATGGTTAGAATCATGCAGAATATCTGAAGAAAATGTACATTTTGACCAATTTTTGATGCCTTGATATGGTAACTAAGGATGCTGTCCCTGTTGGCTATGCACAATTTATTTTCATTCTTTCTCATACTATCTTTATAAACTCAGTTTTTTCTCTGGCTTCTGATTATTGAAAACCATTATTTCCCAGCCCTGTTATTCCAAATTACAATGACAATATGCCAAGTAATTCCACTATCAGTACATCTCTCAAACAACTGCACACATCATCTACAGAGGAGTGATGTGATCTTCACATATATAATATATATGGGAAGACTGCTTGTGAAATAAAATCTGTGTGCTATAGTATCCACAAAGACTTCTTCATTATATAAGCATTTATATTATATATGTGGACTTAGGGAGTAGCCTATATTTTATTAATGGGCAAACTACTCAGTAGGATTTCTATTCTTATTTCTGGGTTCTGAGAAGTATAGCACACTATGGTGAAGCAAAACTGTTGTGTTAGGTACTAGATCAAATGTCAGAAAAAATCTCACTGTCAGAAAAACAGGGATCAAATAGAAAGCAATTCCACTGCCATAGATTGACAACTGCATAATATAACCTCTTATCAAGATAGTATATCTATACCAGAATGTAGGCATTCACTTCAATGCAAAAGATTATTAGACCCTTTATACCCCTCATATACACAAATATATAAATCTAGTACATTTTTGTTCCTAAATACAAATTAATATATAGCACTGAAAACAGTTGAACGGTGCTGTTTAACCTTCTCTATAATAGTAGTATGCCAAACTGTTAGATACAAAACACCCAATAAAATGTTGATAATACTGTAACTCTATCCAAAGTTTTCAATTTATTAATTATGACTCAAGAATTAAGATCATTTTCATGGAACATCATTCGACATATGTCAGATGAAGTACTTCTATTAATATGAGAAAATAGCTGGAAATACCTTATTACATACATATATCCAAAAACCTAGAGCTAAACTTCTGCGCTGAGCACCAGTGTGTGAAGTTTCCATACTCCCCAACTTGTTGGTTCATTTACTAACAGACAAACATTCCTCTCCTATTTTTAATTTTTTTAATGAGATGTTTGCAAAAAGACATTCAGCTGGTTGACTGCATTTAATAAAAACGATGAGTTGTAAGATTAAGGTAGTGCAGCTGACTTTATAATACAAATCACCCATAGTGGTTTATTCTGTTGCTAAGGTGATGTTGCTATAAAAAAAGGAAATTTTTGTTCAATTTCTGATGAAAGAAATATACCAGATTTTACCTAAGTATTTGACTGCTCCATCTGGAAACTAATCTTCAGCATGTGATTTTTCTGGCATATAGCTTAATCTTCAAGAAGTAGTATCTTTGATTATATGTATATTATAGTCAGAAGTATCTTTGTCCAAATGGCATAGAATAATGGTCTGCCTATGTCTTTAGGCACGATGTACAATTGCAAAAGCTTCATCTGACATTTTCTTAGGGCTGCTGTATTTAGAGAAATGCATCTGGGAGAAAATCTGTAAATGAAATAAGCCATAGAGGAACAGGCCAGCATTTTTTTCTTGCTACTTCTAACAGTCACACGCATATCACTTTATATATAAACTAGGACAGGTTCTTATTCAAAATATATGGATCTTGACTTATTTAAAAAATGAAGTCCTTTTTTTTTTAAAGTGTCAAGTTAAAAACAAGTTGTTGCCATCTCCAACTGGCAGTTATCTCTGAATAATCCCCTTCCCCAGAGGGCATTTTTCCCCCAAATTTCAGGAGGGAAACTAGCCAATGCTTGAAGAAGCAGTGGATTCTTTTTTAACATTTTTTAAAATCATACTATTTTACATTGTAAAGGGTTTTAAAAATATATTAACCTTACTCTATAAGCCCCTCTTTTCCTATTGAAATTCCTTAAATGGCTCCCTTGTGCCAATTTGATCAGAAAAAAAATCCTTCCTTTAATTTTGCGAAAGCCAGGACTTCCGGTTTGCAAGCTTTCGGCAGCGGCAGGGATTCACGACACCGCGCGATCCCTGCTGCGTTCGCCGCCAAGGTTCCCCCGATCCGTTTGGATCTGGGGGATATAGCTGCCCCGTAGAGGCAGCTGAAGACAGGGGATCCGGAAAGGGGTTTGGGGCGTCGCAGACCCTCCCCAGCCGGCTAAACCCCCTTTTCCGAGGCGGAGGAACGGCGGTCAGCAATGGCCGCCACGAAGAAATCTGCAGCCGGACAAGCAGGTGCAGGAGGGAGAGAGTCGGAAGAACAGTTAAAGTTGCTTCTAACCGGGACAAGACAAGAGAAAGTGACCTGGAAACTTGGAGGCTGCTAAGTATGTATTGTCCCTAGTGAGAGTTACAAGCTGCGAATACTTTACAAGGGAAAGTTTTTTTCTTTGTTCCACTCTCCTTCCTAAAGTGACAGCGGAGGGAAAAAACCCTTTTGGCTGTGAGTGGGAAGGGAGAGGGGGAAAAATTGGAGCAAAATTTGAGAATAAGGAGAAGATTGCCTAGAATTTTAAAGAGTTACTAAACATCAATAAGACTTCCAAAAATATATTTGAAAGGGAACTTTGTGATCAAACTTTAACTCCAGAAAGAGAAAGTGAAGAAGAAGAAGGTATTTAAAAGAAACAGCCTGTTTGGATTGTTTGGTGATTTTGGAACTTTTGAGAATTATTTCTGATCAAAACATCTGGGTGGTTGTCTGGAAAAACTTTTTCTCTGCACAATGGCATCACTTGTGGATGGATTGAAACTTGTATATCAAAAATATGAAAAAGAAAAGTAAGAAGGGAAAGATGGTCTTGGCACTATTTTTCAATTTTTGGAAATGGCGGTTTATACTTATGTGAAGCAGAATGAACAACGGGATGAAGGGGACAAAGAAGAAGCCATCTTTGATGAACAAATGACTTTGGTTGGAGAAGGGAAAAAGAAAGAGAAAAAGGAAAAGAGGACTTTAAGATCTGGAAAAACAAACCAAAAAGAGAAGAATAAGGTGAAAAAGAGACATTATGTTAGGAAACAACAGAAAGGGGGAAAACAGAATAAAAAGGAGGTGGAGAGACAAGGGGTTAAAGAGGACAAGGAGAAGAAGAAGCAAGGGAGAAAGGAAGGGATGAGAAGCCCTAATGGTGGGGAGCAAGATGTTAAGAAGCAAAAGTTTTTTAGAGATAATGGATAAACTTTATTGATAAAGGGATTCTAGAAAGGTACATAAGATTGTATTTTTATATTTGTATTTAGAAATAACTATAGAAAATTGGAAATAATATGTAATTTAAAATGTGATAAAATATTTAACATAAACTAGTGAAATTTTTGTTAAGAAAAAAGGAGTACTGCAATGAAATATGATTTAAGATTGTGATTTGGGGGGGGGTAATAATTTTTGGAAAGCATAATTGTTCCCACAAAGGCATGATATTTAATTGAAATGGATAAAATGTTTAAGATATAAATGATTGTTAATATTAATGATCAGACTATGGTATATTAGCGAAATTTTTCGTGAAATGATAGATTTGAAGTAGAAGAAGGAGGAACATTGTAATGAAATAATGAGCTATAATATGTGATGTGGGGGGGGGAATAATTATGGAAAATAGGGCTCCCATAAAAGTATGTGATTTAATTGAAAAGTAATGTGTTAAACGTTCAAGATATAAATGAATATTAGTACTAATGATTAGATTTGTATCATTTTTGATAATATAGTATAATTTTAGAATGTACCAGACAGAATCCCAATGTAAGTTATGTGTTTTATATTAAGTATTATAAATATAGGGGAGAGAGATAAAGGCATCATACTCCATATAGTGTACAGGAGAAGTTTTTCTTCTTTTTTAAAGAAGAAAAATAAATGGATGGCTGGAAATAGAACAGACAAAGAATAATAAATATTATGATCTGAATTGAGAGGAGATACATAAAATAAAATTGAGAAAATTTAAAAGAGAGGAGAAGTTATATAGAAAATTGAAAATGTTAATAAGATATGAAATGGTATATAAAAGGAATATGAATTTGAATTTGTGTCTGTACCAAGAGTTATAACCCAGGACTAAGCAACTTTCAGAAAAGAGATTTTTTATGTTTTTATGTTTTGTGTTTTTGTGTATGTATGTATTGTTTGTTTTGAAGAATTAATAAAACTTGTTTAAAAAAAAATTTTTTTTGGGAAAGCCAGGAATACAGTAGAAGTTTAAGGTAAATATATCAGCTGAACAAGTCAAGTTACCTATTCAATATCCTGAGAGATTTGTTCTACCTATAATAGCTACCTGGAACAACATCATCATCAGTGTATCTTCCCTGTGATGGCCATCCTGTAATGAAAAATGTCATGTCCAGGAAATGATTGCTTTCTGTGAAATGTTTAAAGGCAGAGGTTCCCAGGTAGGAGTTGCCAGGAATCATAGCTGAATCCCTTTGCTGATATTCCCTTCTTTTTCCCATCCCCACCTCGGTATCTTGAAAATCCCCATTTTGGTTTTGTTTTTGAAAGTGGGCTGCATTCTAATTATAGAGAAGAGAAAGAGAAGAAAACAAAAGTGCAAATAGATTTGTTTATTATTTGGTCAATTATCAGAGCAAACAATTCAGGCCTTTTACCAGTCCTCCTGGTTTTCTGTCTTCCAAATTAGTGTTCTCCCCAAATATAAAGCAAAAAACATTGGTTTTTATTTTGAGCGGAACCAACCAAAAGCCACAAGAAAAGATGAAGGCTCATATTATTTTTGAATGGTTTTCCTGGAAGAATCCCAAATTCTTCCCCCTTTGTTTTCTTTTAGTCTTCAATTCGAATTTGTCTTTTCCCAGAGGGTTCCCCTGCTTAATATTTATAAGCTGCTACTAAGTTTTAATATAGATTGGTAGACAAAAGGAGGGAAAACTTTCTTCTCAGTCCCCGTGATACATTTACCTCTTTTGATTAGGGCTTTGTTTTTTTGGTTTTTTGAGCAGAGTTCAGGCCATTAAAAATAAAAGAAAGACTTCTATGTTAGGCAAATTTAACCATTATATCTGCATCCTACCCATATTAAATTCATTTCTAAGGTGTTGAGAACAGTCTTTTGGAACAAACATAAGACTTGCCCAAGGCCACACAACAAGCTTCATAACAGAGTAGGATTTGAGCATAGTCTCACAAATCTCAGCCAAACATCTCTCTATTGTTTCCCCTGGCTCAGGTTATTATTTAAATACTTTTCTTTTTCAGGTCTCCTTGCATTTTACATGCAATGTTCCAGACTATTATGCCTGGCGAAGGAACAGCGAGCTGATGACAACTACTGTCTCTTTTCCACACCTTTTTTAAAATGCAAAAATAGAGCTTTTCTCTTTTAATATTTCTGATGCTTGTTGACCAGTGTCAGTTTTTCCCCCATACAGTAACTGCTTTAAAACACTGCATAGAGCATCGCATTAAAAATTAATTACACATGTTATTTTATTGATAGTGCATAATGTAATGAGCACCAGCTGTGCTAAACATCCAAATTCCTTTTTAAGATAGCTATAAAAAGGAAAGAAAGAAACTATACTTCCAAATGCTTCTCATGTCAGAAAGTGGGGGGAGAGAGACAGACAGCAACATCTTGTATGGATTTGAAGCAGAATTATTTGATTTAGTTCTACATTTGGAATGTTTGAAGAGTACAGGCTCTTGGACTGGGATATTAGAATAAAATCCAGTTAACTCTCTAATTGATGGACCCCATTGTCTTGTTGCAGCTTTATTCTCTGAGTGTTTAGATTATACGATCTACTTCTACCTGATAACTGTCATTTAACATGAGCACATAAATATACAATATCAAATGCCTAAAAGTTGCAAGCATGTACTTTTAACATCTTTTAATATTTTTATCGAATGTGTTCTCTAAATGATGATGATTTGCCAGATTGAATCAATTTAAGTATCTTTTTTCAAATTAAAACATTGGTTAACTTAAGTAACAGCAGAATCACTGTACAAGGGGAAAAGATTTCTCCAAAACAAATTTTACTTTTTTTCTTAATGCCTATAGGGGTTGACTTCTTTTGTATATGCAGTGTTTGTATTTTTTACACTCATCCATATCTGAACCATATTTTAAAACTATGTAAAACAAGGCTATACTTAGCCATTTGATTGTGTTTGCTTATGAGACCAAATGAAAACATATAAATGTAGCATTGATTTTGTCTGAGCTAAGTTGGGGAGAGGGGAGTTCACAAATTTTACAAAGTGCAACTATGACACACAAATTCAATTTTTCCAGATATTTTATGAATTTCACCATAATCAATAAATAATGTTTGCTAAACACAAACTTTAGCAGTTTTCACCTTATTCAAAGCTGTATTTTCTCAGTAGGAAAAATTCTCTGTTTATATGTGGTATTAATATATGCCTTAGTAGTTTTTTGTCTGCGTATGTACTTAATAAATAGCCCATGTTCTTCTTACCATTTTTGTCACCTAAGTGGATGTAAAGGGGAACAAGGGCAGACTATTTTCCAATGTAGTTCTAGAGTGTCTGGTCTGCATAATGATGTAACTGGTATAAAACAAAAATTGGCTATTATCTGTTCCCCTCAAGTCTTGATGAAAAAAATGTGGATGAGATTGCATTCTCTACTCTGATTACTGTTTTGTTTTCCCATTGATCCTCGGTTTTAATAAACCCAGTCTGGAATGAAACAAAAGTCTGCATCTTGTTTCACTATGAAATGTGCAGAACACATACCATATTATTAACATAAATGCTTCTGAAATAATGCAGCTTTCTAGACAGATTGTATTAATTGCATCAGACTTTTTTCTTTTCCTTTCTTCTAGCAAGGGTGGTCCAATCTAGATTTCTCATTGGCTGGGCTGGTATATAAATCTAACAAAAATTAGTTTAAGGATAATAGTGGTGAGAAAACAGAAAGAGAAATAACTACAGTATTTTTAACCATATTCCTACATGCATATATATCCTCCAGTTCAATCCCATTATTTTCTTATAGGTATATTTTATATAATCAAGTTTTCTTCTAAACTATACCATGGAACACCAACAAGGGAACAAATATCAAATAAAAAATGTTAATTTCTATTAATTTAGTAACTATTATTTTCCTTTACTACTTATTTTATTGTGTTTATTAGACCATAAGTCATTATTTTAAAAGAGAAGTTATGTTGAGTAAATAGGTACAAAATTGTTATTCAAATGTATCGTAGAGGTATCTAAATGTTTTGCCATCACACTTCCCTTTAGTATAATCTTAATGTTCTTACTGCCCCCTAAAATCCAAATACCCAAATGAACACAATTGAGCAATGAAAACAATAAAATGAAATTTAGTTTTTTACAAAAACATAAAAAATAAAGATCTTCATACCTCCTTTCATGCCTCTTCCTGCATCTCCCTAAGGAGGTACACCTCACAGTTTGGGAAATTCTTACATAATAGCTACAAAGATTTCTAAAATGGAGAAAAGTCTGTATAGCCAGCAAGAACCTAGAATCACAAAAAAAAGCCGCCATGCACAAAAGTATAGATCCAAGCACTAAAAAAAAGAATAGCTATTCACTAATGGAATCAGTTACTACAAATCAAATCTAAATTTGCTTACCAAGAAAAGCCAAGAATATGCTTTTCATACACAGAGCTCTCTTGATGATGCTAAGGTAGACATTGAAATCATATCATGACCTGCATTAGATAGTTTCACATATTAATCAATGTCTATAAGGACTGTCCAGCTCACTGACCTGCATATTGTGTACCCTCCATTGAAATGAATGACTCTGTAGACAGGTTAAGGCAAACTTGTCAAGGTTAAGACTTCTGGAATTCAACTCCCAGAATTCCTGAGCTAACTGGAGAAGGAATTCTGGAAGTTGAAGTCCACTAGTCTTAAAGCTGTCAAGTTTGAAGACCCCTGGGTTAGGATTCACATGGCCACAAGAACTCCCTTACTGGTATCATTACACTTCTAACTTTTAATGTATTATAAATTCTTTTAAAAAATCAACAGTAGATTCTGACACAAACAAAAGTGTGTGTGTGTGTGTGTGTGTGTGTGTGTGTGTGTGTGTGTGTGTGTAAAGAAATATATATAAACTTTTCTAAGGTCACAAAGTAAGTACTAATGTAAGAAGATAAGGATTTTATCCATTCAGTGATATATAAGGAAACCACTGAAGTGCAGTAGGAAGCAGCACAAATAGTAAATCCTCTTAGTAGTTGTTAATAGATATGTTAAAAGACACAGAAAAACTAAACAGAAAGGTCAGGCATTTTGCTAACTCGTGTGCCCATACACGTGCATTTATTTGTGCATACATCCCACCTGGAGGGGACTGTGTTTTGTATAAATACTTCCGAGTCTAGTTGCCTTCACTGAACTTAAATAGTTCTATCAGTACTACTTCTAACCTCTCTTCCTTCATCTTCCTACTATTCATAAAAAGCTAATCAAAACAGAAATGATACAAGACTGAGAATTCTGTGATTCCCTTCCAGCTTCTAATGAAAAAGACACTACAATATTTCAACAGAATACAATTCAGCAGGGAGAAACCTCTTAGTGAAGGCAAAAAGACATGGCAATGGAGATATGTGCAGATATTTCAAAGCAACATCTTAGGGAATGGGCTTATCTTGCAGTCATATTTTCCTGAGCTGACTTTATGTAGAATTCAAAACATGTAGTAGATTAAAGTAGTATAAGCAAAAAGAATAGGGAAATATAAAGACCACTGTAAGCACTCTTGCCATTACAAAATGCTCTATGCATGTCATTAAGACTCTTACACAATTCATATCACAATCTTCTTTAATAAAATTCATTTTGTGTCCTGCTGAATTCAGTGGGGAGGAACTCCCAGATAACTTCATCTACAATGTTAAAAGATTATCAGGATGTGTTGGATACATGGCAATCACAGTTTGGTTTGTACCAGGAGCTATGGGAAAAGTGCCAAAGTGAGATTGGCCAACCTTTAATGAGTTGGTCAAAGTATTAAAATATATGGGAACTATAGAACTTGGGAGCCATCTGAAACAGCTAGTGTTCTGTGTCAGTGGTCCCCAACCTTTGTGGCTTGGCCACACAGAAGGGGGGCAGATACACATATGCGCTGGCCCACCACTCGGGTGAGTTGAGCTGTGCTCACACGTATGTGCACACCAGGATGCCTCTTGCATGACCCAGTTCCAAATAGGTCATGGCTCCGTAGTAGGTCGCGACCTAGGAGTTCTGGGCCCCTGTTTTATGTGCGTAACTTCTGGAATTTAAACCTAGACTAGTCAATAAAACATTGAATTGGAAAGTTAGGCAAAAAAATATGCAGAGCTTTTAGCTTGCAACCAGATAGAAGACCTCACTGTTGCAAAACCTGACTGCTACTCTATGATCAGAAGAAAATATGCTGCTGCCACAATATAGTTGGTAAAAATGAAATAGAAAAAAATGAAATAACAAATGCTAAATACCTTGGATGTGAGCTGTCATAAGTATCCTACATGCGAACTAAATAGTTGGAACAGAACAGTTCATGATTTCTACTCAGAAAAATGGACAAACCATGAGGAAATTTCTAGAGAAAAGGCAAGAACTGTCCCTTGATTTATTATTATTATTTTTTGTTGTTGTTTAGAAAACTTATATTGCTGCCTACTCACACATGGCTATTCAAGGAGGTTTACAAGGATATAAAAATCCACAATAAACCTATGGGTCAAATTATCATACAACACAGAAAGACTTTCAGAGTTTTCATACAAATTAAATTAGATTCCAAGTAATAAAAAGCTATTACATTTAATTTTGTGCTGAATAACAGCTAAAAGGGAGGAATGATACTATCTTTATCCTGTTATCCTGAGCCTATGGACAAAAAACAGAGCAAGTATTTACAAATATTTATACATAGGGTTTCTAGAGGTCAGATGCTGAGCACACCTTATATGTACACCTGTTTGATCAAAAAAAAAAAAAAAACACCTTGTGGGGAGTATTACTTGCCAACTGGAAAACCCAGTAGAAGAGATTGTTTCAGTGGAGGGACAACTGCAAGATGTGCAAACTAAGAGCAACCAAATGTGATCTGCTCTGCAAGAATTTCTCCTTTCGTTTCCTTTTCTTTCCCCTCCTCTCCTCCCCCACCCCCTCCCCATCAGTCATAACTGCTTACTACCTTCTTTGAAAAATATCACCACAGATAAAGATGAATATATGCGTCCCAGGATAAAGTTGTAGTATCCAATTTAAAACAGAACTACAGCTAGGTGAAGCACCAACTGCTAAAAAGCAAATACTCAAGGCCATTGTGCCTGAAAATATCTGTCTCATTTTCAATGCAATGCTTGATTACATGTTCCTTGATTAAATGTGTACTCAAAACTTAACTTAAAATAAGTATTTTTTTCAGTCTTTAGAACAGTGATAAAGCAGCTTATATGACTGTATTAGAAGAAAATTAATGGCATATAGATTTAACAAATAGACAATAAATAAAACTGTAATAACTGCTTGTATAAACACAGTGTGTGGCCTGATACTAAAATATTATCTCAGGTGCCATAGTATCAGATTGTCCCACAATTTAAATTGGCACAGCTTTTTCATTTAAGATCAGTCCAAAGCAGGGCCGGGATTCTACCGGTTTGGACCAGTTCAAGCAAACCGGATGTTAAATTGCATCTGGTTCACCGATCCGGTATTTGAACCGACCGGCTGTCCCACCCACCTCACCCCTCCCCTCCCAGAAGTCTTCACGCAGCCCATTTTCAGTGCAGGTAAGTGCAGGGTCTGCACAGAGGCTCTGGGAGTTGGGAAAACGGGCCTTCCGGAAGTCCAGAAACAGGCTTGTTTCCAGGTTCCAGAGAGCCTCCAGAGCCCAGGGGAGACAGTTTTCATCCTCCCAGAGGCCCAAGAGAAACCTCTGGACCCTTGGGAAGGCAAAAAATGGCCCTCCCAGAAGTTCTGGTAGGCCACACCCACCCAACAACTGGGCAATGAACCAGTTGCTGGGATTTTTGAATCCCACCCCTGGTCCAAGGGCTAGGTGTCCAACAATATAGGAGTGAATATATAAAGGTGCAATGCTCTTTCTGGGTACATTATTTTTTCTTATCTAGTCTTAGATTTGTTTGTTATTTTTCTCCTCACTATTACTGGTATCTGTTTATACCAAAGGAAGTATGCCAATGTAATAGTATTTGCCTGCCACATTTTCTATAAGAGCTCATAATTTATATTATGCTAAGTAAATTGCATAGAAGCAAATATACAGTGGGAAAATAATAGTAATGTTAACTACAAATCTCCTCATTCATGTAAACCAAGCAGATCATTCAAATAAATGCTAGAGTTAAGGATATGTAATCAGTGTTTGTCACTGACCTTTTGTTATCACATTCATTTTTTCATTTTGCATTTTCAGATCTTGCGCTGCAAACAAGAGAGGTCTTCCATCTAGATGAGACTCTCTAAGACTGATCCTTTTCATGGAAGATGTCCATATTGTTTATGGAATATTTATAGTACCAAGAGTACTTGCTGTTGACTGGTGTGTTTTTAAAAGAATCACAAGATGTTAATTATTACTTTTCAAGACCTTAATGGTTTGGAACAAGGCAAATTACTTGTAAAGTCAAATGTAAACCTACCAACTTTTAAGGTTAATTATTATGACATTCCCTGTCCATATCTTTGTTTTCAGGAGAATGTTTGGTGGCATCAGACTTTAAGACTTATTTTTAGAACTTTGAAGCCCAAAAATTATCTCCTTCATTGTATTCTATCTATGCTTCAACTCTTTATCTTTTCTATGAATTTTATTTTAACATTCTTCAGATTGTGTGTTAAATTCTTGTTCTCTTTTTAATGCACTATTTTATATTGTCAATATATATTTTTAATTATTGTTATTTTGCATGTTTTGTTGGATGTGGGGCAATGCAGGTTACAGATATTAAAATAAAACAAATTTCCTGTATTTAAAACCTGAAGCCTACTTTAAATCTTTTATCGAACTACTTCCCCTATGTAATCCCTTTCACTGAATATGGATTGTTTTTCTAAAATGCTATGACAGCATCATTTATTCACATATAAAAATATGGAAAAATTAGGTTACAAGGATGCATTCAGGTCATAAGAAACCAGTAAATGAATATTCACCTTGGAAAGTAATAACTAAGCTATATGTGGCCTAGAACTAGACACCTTGCATTATCTTAACTTTTAAACCAGCCAACTCATCCACACTAATAGCGTATCATGGTTATTTGGTAACATGCGTCAGACAATTCAAACATACTGAACAATATCTAAATGTTACCATTTCTCAAAAGAAAAACCAATATTTTTTCATGTTCAGAGGCCTACTGGGAAAATATATTTTAGATTATAAGTAGTTTAGGGCAAAGACTGTTATGCCTCACAAATCAGTCTATGCCAAAGAAATAAAAATGTGCAATTGCAAAAATAAGCACTGTAAGCCTTAGACAATATGTGTGGCTAACTTGCTGTAATAAATGAATGCTAGCTACGATGGTATGAAAAAGCGTTAAAACATGAAAGAAATCCCTTCAACTTACATTTATGTAAAATTGTACATGTGTAGAATTCTCAAGTGTAGAATTCATTGTTTATTGCAACTCATATACTTATATTTCATTTATTTTTGCTTGGTCCATTTCTGACCTTTTTGTTTTCCCTTTCATTCTTTATTCTTTACTTTCATTTCTTCATATAAAATTGTTACTTTTTTCTTTTGTATGTCCATCTCTTTATCAGATCATATAAAAGTTGTAGATCACTGACATTATGCTTTTGTTGCTTATATTATGAATATTTGTAGAAGAAGTAAGTCAAATCCTGATCTTCTGGAAGGATTTTCTTATTAATGATAGCCTTAATATATTACAAGAAGAAAACAAGAATGTCTCAAAAGGGTATTATTCAAACCTCATTTCTAGCCTAATCAAAGATTTGACAAACTTCAAGCAATAAATGAAATTTTAGAAGAATAATTTTTCTTCCACAATTCAGTCTGATTTTTCCTTTGCCATTTAAGGGCTAAAGGTGAGCCTAGAGATTTATTTCATTTAATATTCTGGTTCCCACTATGCCCAATCAAACTTGAGGGCAACATCTCCCAGTAGTTATTATTCAAAGACTTATTACTTCTGCATAGACCTTGCTTATAGCCCTTCTGATTAGTAGTCATGAAAGCCAGCAGTCATCAAATGCTGGAGCAGTGGATATCATTGTTAAATTATGCACTTCATAAAGATATACTTGTTTTGTTTCACTGTATCCTAAGATAGGGACTCCAAGGGGTCATCACCAGCTTTTGAACTTCTCCCATTGAACTTCCTTTGGGTTTTGGCCAAATCTGGGTAAAATTAGTGGACTACTTTTTCAGTGGTATTCAATATTTACAAAGTCTTTTCCATAAAGATTGGTTTCCTTTCATTGCTTTCCATACAAGTCAGTAATGGAACAAAGACAAAATTAATGAGAGGCTTTTATAGCAGTGGAGGGAAAGTGTGCGGACCACAAGTATGCCATGTTCCAATGAGATCTGAAGAACGCAAATCATCAGGCAGAAAGACTTCAGATGCTAACTGTTATCCAATTAAGTTTAGCATAAACAGCCCAGAGAGATGAAATCTTGATATCAGAGTATCACATTTGTATGAGGATTCTCAGCCATTTGATCACAATGCAGTATAAACAAATCATCAGCCCCAGTGTTGGTGGCAACATCTGAGATCAACTAGCCCACACCCCCGGCAAAACAAGACCAAACTGGTTTCAATTCCTGTCTCAACAATGATAAGGAAGATTTCTAGTGCTTTAGCTCTGTCCTTATATCCAAATGGACCTGATGCTTCCAGAGATATATCATGTTGGCAGCTGATCTTCAGAGAGCAAAAATAAAATGTTTCTGTTACCTGACAACTGACAATGACATCCAAATGTGCCTGATGTCTCACTCTGAGACCCGCCAACTGAGATTGCGCGCGCACCACAGCAGGACAGGCTCAGGCAGGGCGGGACTGAGGTTAGAGCACGGAGAGGTGGCGGTGCGATCACTGATGCATGAGGGTGGGAGGAGGCAGTTATGGAGGCCGCCGGCAGCTTTGCAGGCCTGGACGGCCCTGAGGAAAAAACAATAGAAAAATCTGTCAGTGGTACCGATGTTTGAAAGCAAAGATGGAGAACAGGAGCAATGTAGGGCTGGCATGACCTACGGTACATATTTGCTTAACAAACTGTAATGGAAGGAAGGAGAATAACTTTGCGGAACTGGATAAAAAGCCACAATCAAGCCAACCTCTAGGTAAAAAAAAATTGAGCCCGGGCCTGTAACTGTAATATAAATAAGCATCTCAGAAAAGATGGTCCCTTGTTTTCAGGAAGATAATGGGAAGGAGGAGGAAGTGCATGTTGAGTTTGTGCGATAGATGCCAGCCTTTCAAGGTAGATCAAGCTAGGAAACCATCCATGCAAAGGTTATAGTAAAAGAATCTTGCAAGTCTGAATGCACTTCTCTCTCTTTATCATCTTGAGAACTAGGGAGAGTCCTGTCTGAGTTTTCAGTTTATAACTCTAGCCTGGACTCAGATTTGTTTTACCTAGTCACTGTCCTGGTTATGGGTCTTCCTCCTGTTTCTCAAGGTTATTCCTTCTGCCCATTGCATAACTTACAGAGGAAAGAGAGACGGTATTCAGTAGAAAGGCTTCTCTCTCCACTAAGGCCTTTCCTATGAGAAAGATAGATGATTGTACCTTCCACTCTTTTCTAAAATGCCTAATGTGTTTAGTACTACTATTTGTAAACCATCAAGGTACATGGGATGGGATTCAGTATAGTAGTAGAATAGCTACATAAATAAGTGAATGAATAAAGGCTGCAGTCATAATACCAAAGACAAAACTTGACTATGAAAATCATACTTGGCAAATCTCTGATCTAGATGATAAATTTTGAGCATCCTTATTTTATTTGGTTTGTCTGTGGCATTTTTTTCCTTTTCTTTTTATCTGTGTGTTTGCTTAGGAAATATTTTCTTTGCCTATGCCAGATCTTTTCAAAGGAAGGGAATATAAATATAAACACATAAGCAATTGTTTTGGTGTTATTTTCCTTCTTCCTCAGTAACTCTCAAGACATTGAGCAGTTCTTGTTATACGACTGGTTGCTTAACAACTGTTCGAAGTTATGACTGACCTGAAAAAAATGGCCTTATGTTATGTAACCGCACTTCAGGCACTTGGCAATATAGCCACTTTTACAGCCATTTGCAGCATTCTGCAGTCACATCACTACGCTTTACAGCAAATTTTCATAAAACTAACGTTTCTGGTTTTTTGGCAAAACTGCACTACAGCAAAATCATGAATTCCCTTAATAACCAGGGTGTTCGCTTGACTGTGGCATTCACACTTACAACTATCACATTTCCTTATACAACCACCACAAAAAGTCATAAAATCAGGTCGGTCATGTTTTATTACCATTACAATTTATAAGCATAATGGGCAGGCTCCATTACAGACTTAATTTGAGAACTACCTCTATAGGGTCACTAGTATCTTAATTTATCTGTGACTAGATTATTAGTTATTTATTGGGTTTTTTTTCTCTTTTTTTATTCCTCCATAGCATAAACAAAAAGATTACAGGTAGAGTTTAGCTATGTATTATGTCGTAAAATGGCCAGCACCCTAACAAACTTCTGTCAAGTTTCCAAAAATGTGTGATTTATTTCTGGAAGCGCCAAGCAGCAAAAGAAATGTGCTTTAAAAAGAACATGCCAGTTGTTCCGTACAAGTATAAATTAATACTGTTGTTTTGTTTGTCCTAAAAACCAAAATAGTGATACAAAAAATTATATTTAGACAGAAATTTTCCAATAGTGTACTAAATAACTGTGATTTGCTAAAATCTTCTTGATAGTTTATATATTTTTGCCCACTCTCAAGAGCTGCTCTGACCATAATTTACTTGGTCAAAAACACCACTTCTGATAAAACAGATTTGTACGCAGGAAATAACCCTGTAAAAGTTCTCAGCAACATTCCTGCTGCTTGAAGACGCAAAAAATGTAAGAGTGATAAGAGAGGACAATGTACGAGAATAGTCAACTTATAGGCATTAGGGAGGAGCACCAGGTGACATTGCCAGAGCTATAGGGCATGTGTTTAGGAATCACATCAAAAGGGGATTACTATTTATGACCATCCTAATCCAGCTCGCCAAGAGAAAAAAGGGGGAGCTGCTTGCCAAGTTACTACTGAACCAGGCCCAGCACACTAACACAAAGTGCCACAACTCATAGCTGAAGCAACTTTATACAAGTGCCAGGAATCGAGCTCCCAGAATAAAGCATTTATGGCCCATCGTGGCTTTGTCGCTACTTGAGCTGCAGCCAACAATGCATTCTACATGTTTCATTTCTGCATTATATTTCCCATGTTAAGTCTATACAGAACATAACCTTTCTTTGTTACTAATAGCTGGAAAGAAGCATTGTACCCTCAAACTGTATTATTCATTTAAAACACATACACGCATATCTAGAAATCATCTGTTATTTAGAACTGTATTTAGTCTCTTTTTCTGGTGTGTTGGAAATGCTTTCCCTCTTGCTCTCTTGGCAGTCATCAGAATGACTTAAGCAATTAAATAAAAGCAAAAAACAGACACATACAGCATGAAGTTAACTTTTAGTTAAAACTCAGGCTGTATCCATTTTTCAATAATAAGTATTTGGCTGCCACCAACAATACCTGATGCTCTTGAATCAATATATCTATTGTAGTAATCAACTCCAGTTTCTGTAATAAGCTTACAAGTATAATAGTCTGTCAATTTATTTCATGTTAATTTTATAGATAAAGGAGTTTTAAAAAATGTGTGTTTGTAATTTCCAGCTATTTAAATACAATGCCTATCTATATTAGTATATACCTCCCAAAATACAAATCTTTGAAAGAAATAGGAATACCAAACAAATAACAAAATGCATCATAAAAAACACCTAAGCTATTCACTATTTTTTTTCCTCATAAAAAATGCGGTTATACTTTATTCATGGATGCCTTGTGAACCCCACGTGTCTTCAAAAGCCTCACACCATGTTCTGAGTCTGCAACAGTTTGTCTGTCGGTTCGACAGTGCTGTACCCATTTAACAGCTTCAATGAGATGGCTTGCTGGTAGTCCACTTTGAAGGGACCACTGAGGGGCCCCTGGGGGATGTGGGGGGGCTTCTCTTCATTGCCTCACAACAGCTGAGTTAGAATTCCATACAAAAGGGGCAGATCTGCTGCTTGGGTCTTCAACGACGTGCAGCTCCTTGGCGAGGAAATCTCGGTCCAAGGGGATTTCAGGCTGGTTGAACTCGGCCAGGAAGACGGAGGCACTTGAGTTGTACCGGTGGAACTGCAGGTACTCGCGGATGAGCTCGTTCAGCAGGAGGGCCTCGCGGGAGGCGGCAGGGCGTGGCTTGCCCGGGTCGTCCAGCGTGGCAAAGACCTCTGCCTGGATGCGGGCCCGAACCTGCCCCAGCGCCCCGCCTCGAGCCAGCGCCTCCTTCAGGGCTGCTTTCAGCTCGGCAACCATCGCAATCTGCTAGCTATTCACTGTTTTTATTCATACTATTACCACTGTCAAATCACAAGAAGATATCAGATATGAGGAAAGAAAATGTAGATAGATTCCCCTTTTCAGCAATTTTCTACTCAATACCTTTTTTTCCACTCAAGGATTCAAAGAGCTATTGATTTTATTTCAGAAATCACCCAAAATTATTTAAATTATAATTTTAACTGAGAAAGTGCTTTGATTGGCTTGGTGAATGTCAGAGATGGGAACTGGATCCTGGTTATCACATGCTAGTGACAGGAAGCTTCTAAACAGCTTTTGAGGGATAGACACGCATTGTAATATGGAGACTATATTATAGTAATCTAAAATTGGGCTAAAGGACAACTGTTTAGCACTGTAAACAATTGCCTAGTGTATATTCTATGCTTTTACATTATTTAAAAGATACTTAGAATCACTGGAAAAATAATCTGAAATGTATTATCAAACATATATATTAATAACTC
Organism: Notechis scutatus; assembly: GCF_049901735.1. NCBI lineage: Eukaryota > Metazoa > Chordata > Lepidosauria > Squamata > Elapidae > Notechis > Notechis scutatus. The sequence goes on from NC_142009.1 coordinate 305,062,128, forward strand.
TTACTTGAACTGTTCCCTGTCACCTAATTCTAAGGCAACATTAGACTTATGATATTAATGATTTTATTATTTATTAAAATATCATTAAATTTTTATCCCAACCTTATTACTTTATAAGTAACTCAAGACAGAAGTCATATCTAATACTCCTTCCTCCTCCTATTTTTTTTCCACAACTCTGTGATACAACTTGGGCTGAGAGAGAGTGAATGACTCAAAGCTAGCTTTCATGACTAAGGTGGGAGTAGAACACACTGTTTTTTGGTTTCCAGGTCATCACCTTAACTATTCGACTTTGAAAATGCTTGTGTTCAATAATGGACTGCATGAAGAAAGAGACTGAATCCAGATAAGGTATCAATCTGCTATGATTAGCATAAACCCTTATCTAAGTATTGGAATCCAATCTGTGGAACATGTTGTAATACTTGTTCATAAAATATATGGGTGACTTGGGACTGCCATTTAACAGTAAAGGATCCCTAGATCTACAGGTATTTAAATATATAAATACTTAAAATTGGCTATCTTTGACTATTCCAGAGTTAGTCTGATCTGGACCTTTTTTTTATAGCATACTTCTCATGAATGAAGGTGAATTTACGTGTCCCAGTTCAATGTTGCAGGATCCAATGTAGATCAGTCACTGGGACCAGAGATTTGTCTCCCAAGCTTTTGGACTCATGCTGGAGCCAATCTTCAGTGAAGATGAATCTGAGTCAGTCCTCTCTAGTCCCGATGACTAACCCAGATTGGATCCTGCATACTTATCACATCATACAATACGCTGTTTCAAACTGGACTATGCTTGAAGAAGCATCAAATGGTACAAAAAGACTACTGAGCTGCAAATCAATACATGGTATTATGATCATATTACTCACATTTACTTGAAAGTTCTGCAAAAATTGTCACTTGCTTTCTCTTATCTGTAAACAGCTTGCATGCCAATTATCTGCAGAACTACCTTCTTTATGAACTTGCCTAAGTATGAACAGAAACAAACATTCCTGGTCACAGATGTTTGGATGCTATCTTTCAGGCTATTCTCCATCAGGAGCTAAAATTGATTTATAGCCTTTGCTTTTTAGGACAAAAAGATTTCTTTTTAATTTATTGAAGTGAAGAATCATTTAATTTACTAGTAATAGTTTAAATTTGTTTCAATGTTTCAGTGCAGTTTATTCTTTTGTGTATTAACTGCTATTGTTACTGGATTTATTCCATCTCAGACACAATTGAGGAAAAGAGCTGTATAAATACTATTTAAAAAAAAATAAACAACTATAACTATTATTTATGATTTCCTCCTCCTATTTGCCTAGAAGGCCTACTTTTTCATTAAAAATAGCATTTATCCTCCTCATGTTTTTCATCTATTTCTCCCGGTCTGAAAACTATAGCTAGCATGGTGATCTGATAGCTACAGATGTGAATCCAATAGAAATACTTCATCCTTGGCACTGAATTCAGCACTTCAGTCTGCATGGACTGCATTTGATTTTGTCATTTATCTTAAATGGCTAAGAGACTACTGGGGCAACACATTTGTGTGAAGTTGTTGCCAAACCACAAAAGTGAAGGACCCTAAATCCTTGGCATAAATACTTGAGCTCTGTAGCATCAAGGATAAAATATGTGTCCTTTGTGGTTTTTATTTTTAAACAGAGTCTGGACCTTCAAGATTATTTACACCTTGCTCTCCCACCTTCTCATTTCAAATTGTTACACAAACAGGTAAAATATGATACCAGCATAAACTGTACCTACATTGCAATCTGGAGGTGACTTGTCTGTTGAGCCAATGAAAGCAGATGGCAGATGTGGAATGCCTAAATATATAGAAATAATTTTGCTTGGCATTTAGAAAATGCATAGATAGTGTCATGATCTTTTAATATCTCAAGAAAGAGATAAAGTAAGAAGAGTTAAGAAGAAACCCTAAATTATTTTAAGATTTAAGTTTTAATTTCTGAAAAATATATATTCTATTTACATAATGTTACAATTTTACTGATGCTATTTGTTTCACCAAACCTACAATGTATAAGTGTTGTTGATTCTTTATGTATGCCACAATCACTGTGATAATTGCTTCCCAGAGAGAGAAAACTTGTTTGTAGAAATTACAAATCCAGGACTAGTCTTACTTCAAAACAGCCATAGGTTGAGTTTACATTTTTAGAAGATGTTTTTGTGACAATTAACCCCTTCCCTCAAAACATACAAACACACACAACACAAACACATTTATTTTTGAAGCTCACTTTACAATTTCATTCTGATTTTTCTCCACTCTTATTTTCTTTGGCTTTCTTATCTGGGTTTAAAAATCCAGACAATCACTAGATGTCAGTAAAGAATTCTGAATCTGTTTGTTGCCATCTACCGAGGTTCAAGATTTTTCCAGTCCAAATTTTTCGTATATATATATATAGATTTTTCTATAGCCCTATAGTTCCCTAGATCCAGAATGACACCTTAATACAAAATGACTACCAATATAATTCCTGCTCTTCCATTTTCAAAACCAGCCAAAATATCCATGCTGAAAAGGAAAGAACCCAAGTTATTGACTTTACTATTTAGCTGCACCCACTGGAGTAATTTATTTTCATCTGAGAAAAAAAAAATACCGATAACTCTCTCCACAAATAGAATTGAGAATTTTGAGAAGCCATTTCCACAGAACTCGAAAAGGCACATACCATTCAGCTTTTTTAACTTCTCTCTAGAATTTAACAAACCAGACTGCACAAAGGCCACAGGCCTTAACATGTTATGTAACTTATTCTAACCAAGGCTTTGCAAGTTTTTTGCACAAACCACACCTCAATTAAATATGAGGGTGGCTAATATCTTCTGCACTGAGTCATATCCCTTGGGCTCTTGAGTAGTTGCCAAAATAATTCTAAGACAGTCAGGCCTACAGCCTCTTCTGTTAGACAAAGTGATTCTTAATAGGTAAAAGTAATGAGAAAAATTGTTCAAAACAACTGCAGATAAGGCAGGAAAAAAAAACACCAACCCACAGCCTTTCCCAAACTGGTCTCCTCCAGATATACTGAGCTATTACTCCTTTCCCTTCCCAACCTATACTCCTAATAGCTGAGCTAACTGATGGATGAATTCAACACATCTACAGCATGCCAAACTAGGAAAACCACACTATCCTATAGTACAGGTAGTCCTTGACTTCAGTGATCATTCAAAGCTACACTACTGAAAAAAGTGACTTGTGACTGGTTTTCACATTTACGACCGTTGCAGCCTCCCCATAGTCATGTGATCAAAATTCAGACACTTGGCAACGGACTTGTATTTGTGATGGCTGCAATATCCCAGGGTGATTTCGACCTACAGACAAGCAAATGGGAAAGCCAGATTCCCTTAACAACCACATTACTAAGTTAATAACTTCAGCGATTCAACTGTGGCAAGAAAGATAATAAAATGGGGCAAAATTCATTCAACAACTGTGTCTTTTAGAAATAGAAATTTTGGCCTCAATTGTGGCCATAAGTCAAGCGCTACCTATATCTAACACTGGCACGAAAGACAAAGATTATGATATCTCTGGTATTCAGATAGTCCTTGGCTTATGACCCTTCGTTTAGTGACCATTCAAAGTTAGGATAGTACTGAAATAAATAACTTGCAATTGATAAACACATAACTGTCACAGCACCTCTGCAGTCATATGATCATGATCTTGGACTTGGCAACTGACTCACATTTATAAATGTTGCAGCATCCCTAAGCCATGTGATTGCCATCTGAAACCTTCCAAACCAGCTTTTAATAAGCAAAGTCAATGGGAAGCCAGCAGGGAAGGTTGCAAGTCACAGTCATGTGATGTCTTCCTTAAAAACCATGACAAAAAAAAGATCATAAAATTGGTGTGGTTATTTGATGCCTCACTTAACAATCACACCACTTAAAATGATTTTTTCTGATCTCAATTGTGGTTGTAAGTCAAGAACTAAGTGCATTGCCTATAATTTTAGAATTAAGTATGGATTAAAGACAAATAAATAAATACCAATTTAATAGGTGGTACTTACTATGAAAATAAAACAATTACATATTAGATTTATGCTTTGAGACAGAGATAAAAATGTGCAATATTCAATATATATATAAATAAGTGTTCATGTAGACAATGTTGCTTAGTAATAGCTGAGATATTTCATTGTAGAAACTTTGGTTTCAGCTAGCTCCAAATTGGAGAATATAGTAATTATTTCCCCACTGCAAAACTTACAGTTTTGGCAAGCTTTAAGATTTCTCCAGTTTCATTTCTGTAGTGCTATTATTTTTAAGAGACATCAAGGTTAATCCCATTGTAACTCTTATAAATATTCTAGATTTTGGAGAAAACCAAAGTATCAGAATATGGTAGAATAATAACAGAAGAGGGATTAATAAATTGTTACAGGTTTTGCTTTTAGGGTTCTCATATTTTACAGTAAACTTTTTTGTCATATTTTTCTGCAATGTAACATTATCAAATACTACATTTTTTCCTACAGGTGTTTGAAATACATTATGTGCTTAATTTACTTGCATCATAGGTCTGAATTTTTTGAATTTGCATTCAGTGCTAGTTCAAATACAGCATAACAATGTTGCTTAAAGGAAATACAATTAACTCTGCTTCTAGTGCTGGAGAAACCAAGCCATATTTCTATTTAACAAGGAATACACACAAACACACACACAATAGTTAGATGACAACAGCATACAGAAAGTTATTTCTCTGTTGTTATTTACAGTTGTCTGGATTTTTGCAGTCCAGATATAATAACCTTCAATCAATACTCTTCTCTCATCTTTATGTTGTCGAAGAGAACATCCTCAAGAAAAACTAATATTTTAGAATTTTTTTTAAAAAATGTTTAGATTGAAACCAGGAAAATGGAAGCAATCTATCCTCAATATGTACATAATACTGACAACCCAATGGAAGGGAAAATTGGGTGAAGGACAGAAGGCAGACAGAATTAATTGGTGTGGGGGGGACACTGAGCAAAAGCTAGTTTATACTGCAAAATTGTATTGCAGTATCACAGAAATCCAAATTGTATCATTATAACAGTAAAATCCAGATTATAAATTACCTTGGACTTTGCCAATCACAAGCAAAAATTTGCCTTAAAATTTGGTCTATTGGAGTCCTATTAAAAAGCTAACTAATATTTTTTACAATAATTCAATTTAAAAATTAAAATTCTGCCCTTTCCTTTAATGTCCATATAGATTATATTTAGAAAAAAAATAAATGAAAGCAAAGCGTCAATGCATACTAATTAAAAACAGAGAATAGGTTTGCTCAGCTAAGAAAATTATATTTAATACTAGGACTGTTTATTCTTATCATTACCATCACTATTACTTTCATTCTTTTTCCATTTTTCAAAGAAATATATATGCTCTCTAGTTTAAAACACATACATATTATAAACACAATAATAGAATCATAATTAACATTAAAAAATTAACCCAAGGAAATATAATACAGCAGACCCGAATCATGTGAAATAACATTTAATTAGACTTATTCCACAGGGAATATATTAGAATATAAAATATACTTTTATCTATTTTGCATATTGGTATATTCTTTAGACCATAAGTTATCATTAAATTATAGTTACATGCTATACCAATTTTTGAAGTAGTACAACAGAAGAACTAGGCTAAATACTAACGTGAGTTTTCATTTTTATCTTTCCTACTGTGAAACAAAACTTGGAACTCCGTATCAGAAGCTATCAAGAATGCTTAAAAAGTGCACCCCCTTTGCTTTTCATGGAAGATTGCCAGTAAGTATGGCTTGAATTTAAGTCTGCTTTTGAACATGCAATCTCTCTGGTACTTTGATTTTCCTGTATGGCCATTAGGGAAACAGAAAAAAAATCTATATAAACCCCAGAGGTCTCTGGAGCAGCTTACTTCATTTACTAAAAGTATCCACTTCGCAACAAAATAAGCTGGATTTTAAAAAATAGAACAATTAACAGTAATCAAATTCACTTTTACCTTTACCCTGTCATCCAGCAATAATCCCCAATGCAAATGAGTTTGAAACAAATAGTTTCTTGGCCTAGATTAAATATTGTTACTGCAGATGGGAACTTTGGGTTGGAGACTGTAGACATTGATGAATACCAAACACATCTAAGATATTTTTTCATACTTCCTCTCTCATCACATAAGCTACATATACGCACACAAAAAGAAAGCGAGAGCAGTCAAAGAAAATCAAACCACAAGATCCAAATAAAATTTAAAACATACACAAAAGGCTTGGGTTGCCACATTTAAGGTATGTTCCTCATTTATTTTCATCTGTATCTATGATCTGTGGGAAAACACTGCTAATGCATAACTGTACCCACATTTTTAAAAAATAAACCAAACAGAAACCTATGCAAAAACACAATTTTTGCACTCACTTTTTTCCTTTGCCTTTGATTGTCTAAGAGTCATAGCTTCTTTCAAGAGTCTCCTGATTTTCAAAGTGGAAACATGATCATTTTCTTTTTGTGTAATCTGTACACAAAATTATGTGTTTATTTATCATACTGCCTATTTCTTTACACCTCATCTCCCTCAGAAATGTGCAAACCTCACACATTTCAAGTTAAACTGTTTTTTATTAAATAATTACAAATTGCTTCATAGATATTAGAAACAAAATGCACAAACTTGTATATTATGTAGACCTTCACAACTGATATATATGTATGTTATTTAGAAAAAAGTATGCATACATAAAAGACAGCCACAATTATCCTAGGTCCCATGGAACTAGCATACAGCATATGTTCCCAGTCAGAACAAGAAGACTATGGCTCTCAACATTTAGGTGTATCTGTCAACTAAACTGGGATGTGAAACTGCTGTTGTCACATTAATCTTAAATCAATCTACCCTTTAGTTAATTTAACATCTCACCACTGTAAATACAGAAGCAAAAGCAAAGATTAGGAATTTAAAATTACATTGGGGGGAAGCTTGGATTTCATGTGCAAAGCATTTGGATGCTATTGAAACAAAAGATGCTCTAAATCCTGTGTGTCTGTGTTACAAGACAATAGCAGTCAAAATGCTATTCAAGGAATTGTATTGGCTACTGACATTCTTAGCCTTTTTTACCTATGAACAATCATACTGTTATATCAATGGATAGATAAGTGGCCCAAAATTTAAAGCAATGCTGCCTGTTATGGACATTGATTCAAAGTCACTGTTGTACTGCTACAGAATTTTACCATTCATAGATATTTAGACTGACTTCAGTTATCTCCATATACAATTCAATTTAGGAAAAAAATATTATAAAAGCCCTTCCAAAACCTAGCTGATTCACTCTTATTAATTATTTAAATAAATATTTTTACAAAAGAAGCTGGTAGTCAATATATCATAATAAAACATAATGCATAAAACATAAAACATAATGCACATAAAACAACATTTACAGAAAAAAGAGATTAGAACAAGTACACATACAACATGCTGAAGGATAACCAAAAGAGCTTGAATGTCCATCAATGCACTTGCCAAAATCTCTAATCTATATGCATAGGTAGCAAGGGTTTTTTTTTAATGTGCAGGATCACATAGCAACTGATTTCTAACAATCCCTTTAAATCTGCTTGCTTTTTTTTAAAGCAAGCAAGGATTTATTATAAAAATGCATTTCTTTACATCCAGAATTCCTACTGATTTCATATAAATGAGTCATAGACCAAACAAGAAATGTTGAGAGCAGGAAAGAGAGGCTGAAAGTGAGGGACACTGGCATGGAAACCTGATAGTCCCCTTACTGCCTCCCCCTGTCTATCCCACCCCCCCACCATGCCAAGACATTAATTCTCACAAGTCAGAGAAAATTACTATGCATGAATGCAAAAAGCATGATCAGGAGTAATTAACGTGGCTTCATATGCAAATTTTATTAATGCAGAAGTACAAAGTCATTATGCAAATGAAACTTACGTCAACTCTCTTGACAAATATTCATCTCTGAAGCTCAAGTTTCTCCTTTTATTGGAAAAAAAAGCGCTTTGAATTTAAAATAAAAGAGAGAAATTGGGGAGGAGAGAATGATGAAGACTTTATGACAAGTTTGTGAAGTTGGTTTTCAACCCCCCAAAAATCTTGTATTGTTGGGTGTGTGCTTTTTTTCCTTGTTGTTGTTGGCAGGTACACGACAGAAAAGCTGGAGGGGGGGAGAAAGCTACCAACAGCAGGCAGCCAATCAAAATGCCAGCGGCAGTAATGAGTGCGATTGATGACTGTTTGGCTTTACTGCAGGGTAATGAACTAGAATCCAGTCTGAGGAGAAAAAATATGAATATTCATGAAGCTGTGCTCCTGCCTTTGATGATTAAAGAAATTTTTAATATTCAAATAAGCGCTTGCCAAGTGATTAACAAAGAACAAGCATGCAGGAATATGGAAATAGAACTGCGGAAGATTGGGGAGTCACAGCCTGAGCAGCAAAGACAGCACAAAATTTCACAAACAAGATAGGCAGATAACCCAATTGAAGCCATACAATTAAAAAAAATTAAATCATTGGTTCAATGTTTTATCAGCTGCTTTCTTTTAAAAATGGGGGATAGGAAAAAAAAGGCCTAAGTGAGTAGCAAGATTGGATCAGGGAAGGGGAAATCATAATTAAATATACTGTTTGCTCACAGACGAAAAGCCCATTTCCTCATAAAGCATACCCTGAGAAGAAGATTGGGCTTTTTAAAAATAGTAATTTTGTTTTGGTTAAAAACCGATAGAGTTACAGAAGGATAATTCTACTGGGAAACTTGATGCACTGGTTTTTATTATATGGCTTTGGAAGGTGTGTGGAGAATTTTATTTCTATCACTACAATCTACAACAGGGCTTCTCAAGTGGAAAAAATCTCAGAAAGCTATAAATGGTGAAAATCTATAACCTAGGCAATGCCAAACTTATACAGACCAGCAGATAATCAATGTTTTTTGTTATCAGGCTGCTCCCAAGGGATATTCAGTTATTTGAAAAGCATCCTGTAGTACGCTGAGTGCTAAAAGACCTTGTGTTTAAACCTGACACGTCTTTCTGGCAAATGGAGTTGCAGGCACTGTTGAAAAAAGCAGGAAGGTGGATATTTTTTACCACATTTTCTCTGACTCTGTGCCTCCTCCAAAGTGTTGTAGAGGCTTAGGGATTGCACAGAATGCATGAACAATTTGAGAGAACATGAGACACAATGGACAAGTTTCAAATCTCCATAGAAACAGCATCTTTGGGAGAGGTCATACTTTAATAGGAGAGCATACGCTTTGTGTGCAGAACACCCCAGATTCTATCCTTGGTATATCCTGTTAAAAATACTTCAGGGCTGGAAAAGTCCTAAGAAAAGTCACCACGAGAAGCAAATTGGTCTGCACTGCACTGGAATGGTCTTGTTTAGCATAAGGAAAGTCACTGTGTTCAACTGCATAGAATGTATGTAGATGCAAAGGTAAAGGTGCAGCAGATCCTCTTCATAGCAATCTCCAATTCCTGCTTCTTAACAGTGCCTTATGGAGCAGTAGAAGGCAGTTTCAGATGTTTATTCTTGGAAAGGAAAAGTGAGGAAATAAATTTCTAAATCACTGGCCTTCTGTACCAGATTTCTATCCCATTTAACAGTTATCAATGCCTTCATCTATCGATGTCTGATGGACTCAGCTTTACTATTTAAAAACTCTATGAAAGAATCACAATGAAGAACATAATAACAATGTTAAATGACAAACATGAGTGTCTCATTCCAAATACCATTAATTAATTAGATGACGACATCAACTTTTAGGCAGTTTTGAATAAGAAATGTTGAATCACTACTGCATGGTTAAGTATTCTATGATATTCCAGAGATGAGAAACATCATGTTTAGAACTCCTAAGGGCAAGAAAAACAAGACTTTTCTGCTTTGATAACTCTATTCCGTAGATCAACAGTAAATAAGCCATTGGTGGTTAAAACACAAAGTGAATAGGAGTACATAACAAATATGGGAGGAGTTAGATTTGAGCTTTATTGATTCAATTTCATTATTTATTTGAGATCTATCTATATGGTATAGCAGCTGCAGCTGCAGCATAGCAACAGTTCTCAACAATCATAGTTACATTGTGCTTCCAAGGACCACAAAAGGGGGATTTGGGAATCATAGGTTGCTATTTCTACCACAGAAAAACAATTATCTATGACAAGGCAGAGTTTAGAACATACATTAACCATTTTATCCTTTTTCTTCAGGTGATTATGGAAAGCTTTGCCTTCCTAAAAGCCCAAACATGCTAATTTAGGTATTAAATTCTTAAGTTTCACAAAGATGGTCTTTCAAAAGTAAGATCAGTGATCACATGGAGGAGGGGGGTGGCAAGGGGGGTGATAGACAGACCTTCACTTGTTTGACAAAGCTAAGAATCCTTCATACTCATAGCTGTGCAGTTCTGAAAATGTGCAGTTGTGAAAATGAAATGTAAAGTTTCACATCTCTTGGTCAGTTATTTGAAGCAAAGGAGCACAAAGGAAAATAGGAACTGTTCTGTAATTATTATTTTCCTGGCACTGTAACTATATGAAGGTGTCCCTATAGGAATTTTATTTTTCTTTTATGAAATGTATTCACGGAGGTTTCAGAATAGAGTGGGTAAGAGATTTTATCCTTTTTCCTTCTGTAATTTTTCCACTGTCCCAAACAGTCCTTCCCTTCTATCTGAGAAAAGATATGGATATCTTCCAGCAACATAAAAGGTCCATTCTCTCTGATCTCATATGCAGATTGCAGCTTCCATAGTATATTTTTCATTTAGGGGGGAGGGGGGATTCTAGTAAAAGTGATATGAGTATTATGCATATCCAGCGTTTCAAAAAATCTATTATTAGAGTTTTAAAAGTACCTCACGCATCTGGTATATTTAGATTACCTTTTATTAAAAGGTATAAGTGAATAGTCTACCCAAAACAAAGACTATTTAACAAAAAAAAAAAACACTCTACAAACTGCAAGAATATTTTTCCCATTATCAGTTGGCTTCTCTCAAAAGAGCATAGCCTAGCATTACCCTCTAACAGGTTAGTTTTGTATATATGGTTGTATGTGTGAAATCCAACTTCTATCACACTCATAGAGAAATGGCATGGTCATAAATAACTTAACCATGACCTGCAACTAGTATAATCCACTCACGGCTTATTTAAACATATGGGATTGAACATATTTTGTACCATTATTAGGTAATCACACAGACTAGAAGGTTGACTTAATATGGCTTGTGAGGTTTCACTTTTTTTTGTTTAAATTGAAATACCTATCCTTAGCTGTTAGCTCACATTAGGTTGTATGTCAATTTGAACAATTTGCTTCATTCTTTATCAAACATGGAGTCTTCTATTTCATACATCCATACTATTATAATACGAACATCAAAGTCTATGAAGCAAGTAAACAATTCAAGCAATGTTTTAGAAGTTCTACTATGTCAAATATGTTTATTTCAGGAAAAAGCTACTTCTTCTACTTTCGTAAAAAGCCCTTTCTTATGTCCACAATGGAATTTGTGGGGACAATGAGAACTATGAACTATGTATTAACTAAAATAACTTGTTAGTTTATTAATAATAATTAATAGAAATAATTTTCATACCTCTAGTGTAATCTGCTCAAGAATTCTGAGGTATATATATATATAAGCATAAATAAACTTAACTTTAAATGTATTCTAACAATACCAAGTGACTGTCCCAACAGATATGTCTTTCCCATGTATATACTCATGCCCTCAAGACCTTGGTTAGGGATCTCAAAGCAGCTCCAAATCTTTTGAGTATACACTTTTCTAGCTTCAAGAAGATTCAGACAACAAACCTCTACATGTAATGATTTTCACAGATCTATTAAACTTTAATTTCCTATCATAAATACCTAAACCAACCAAGATTCACCATTACTTTAGGGACCTGGCTAAATATTCAAAGCCTTGGGTACATTAGAATTGAGGATGCAGTTTAAAAATATAGTTTCATTGATAACATATACTAGATATAAATCAATCAAAAGAAACAGCTATGGGATGTGAGTAACTAAGTCTCATAAACACATATGAAGACTTTGGAAGTAGCAATTTAAACTTAAATTAGCAGGATGACATAGTGATCTTCAGAATGCAGAGCCCTCTCAACATCACTTTATCCATAGTATAATCTCTATACATTTGCAAGAACACTGTTGTATGCCACATTAAATTCTGAATGTGTTTTAAGGTTCACAGCCAGCTCAAGCAGAGCATTATTTCAGCCAATAGAATCTTACAATACCCCCACAAGATCAGAGAACAAAACCTGGAATAAACAGTAGGGGTTTGCAAATCCTTTAAAGGAATCACTTTGCCATGCACAGGAACAGTTACAAACCATCTGTTTTTGAATTGTTAAGCTATTCACATCTTTTTCCAATCCGACCCAGTTGCTTCAGAAGCCTTTTCCAGCACAGCCACTTTGCTTTTACTGGGAAAAATGCAAAGTGAAATGGCTGTGCATGGAGATGCATGCAGACATAGGAAGGAAAAGCTTTTGATACAGCCATGTAAGCATGGTAAAAAAGTCAGCTGCTTCACCAATTCATAAAAAGTGCTTCTTATACACTCCTAATAGGAATATATAAGAAGCACTTTTCTAAAACCCTTCTTTCAAGGGTTATGCAGAGTCTTAAAAACAACACTCCCCTAAGAACAGATTTAATTGAAAGGAAATTATCTTTCTGCCACAAATAATATTTGTATTTATTTTTTAGCTCAGAACATAAATAATTGCAGAAATACTAAAAAAAACTTTTGCATAGTCTTTGAACAGATTAAAAGCTCTATGTATTCTATTACTTGGATTATGATCCTTTCTCAAATGCCTCTGAAATAATTATCGGACTTGCCATTTTAAATTCAGTATATTAAAACAACACTCAGTTGTTCTAGGACAAATAAAATTAACGAATTTGCCTTTTTCACTGATACTGGGACCTCCTATAGCACTTTTTTCAATTCCTGGACCAATGTATGAAACAGACTGGGAAGAGGCAAAGAGATAAAATCTAATCTACAATGGCAACAAAAACCATGCACCAAAAGGAAAAAAATGGAAAGAGGGATGGCAATGAGATAGAATAATATTTTTATACTACAGTCCAAACTGATTTAAAAGTCTAAGACTTTTTCAAGACATTGTATATTTGCATTATATATTAACTATACCCTAACCATATGTGAAAACATCAAATCCACCCTGAAGTGATTTACCTATACTTTGCTAACTTTTCAGTGCCAAGTATTTTTACAATGTGATGTTTAGTGGCAGGATGTCTTGGTTTTGAAAACCGGTTAGATTTAGGTTCCTTTCAATCTGAAGAGAACACAATAAGCCATAATGAGTTGAATGATTTAACTTAGGTTGCAATGTGAACTTTGCATTGTGATTTGTAAATAATTATTTATTCCTCAGCATATTGTGCAAACGTTTTCAAATGTGGTTTATTTAATACCATATGGTTAATCATGGTTTACCACACTATGTGAACTACTGAAAGCCTATGTTCTAAAAGATATCAGAGATTGGTAATAACATCCAGAAAAAGTGTGCTACACAGATGAATTCTAAATCTTGTATATTGAGGAAAGTGTTCCAAATACATTACCAATTACCAATGACATCAATTGTATTTTATTTTAAATTATATAATGGATAATTCCCTTAGTCAATGTGTCTATCTTACTACTTCTTACTTCTCTCTTTGTTCTTATATAAATGTTTAAAGTTTTTTTCCAGTAGCTTTGTAAATATTCAAAACAACTTACCAAAAAGTACATTCAAAACATAATGTAGAATAAAAAGATCAAATGCATAAATCAACCACAGACAAAAAGCAGCCATTAAAGATAACCTGAACCTTAAAAGAGCCTAATTATTAATCACTAAAAAAAAAGTTTTAAATATTTTTGCAATAGTGGTACTTCCTGTGTAGAAAAGCCTTCTGAATTAAAACATCTTCCCTAGAAGTGGAACAAGGTGAGACAACTGTTACCATGGATAACAGTAAAACCTTAATACTTTTGACAGACATTTCCTCATACAGCCAAAGAAAAACAAAATAGCATATCATTTGTTATTATTCCTTGACTGGCAGTATTACTTAATTGTTTATATGGATCATAAAATCCAGCTCTTTTTAAGAAATGTCTAGTTTTGTACTCCATGTGCCATCCTGTTGACATCAAGATTTGAGGTGTAGTAATGAATGAGTTTCTTAACCAAAGTACAGGGGAAAGTATTATACTGGTTAGTCAGCAGTGAAGCCAGATTTATTTCTTAACCAAGCATTTTTACACTTTTTCCCTTTAAGGCAAAAAAATAAATAAATACAGCAGCATTATTTGTTTTGAGGTCAAACAATAGTCCTGGCTTCAGCATGAGAAAAGATATGTTCAGTTCATCTTTATCATCCTGGTAAAATAAATGCCAGTGAGTTCGTTTTGCTTTGTCTTCAAGTGAAACTGTATATACTCAAATTGGGAGCTCCCTGCTTTATGCTAAATGTTAAAAAAAATACATTTTTCTGTGGTCTCTTGTGTTTCAAACCAAGTTTCTAAAATGTCACTGAGCTTAAAATGAGGAGGGCTGTAATTAATTTCAACAAAGTAGCCCTTTTAACCCTCATTTTAAGGCGGTACATGGCATTTCAATTTAAGTATTGTGAGCCTTCTTAAAAAGATGAGCAGGATCTGATTACAAAATCATCAATAGTCTTCCAATTTAGCATTCTAAACAGCTTCCTAGGTTTTTGTTTTCCCCTAACAAAAATCAATCCCTCTTTCAAGCCTTTAACGAGTGATAAGAGGAAAATATGCAGTCATATTAGTATTTGCAATAAAAAAGAACAGTAGCACTTCAAATTACTAATTTAATAAAGATCGTTATTATACATTACACTAGGCTAGTTATTCCTTATGATTCAATATGCAAGTAAACTGGATTTAGCAGAGGTTTGGTTTCTACTGAGGGTTATACCACTATTTAATATAATTAAACAAACTGGTAGGGAAAGCCTCCGTGGATCTGTCATTTCTATTGCAAAGTATTCCCACCAGAAATTTGGGGAAATCATAATTTATAAACTTTTGAGTTTTGATTAATTTCTTTGCCATGAAAAACATCAGAACGTGAACAAAAAAAGTGAGATAATCAAGTAAATCTCACTATTATCCAGGGACAACATATAACAGGACAGAAATATATTGGGGAAACAGCATAAACAAATCAGGGCATCAATCACATATTATAAAACAACTTTTTATTTTGTATAAAATTGCTCTGTATGCAGGGAAAATGTATTATTATGGAAAGTCACAGTCAATTGCAACCTTCCAAGAGGTCCACATTCAATCAATATTCTAAATGTAAGATTTGGTGTGTATAATAATCAGGACAAGCAGTTGTTTTGACTACCTTATTTCCTGCTATCTCTTAACAGTAAAACAATTTTACCTACTGTATTAAATAAGATCAGTGGTGGGATTAAAAAAATTACTACCGGTTCTGTGGGCGTGGCTTGGTGGTGGCATGGCTTGGTGGACATGGCAGGGGAAGGATACTGTAAAATCTCCATTCCCACCCCACTAACCTGCTTTCCAGCTCCATTCTCCTGTGCAAGGCAACAAAAGAAGACCCAGCTGATCAGCTGGGACTCAGGAGGCAGAGAATAGATGGGGGCAGGGCCAGTCAGCGGTGGTATTCCGAACTACTCAAAATTTCCATTACCAGTTCTCCAGAACTGGTCAGAACCTGCAGAATACCACCTCTGGATAAGATGATAGCAGAATGATGAAAGAATAGACTGATCTATTCAGGAGACTTTTACAGTAATTCAGATAGGGGAGAAATCATACTACTGTATAAACCATTACTGTAATTTAGAAACAAGTGACTTTTTAAAAACTTCCACAGTAAATGCTTTGTGTTAAAATTAGTTTACATATATCTATTTATAAATTGAAAATGAAAATATATTGATGATTCAGATTCCCCTAACTATACAGTTAACTAAAAATTCTCTGTAACTGACATGTTTTTATTTTCTTAGCCTAAGATATATTGTAGTCACTTTATTAAGAAAAAATAACCAAATGAAACGTTGCCTAAACATCTTAATCAGATCTACAAAACACAGGTTGGTCTCTCTCCTAGTGAGATCCTGCATCTAACTTTAAAGATGAATTCACTGCCAGGTATGGGTACTGTACATTCATGTACATTATAGCTCCTTCTTGAAAAACTTTTTCTAAGGTCATCCAAAGCTGTAGAATTTGAGACAAGATAAACCAGCCCTGGAGAACATGGCTGGAAATGGCAGAAGCTGTAGTTCCTATCCATCCAGAGAGAACAAGGCTAGGGTAGACTGCACTAAACAGAATAATTATTCCCTTTAGAAGTGGCAGGAGATTGCAAATGCTGTAAGGATTCCAAAGTGGGATTCCTTACTTCAAGTAAGAATCATATTTTAATATAGTTATGGATATATTTTAATAGAAAGAAATCCAGAAGTAAAGCAGTATGTGAGTCGAGTCACAGGAAAAGGTCACCTGCACAAAACAATATGTTCTGAAATAATCTACATGAAATTTAGCTGTAGACATCACAAGCAAACACAGAGTTTGCTGAAAGCAAGCAAAAGCAAGACTATATTATACCAAGAACTTTTAATCACCATCAGCTTATGACTCTGAAAATTATTTGCACATCAAACCCCAATTTCTCCATTTCTCTAGGGAGATACAAAACAGCAACGGAAACCCAAGTATTGTTGGGTCTTATTGCTTTTTTTTTCAAGCTCCAAAATTGACACAAGCATTGTCCTTAAGCAGGATGGGAAAAGGCCATTATAATTTACATTCAAATTTTCCTCAACAAGTCTGATCAAATGCCAACATCACATTTTCCTTTCTGCAGGTTTTAATGCCATCAGTTCTATATCCTCGTTTCTTTTGTTAACTGGAAGCCGGGGAGGGGGGAATATCTTGCTGCTGTTGGGAAAAAAGTGCTGGGTTTTCCAACACAGAACTTGGTTGGCAGAGGCAACTGCTGGTTGGCATTACCCACTCGTTTGACAAAAGTACTATTTCTGGGCACACACTCAAAAACAGGTAGGAAGCAAACCTGGAGAAATAAGTAAGTTTAAAACAGCCAACAATTTTTTTCTCCTCCACTAGGAAAGTACCCAAAGTAAATATAATTTATTTAACCATGTTTAACATATCTTTTTGCACTAGACTGCAAAAAATATGCTTGAGTTTAAGAAAGAATTAAGATATTTTTTAATGATGATATTCACTACAGAATTCCACAGTATTTTTTTCTGAATTGTCCAATTAAACAAGTTTATTGTACGCAAATGTTATCTGCTACTAATAAAAGCTGAAATATGTAAAAGCTAACAATATTTAGGTTGGTGCTGTGGGTACTCTACAAAATATTTTAACAGTCACCCCAGTTGTGGATGAAGGGTGTTTTTATGAACACACACGAAGTACCACCACAAACAGCAAGAAAACAAACAAAAATTCAATTCAAGCATAACAGCTTCTATTTTAATGTTATAGGATATTGTTTATGAGTGGTAGAAAGTATTTCAATTTTTTCTTTTTACCACAGCAAAGCCTAGTATCTGGCCAAGCAAATTTTACTTAGAGCTTTATTCAAGTAGGAAAGCAGCAACTATCAAGTAGGAAAGCAGCAACTATCTTTTGGTAGTATGCCTAAATTAGTCACAACAGTGTGGCACTGAGAGGTGGCACATTCCCTATATAAATATGAGCAATTCAGCAGTGGAAAGACATCCACACAGGACGGATGGACACTTTGGTTTATTTATGCCCTTAATTGATCATTCATAAAAACTATGCAGTCAGAAGACTCCACAAAAATAGATCCTATGAAGTCATAGTAGACTGATTGACAAACTGCCAGTTCTTACACTTCTTCCAATTTAAGTTACTAGAAAAGGTATCTTGATTATTTAGTCCTTTGGCATCCAATCAACAGGACTTCGCCTAGTGATATACCATTACTGATCCTGGATCGCTTTGTACTTTTTAGTTTTCTAATCTCCTCCCTTTGGTGGTAATCATGCAAGCAGCGATACAAGAAGATGACATTTTACACATAACCTTCCAGTTTGGATTTGATAAATCCTTAAAAGTTCATGAGCCTATAATGCCTGTCATGAAGCATATAAGCCCATTTGTGATGGAGATGGGTGGTTAATAAATCATGTGTGTGTGTGTGCATCTGTCCCACTCCCTGTGTGTGAGTGTGTGTGTGTGTGTGTGTGTGTGTGTGTGTGAGTGTGTGACTTCTTAACCACCCATCTCCCTCACAGAGGGGCTTATATGCTTCGGAATACACACACACACACACACACACACACACATATACAACCTATGACCACAATTGTGACTTATGACCACAATTGAGCCCAACATTTCTGTTGTTAAGTGAGACATTTGTTAAGTGAGTTTTGCCCCATTTTACGATATGTCTTGCCACAACTGCTAAGTATGTCACTGCAGTTGATAAATTAGTAATACAAGTGAATCTGGCTTCCTCCATTGATTTTCTTGTCAAAAGCTTGCAAAAGCTGATCACATGACCCTGGGACACTGCAACTGTCATAATATGAGTCAATTGCTAAGCATATAAATTTTGATCACATGATCCAAAGTTTTAAGTATGTAAAGTGGTCGTAAGTCACTTTTTTCAGTGCCATTGTAACAGTCACTAAATGAACTATTGTAAACTGAGGATTACCTACACTCTGCCTCATCACTGAGTTAAGTTTATATACAACTGTCCAATGTTATTTTATGCAGAAAATAGCCTTTTCAATAGAGATATATTTTTGTCTGTAGTGACAAAATTTCCTTAGAAAGAATTCTTAGCTCTATCATGATGTCATGGTTTCAC
Organism: Notechis scutatus; assembly: GCF_049901735.1. Lineage (NCBI taxonomy): Eukaryota > Metazoa > Chordata > Lepidosauria > Squamata > Elapidae > Notechis > Notechis scutatus. Next base: position 305,081,181 of record NC_142009.1, read on the forward strand.
TCATAATTAAAGTTCCCACAAACATGGCAAACTTAAATCCTGATCTCCACCTTCTTTTCCACATTATCTACATAATCATAAAAATTAATTATGCCCTTTGGGTGATTATCAAACTCCATCTCTTTCTCAATTTTTCCATATTACTTCCTGTAATTAATGGATACAATTCTCACACATTTGGTTTCAACATTTTGGCCAACATTACAGCTTTTGCAATCACCCAAAAAGTGGCACAACTGAGCCACTGTCAGTTGCATACTGTGTGAGAAGCAGCCATAGTCAATACAGAATAGTATCTGATTTCCACAAAGTCCATCTACCAAATAGAATAACATGAACACGTGTACAAATAAATTATGTGTCTCTTCATTATTTATTCTATTTTATCCCAATTGTCAATTACTGTCCTTCAAAGTAGTTCATATCAACTAAAGAACAGGATTAGAAATGAAGAGAATGCACATTTAACAAATGGAGAAGAGCAACCTGCCAGAATACAGAATGACTTTCAAGATCATCAAAGCTTACTTACGAGATTCATGAGCAATTATATAATAAAATCTTGCCTATCTATGTAGGTAGGAGGCACACGTTGTCTACTTGACATGGACAAAAGGAATAGATGAGACTAACTTCATGACACAAACATGGGAACATGGGAAAAATAATACCATTTTTTTTTAAATGTGCAAATTTATATGAGATAGGATACTTACTAATACAATAAGTACTAATAATAAGTAACTCACAATGCCCACAATGCAGAAAGAAAATGTAAAATTAAGAAGCATGTGAATGCTTTGAAAAAAAACATTTTTAAGAAAAGAATAGATTGCTTTGTACTTAATTCAGAATAGAAAAAGGATATGCATAATCAGTGGGATCACACAATATGCTAATATACACTTTAACCATGGCTTGTGGAATAAAATATGGTTTCTTGACTCTTGACAAATGTATCTTTTCTTTTATGTATACAGAGAGCATTTATACCAAGGCAAATTCCTTAGCCAATAAAAGAATTCTATTCTATTGTTGAATAAGCAATAATTTTCTGGGATCTTTTACAGTGCTAGGTCAACAGCAAAGTTTACAAAGAAGTTACTGCACTCATTCAACCATACCTAACCTATAATTTGCTCATATATTCCCACTTATCTAGTCCATTTTTTTACATGTTCCAAATTTTGCACAATAGGATCCTTGCTGCAAGTCCTCTTCCCTGAATGAAACATCCTGTTGTTTTACACATATTAATCCCACGACGTACTGCTTTTGTTGTTGCTATATTATTATGTTAACCAGAGAAATAATAATAAAATAGAGGTTTTTGCTTTATGTACATGGAACCATATCATTCTATAATCATGCCCATGACAGAAAGCAAAACTGGCTTATTTACCTTGCCTACTAGGAGGATTCCAGAACTGCTTTCTAAAAGTTGCTGGAAGACTGAGGGCACAGCTGGTAAAAATGGAAGCCATGTCTCCAATTGGCATCAAAGGCTGTGATCAACGCATGAGTAGAGCATTGCTTCCAGCTATCAAGACAGAAGGTCTTAAGAGCTAATTCTTCATAGAAGATATTTATGACAACATGCTTAGTTGCTGCCCCTATGGAAGCACCAAGGAAGACAGCAATTTTAAAGGGAATTTTTGTTATGTGGTGGCATTCAGCATCTCAGCAATCAGTTCAACAACCTTGAAATACAGATCACAATTGTTAGCCCTGGTACTATAGAAAAGCCATTTCACAATGAGCTGCTAACTGACCACTGATTCTGAGGTCACCATACAAATTAGGGGACAACAGTATGAGGCACTATGACAATTGTACTGTAGTCATGTTGCAGATTTAAAAAAGCAGGCATGGGCTGATAAGATGTGAGCTGATATAGTGATAACGCAGACCTCGAAATTCTGATAATAAAAGAAAATGTTAAGAATCACACTATGTGAAACTTACTTCCTGCAGTGAATGTTGAAAGAAGTCAAAAAGATGCTCTTCTAAAACATTTTTACTGGGTCTATTAAAACTCTTTGCCATAACCTCGACACTATTTACTTGAGCATAAAATAAATATTGCTTCCTCCTTCTTATGAATTCCACTATAATACAGCTAAGCTTGATGCATTTACATCTGTAACTGAAACCAAGGAAGTACTAAGTTGCCCAGAATGATGAATTACAGAAATGTAAGTGAATTCCAAATTCTCCTAATGCTTCACAGCTCAGACAAGACTTGAGCCTGAAATTTCCCAATGCATAACTAGTAGTATTGCCAGTACTGACATTTGTTCCACATTCCTTCAACCAAAGCCTTGCCTCAGTCTATTTTATTAGCTGTTTTTGGTTTGTCTCAGTAACAGCCAACACAATCGTTTTTGCTACCTGAGGACTAAGCCAGTTTTTCACAGGCAAACAACTGCAGGGCTGAATAAGCAAATAATGGGACATAATGTTGCATATCCTATTCCTAACTTTATTACCCTGATTACTATGTTGATTATCTTTTCCATAGATACATTCTATTAGCAAATTCCTGGCCATCACAATCAAGTTAAAACAATGGAATCTAGGGAAGCACCCAAAAATGGAACATCTTTCTGGGATTAATCCCAAAGGATAATGTTCCTATTTTTTAATGTCATTTTTACTTCTTTGTGCTAATTTATTCTTTGAGCATCAAAGCTAGCATTTTAGAAGACATATTTAAATTCAATTATTCAGCAGAACATAAGATCTGTGATGCTTGAAATCTTGGCCACTCATCAGCAAAAAGTAATCCAATAAAAAGGTGTCACCTTGCCTGCTTTTGGCTGCCTTTTGCTTTTAAGCAGACAGGCTGTACTTTCATCCTCCCCTTTCTCGTTAAAGATGTACAACCTTTCAGAACAATGAAGAAGTCATAGGAAATCAATTTTTCATAGATGCTCCAAAGATGGTATGCTTATGAGATAACAAGATCAGTGACAACAACAAAGCAGTGAACCTAAGAGTAAGCTAAGCGAGAAATGCTATAAGCAGTAGCTGCCCACTCCTGTTCTATTATATTCAAAACAATTTTTTAAGAAAACAGGAGGAATGCGATCACTTCTGTCATAGACTAAATTTGAACAAAACAAACCTTAAATATTTTTTAAAACAGCCAGGCAAATAAGTTGGGATTCAATGAAACAGATCTACATTGTAAATATGTGTTATTTTGATAACTGTGATGTTTCTCAAAAGAAACTACCATACCAGGGCTCTGTAAACAGTTTAAAATCAGTTCTGGATCTCTGTGATCATATGTAAAAAAAAAAACGTGCTCAAAAACTAGAGCAAAACTATTTCCTGCCTAGCTTCAGCACATTTCAAACTATCATGACACTACTTGGAGTGGATATCTTTTATTTTCTGTGTGGTGCTTCTGGGTGAAATTCTACCTATGGGAATTTCAGCCTCACTGGGCATCATCCAGCTCCTGGCGCTAGGTTCTTCAAGATGATGGGTGGCATAGAAACTACTATGAAATCTAGATTTAGATTTAGGGAATGAACTTTCATTTATGTGTACACTGGATGACTTTCGGAAGATCATAATTATTTTCTAATAATTTCTGAATTAGAAATTAAGAAATTAATTATCTAATTAAGATAATTTCTCAGTTCTTTTATCAGAAAAATGGAACCAATGCATACAATGAAATTATAAATAATTCTTATTGCTATCATCACTTTGTGATAAGGACACAGATTTAAATAACATGTTCTTGAACTGGCTAGGAAATTTCAAGTTAATCTCTGCATTTAAAAATAACAACAGACTTGGGAAATATAGCACACAGATGATATCTGCAAAGACTAAAATCTATGCAGAAAATATTGCAAAAGACATAGCAGGTTTTGTTTCTTCTAAATGTTTCATTAAGATAATTTTATTAGCTAGACAGCTTTAGCCAGATAGCTGCACCACCAACATAGTAAAACAAAATCTGCTTCTACAGAATGAAGATTTTGAAAAATAAAATAAGTAAAACTTTTTAAACTGCTAGCTTATATCTGATATTGCCATTTGCACATTATAACAACCATCAACTAAAATTTAAAAAAATATACTATAAATGTTAATTTAATATTATTTTCTAGCTTTAGACATGAACAATTATGAACACAGTTTTGTGATCTTTAGCTGTATTTACTGACATTCAAAGGCAGATTCTATCTTGTTAGTTTCTTATAAACGGGACCTCGGGGATTCAATATAGTTTGGCTTTGGCAGCTGCAAAAGCTTTTTTTTTTCCCTCCAGATGCTTTTCTTTGAGGCTTGAAAATTATAAAAAAGGAGAAATAGGAGAATTTTTTTTCTCAAATCTTTAAGATAAGGAACACAATCCAATAAGAATATTTTTCATTCACAGCTGGCACAATGAGTTTCTTTGGTCGATTACAGTCATCAAACTTAAATTGGCCTCTTATTTTTTTAAAAAAAAAGTGTAGGTTTTTTCAAGCTTACTATTTGTGAGTGTTTTTTAAAAGTTACAACAGATGCAGGAGAGACCTGTAATTATAAAACATGGTTTAAAAATTAAAAACACAGAGTATCTTGTTTCCTTTTAGTTTAAAATATATTCTGTCTGGTCCAGACCTGTTACTGCATACCTCAAAACATTAACACACTTCCGACTCCATACTTGAGAGGGTGTCATTTCAAAAGATAAACTCTGAATCTGCTATAGGCAAACACTGCTCATTTTTTATTTCCGGAGTAACAGCTTGATAGAAATGTTTAAACAAGAATTTAAGAGGGTTATTCTTTCTTTTTCTGCTTCTCGGTGTACTCTGAGTTCTTTAACTATTTAAAAGTTGAGGAAGAGCAGTTATGACAAGGAGCAAAAGGATAATAAAGACCCACAGCAAAGTATTTACATGCGTTTTTATTTCTGATTTAATACAAAGGAAATATTATAATGAAAAACAGTTTTAACTGTAAAGTCAATTGTCCCAATCATTTGTTTCCCCAAGAAGCAAATCTGTGACAGTTTTTAGAAGGACGTAATTTCATTACCATATTATAAAACTTCGGTGTTTTTTTTCAACAACTCATTATTTCTCTTCAATGTGCTTTAACAATTCAGATGGTCTTTCTTCCATTTTTTTCTGAATTTGGGTTAGAGATGGGCATTTATTTGAAGCTAAAGGGGCCAAATAAAGAGAAGATGCCAAAACTTTCTTCTATACAATAAGTTTGGGAATTGATATTTAGTAGTGTGAGGGCAATGAAATGTTTATTAACTTTTAAAAGTCCTTTCCTTATTCACTGTTTTTGGTCTACATATATTCAGGCTATCACAGAAAATGTACTAGCATCTAAAAATTATATATATAAATATATAATAAAAATATAATATAATATAATATAATATAATAAATATAATATAATAAATATAATATAATATAATATAATATAATATAATATAATATAATATAATATAATAATATATATATAATATAATATAATATATATATAATATATATATATATATATAATATATATATATATATATATATATATATATATATATATATATATATATATATATATATATATATATATATATAAAGTTTTCAATGGTACTTACATGTATGGTATTCAGCTTTGTTCGGGTATTTTCCCACGTCATTATAGTTGTGCTTTTAAAGTTGTAGCGTTTGGCAGAATGTCATCTGCCATCATCAGGCTTCAGACGAACACAATACAGAAGCCTGACGATGGCAGATGAGATTCTGCCGAAACGTTGCTACAACTTTAAAAGCACAACTACAATGACGTGGGAAAATACCCAACAAAGCTGAATGCCATATATATATATATATATATATATATATATATATATATATATATATATGTATGTATGTATGTATGTATGTATGTATGTATTATTTAAGATTGCACTTATTTTATTGTACTTGGGTGCTTTTTATAGGTGTATTTAGATTGTAACAATTTAGATTGTATTCATTTATACTTGAATGTTGGGTTTAAGTCATGGCAGTATAACTTGAATTCTCATTTCATCTCTGCTGCAGTTAATCCAATTTGATATTTCAGTCTATAGCGATCAATCATAGCTCCTGACTACATACCTAGAAATCACACTTCATAATTTACAGATTTAATTCAATAAACTAATTAAGCCAGTAGAGAAGAGTATACTTTTGTTATTAAGGATGCTTTTTCACATATAGCAAAATGCAAAACAGCTACTAAGGTATCTGCATTACGTACAGTGTAACAACTACGCCTTTTAATTTCATTTCAAAACTATTTTCCCTCCTCTTTTGCTTTCACATTTACAAACTTCTACCATCATCGGGGGGCATTTTTCATTATTTTCATTTTATTCAATTTGTGATTATTGATACAAATGAAATCAGGGACTTTCTAATGTAAATACATTACATGCAGTACATGAAAATCTGAGGCACTGGTTCAGATGTAAACATTCCAAGAATTCTAAGACAGCGAGGGGGGGAAAGAGGGGGAGGGTAGTCTGAAAAAAAATCTGAAAATTTTTGTGGAAAGAGAAATATATACACAATTAATTTGCACACATTTTACAAATGCCAATGAATGAATGAACGCTATCAAAACCACGGCCAGTATTTTAAATCTAGGGGAGAATAGGAACAGAGGATCAACTTGTAGAACAGAAAAAGAAAGTTCATGAGGAAAGAAAATATTTCATTGTCTCCTGAAAAGGCGGGGGGGGCGGAGTGCACTCTTGTCCTTGCATTTGAAAATTTAATTATATGGATCAGATTAAATATGTAAAGGGATGCTAGTAGTGTAGCATAAATTGTGGATCACTTTTACGTAAAAGTGTTCCTATGATGTAGCTCTTAGGAGCTGTTTTGCATTTTGCAACAGACAAACATATGCTGAGTTTTAAAATATGAGAAAGTATTTCATAATATATTTTAAAAGGTTTTGTGGGGGAGGGGAAAGAAACAAACAAAATTGCCTCCGGAAACATTGGTGGCTTCATTTTTTTCTCATACACCTAATGACAGAATCTATTTTCACAAAGGGAATTTCTAGTGCTTTTTCACAGAGCACACTGTAGGCCCAAAATGATTAACACCTCAAACGCAATTTCTACAGAGATTTGTAATCACAGTGTTTCACTTCTTTGGAGTTGAGACTAGTCTTGACTTGCCCTAATTCAGGATTCATCTTCCTAACTTCCTGGTCCCAGTTGGAATTTCCTGACAAAATGCCATCTCCCTTTAGCGAAATTCATCCTTTACATCAACCAGAAGGTATTAACCTTCAAAGATGCTATCGATTCATATTAAGCTATAATGAATACATACATTATTACATGTTATAAATATTATATGGATACAAAATCATATCACCATATCTTGCTTTACTTAATCCATCTGAGCAACCTTGTCTACACAGTGAAAGGGGCAAAAAAATACAGAGGATGGAATAACCTGGGTGTAGATTTATCTTTGATTTCTAAATGCAGATGACTTTCATCCTCAGCTAGCACATATTCAAGGATGCCATTAATTTACATCTCTTCAAAGTGAACGTAAGGTGACGAATTCTGGCACTTTAAGCTAAGCACGTTAGTTATTGAGCAAAGTCCAGCCATGCATATCAACGCTTTGCTACAGTAAAAGATCCTGTAATTTCTTCCCTTGTCCTGTGTTTTCCATGGGTTGAAAAAGGCTGGAAATAGCCAGACTTCCCAGAGTGTGGCTGAAAGAAGCTGTTTTGTTCCATTAAATGCCTCAAATTCAGAGGCTAATGCTCCCTCGCTGGAAGATGCTAAAGCTGAAATCAAAAATTCCAAACATTGTAGAAAGTATCAAGCAAAGCAAAGAATGCATTTAGTTCAGCCCTCATGTGGTTGAAAAGGGAAAGAAAAGGGAAGAAACTGTTGTTTGGTAAGGGAGTGGAGAGAGGCATCTTGACAAGGAAATCAAGAAAAACAGAAATAGTGGCAGTGGGAAATCTTGCTTTTTAGCAAAGAAGGGAGTGTGGTGACTTGAAGACAGAGGTGAGCAAACCAGCTGGACTGCTTGCAGCATTAATCAGTAACAAAGAGGCCAGGTCCGCTGGCAGGCTTCAGCCCTTGAACCTGGACTCTGCTCTATACATTTCAACTCAGAATGGTTCCCTTCTTGTTGAAAGACAGCCTGGCACCAAGCCAAGGCTAGCCACCTCCACCCCACTAGAAGGATGGGGGGAGGGGGGGAATAAGAAACTTTTGTGGTTCCCTTCAATTTCAAGATGCCATTTGTTTTTAACAAGCTAATAACAGGGCCTCTTCACCCAACAGTAGGCAGCCAGGTGAAAATTAATTGAGGGAGGGAGGGGAGAGAATAAACCACTTGAAAAACAGAATGAAACAATTCAAGGGCTGTTTTCATTCCCTTTATGTCCTGTAGCCTGGACTTTGTCTGTATGGAGTAAGCAGCAGCTCTGGCGTCTAAGGTTTCAGACCCCACCTCCTCCAGCCAAGAGTTCAAGCAGACACGTTTACAGCATTGGGCTCCAGAATGACACTGAAAATAATAATAAACGTCTTTTTAAAAGGAGGGCAAGGCGTTTTGAAGCCTCGCTTGTATTTGCTTCCTTCTTAGCTTCCTCTATCCCTTTTATGTGGTCACTTAGGAAAAGAAATAAACAATGGCTGCAAATCCAGAGGAGTTGTTATTTCATAAACAATCTTTATAATGGCCCAGCATTCTGGCATGTTTTTCACTACCACCAGTGTAAAATAAATTTCAATCTCTCTCTGAGCTACTCAGAAGAATATTATAAATATTGTGGAAAAAATAGAAAAATTGTTAAAGGCACCTCTCTCTCAAAGCAGAAGACTCTATTTATTCATTCATCTTTGCAAGTCTGTATGTTTGAGTGAGTGGAATCCTTTCTCTTGTGGATGGTGCACAAACTACAGGCATTCTGTGTTTGTGTACCTGATTCATCCTAAGAGGGAAGAGATATTGCATGGTTGTGACATTCATTGAACCCAGTATCTAGATTAGTGAATACAGAAGGGGCAGGCTAACATTAAGCATTCTCCTCATTAAAATCTGATTAAAATAAAATTTAGGCTTAGAAATAAATTCACAGGCTGAATCCCATTCCAGAGTTACGTGTACAAAGTCCAAATCAGGGGTGTCACACTCAAAGCCCCTGGGGGCTGCCTTGGAGACAGCGAAGGACCCGCCCACGGGTCTCGCTGGCAGAGGGTTTTAGGAGGCATTGCAGCTGGAAACGGAGCTCAGTAGCCCGTTTTTGCTGGCAGACTATTCAGGCTTCCACAGGTGCCCCCCCCAACACAAGTGATGTTGAGCTGGCCACACCCACCCTAGCCATGCCCACCCTAGCCCCCCAAGGTCAAACACAACCCTGATGTGGCCCTCAATGAAATCGAGTTTGACACCCAATTGTGGTCAGATTGAATCTAGATTAGATTAGGATTAGATAGCAGAGAATGACTGTTTCAAACCACAAAGCTTCAGAGCATTTCCCCAAACTATTTATAACAATATATTATAGGCTCTATGATTAAAAAAATCCTTATTTGCTGTTTCTTCCCTTTTATGTGTAGGATATATCATATAACCTACATATGGAAACATATACATATACCAGTGGTGGCTTACCTTTTTGGGCTCCTGTGTCAAAAATTGCGTGCACGCCCCCATGCCCCCTTGCTCATGAGTGCACGATCCCTCCCACTGCCCCCTTACCTGCACCGCGTGCCTCCCAGCTGATTTTCAGCCTGTTTGAGGCTCGAGGAAAGCCTCTGCAGCCTTTGGAGGCCGAAAAATGGGCCCATTACATCACTTCCGGACATATAGGAAGTGATGAAACGGGACTGTTTTTTGGCCTGCAAAGGCTGCAGAGGCTTCCCTCGAGCCTCTGGGAGGCCGAAAAAGGCCTCAAACGGGCCAAAAATCAGCTGGGAGGTGCACACATGCGCAGTGCAGACCATGGGGCACATGTGCCTGCACAAATGGCTGTGTGTGCCACCTGTGGCATGTGTGCCATAGGTTCGCCATCACGGACATATACTATAAACTCTCACAAATCTGCCTTTAAAGCTTTTTAAAAATATTCCAAATGTATTATCTCAAGACAAGATTGCATTAACTCAACCATAGTGAATCACAACATTACCTCTTTTCCAAGAGGTATTCAGTCACACCCATGCAAGTATACCCAAAGCTATGGTGGCAAAACATCAGGAGTCTGGTAGCACCATTTGTGACTAAAATTTGTTCATTAAAAAAGATGCTACAAGACTCCTGATTTCTTTACCACCATGGTCTACTGCATCTTTCCTCCTCCAAGGAGAAAATCAGGACTAGCCAAAGCTGCTGCTATCCTTACGACACAGTGATAAACATGTCTGTCACTGCACAATACTACAAAATTAGACTACAGCACCTCACAGAATACAGTGTAATGACTTCTAATGTTTAAAAAGCAGATACAGAATTATTAACAGTCAACCTTATTATGATCATCAGCCCCACCAACAGACCTTCCCAAGCTATCAACAAATTTTCCAAATGAAAACTGAAAAGGAATAGTCTGAAAGAAGAGTGTGTATAATGGGTGTAGAGGTGGGAGGGAAGAGGTGGGAGGGAGCTGTCAAAGTGGAAAGAAAGAAGGCAAAGCATCTATTCAACAACCAGGCATGCTGACCAAGGTCAGCTGGGGAGACATGGCCCCTCTAGCAGCTGCACAATTATGCCTAAATTATGCAAGGCAGTGAAATTCCAAAGACTGGAAACTGGTCCTCCCAGACAAGGAGACATAGGCGTATGGGACAGCAAAAGGGAGATGCTGAATGATTTTAATTGCTTTGCCAATTTCTAAAGGCTAGATTAAGATGTGCCATACAGTTTTGCTAGCATAAAGGCAGATAAAAGATCCTAATGAGAGAGGGGGGAAGGAGGGGCTTAAATTGCTATGCAGTAGCCACGATCAAAAGGTTAAAAAAAATCACCAAAAAAATCACAGAACAATCAACAGAGGCAGGATGGCCCCAGCCCTTTTTTCCTCTAGATATAGACAGGCAGGCAAGCACAGCTTAATTAGTTTAACTTATCCAATTTTCAAGTAAAAGAAGAATACTGCAAGTTGTTTGTGTATGTTTTTAAACAGATTTGTGTTCTCCGCACATGATGCTTCTAATAAGGGTAAGGTTTTCTTTAATCTATCCTGCTTTCTTGCTCGTGCAAATCTAATCATAAATGGATTTTAACATATTAGTAAATCTGCTTCGACTTTTCTTTCAGAAGAACCATCCCAGGGCTCCAAATATTGTATGTTCAGTCAAATAATTTTAGATAGGAATTAAATATTTTTTATTTGGAATATGATGAATATTATCTCATACTAATAGCAGTATTTCAGTATTTGAGGGACTGCCACAAAGAAGAGGGGGTCAAATTATTCTTCAAAACACCAGAGGACAGGACAAGAAACAATGGTTGGAAACCAATCAAAGAGAGAAGCAATCTGGAATTAAGGAGAAATTTCCTAACGGTGATGACAATTAACCAGTGGAACAGCTTGCCTCCAGAAATTGTGGGCACTCCAACACTGGATGTTTTTAAGAAGAGTCTAGATAGTCACTTATCTAAAATGGTATAGGTTCTTCTGCTTGAGCAAGGAGCTGGACTATAAGACCTCCAAGGTCCCTTCCAGCTCATTCTATTCTAATCTCAAGATAGTGACAAATATCAAGAAGCTATCATGCTAGAGGATATTCCAGTTTATCAGGTTTTTAACACATATGCATACCAGTGTATGCACACATGCATATGCATACACCACAAGATGGTAGACCATGAATGAACCCCTCATGGGAAGAAGGACAAAAAGAGGCAGCTGCTTTAAATACAGCACTGATTCAGCCCACTTGTTGAGAGAAAGCTTTGCTCTGCCCCTTCCATCACTGTCTCCCACTCTTAGAATGCTAAATAGTGGAAAACACACTTTACTGCCGTTGCTGTGCTTGCAATTCCAAGCATTTATTCCAGTTAAGGGGTTAACGATTCATTTCCACTACTTCTCTCGAGAAAACCTACAATAAAAACATTGGCACACGAAAGCATTCTGACTGCCAGAATGCCACAGCGCAAGTGAAAAGTCCGTTTTGTTTTCATTACATCGCTGGGATTTCCGGCTCAGCTCCTTAGCTTAGATATTAAATCTCAAGATATCCCAACCTTTAAAAAAAAAAAAAAAAAGACCTGTGGATTTTCCTTTTGAGATTCCTGCAATGCACCAAGTGTCTTTTTTTGTCAGTGGCAATGATGGGTTTTAGGATTCTCTTTTCAAGAAAAGGGAAAAAAATGATGATAATAATGTATACACATGCACAATAAAGCACACAAGATAACATTCTGTGAAACTGCAGTGAGCTCAGTCTTCTGGAAGTGTAACTTGGTTAAGAAATTTTACCTCTACTTACAGTTTAGGAAACGGGCAAGTCTCTCTTCCTCTCTTTGGATAAAATACATTCAACTTTCACCCTTCACCACTGACACCTTCAAAATTCAAGGCTAAAATCGATGTCTTTCTCAGCACAACCCTGAAACCTGAGATGTTCTTATGCAAAGACAAATATGCACATGAACATGATAGAAAATATTCTGTAAACTGTTGTACAACTGGTTATTTGCTCAATGAGAGTTTAAATATACTCCAAAAAAGAGAAACAATATTTGGAAAGACATGTTAAATTGCCTCCCAGGGCAAATTGCCTCTGCCAGGGAGTAAAAAATTGCAAAGTGATGAGTCCCTTTCAGCAATCAAAGCCTCCCAAAGAGGCAGTTTCCCCCCAACTCAACTATGCTAATGGAGCAGGGCTTGAACTATTGGCATAGCGGACACCATCTTGCAGACTTTGAACCCATCATGAAACTCCTGTTCTTTCCAAGTAAAGAACTCACTTCCCACAGAGCCAATAAAAGAATTGCAAAGATTTTCAGCCTTTTATTTATTTATATATGTATAAAAAACTCAGAGTAATTTTAATTGATCACCCAGTTGTCAAAGCACTGTTTTGATCAAAAATCATAGGATGGGATGCACTATTGTCTTTTTCAGTATGTATACTTTCTTCAATCAATCCCAGTTAGCTATAAAATACAGTTTCTTTGCTTACCTTGTAACAGATGCCAGGAGTTTGTGTTTTCTTTTTCTTTTACATTTAATATCATGTTTAATTATTATTGACCTATCCATGATTATTTTTCAATTTTTGTAATAGCAAAAAGAGAAAAGTTGACAAATTAGGGAATATCTTCTACCAATGTTTCCTACATCTATACATTCCAAAACATTCAATATGTTAATATGAATAATTACTTTCCTGTATAATGTGTGTAACTTTCTTTTCACAAAGAAATACCAACAAAGGCTTTGATGTTGAATTTGGACCAATCAGCTGGTATATCGAATACTTCAGTGCAGTTCAGTTTATAAAACACTCCAGTAGAAAATAAATTTAATAGATTTTCTGGCTTCAATATAGTCAATCTTTTTCAGTCCTAAGGAGAGACAGCAAATTGTTCCCTTCTCTTTCACAGATAATTTATTTCTTCTTTTGTGTATGTGTATATGTATGTACCTGTGTATATATGTAGTACACACTCAGAGTCATTCACAGAGAAGTCATAAAAGTCAAGATGGTGGCCAGAACTGTATGATCAAAGGCCCATTTTCTTTTCACATGTAACTCATGTAAAAAAGTGACTGATAGTTTTGATGGCGCAATCATAGCCACCATCTTGAATTTCCAACCTCTCTTTACCACTGGCACCCCGGGCACACTTTTAAAAATGTTCTGGAAGAAGTGCCTTCGATTTTACACTCAAGCAATCTCTGAAAATGCTTCTTCCAAAGTATTTTCAAGCTGTGCACAGCCCTAAAATACATATACCCAGAGAGATGTTTACAACGATATTTAATCATGTAAACCACTTATGCACAATGAAAGACAACTTGACAGTACAGACAAAAAAAACCCTACCTCTGAATTGTGCTAATTATATCAATGTGATGCTCTAGTTTGTTTACTTATTTATTTGAAAAATGTATATGGCCACCAACTTATTCACTCACAGTGACTCAGAGTGGTTTACAGAAATAAAATCCCAAGTACAAAATCCAATGAACCCCCACTCCCTTGTTGACACCAATCAAACAAACTATTCAATGGGCCCCATATAATCTTGGAGTTCCAAGGCCCACTTGGCAAAGCCATGTGTCCAGGACCCTTCAAAAGAATATCAAGGTGGGAACCAATCTTATCTCTGCAGGGATGATGTTCCGTAGGGAAGGAGACACCATAAAAAAGGCCATTCTTCTTAATCCCACTAGATGAGTCTCCTTAATAGGGGGGACCTGTAAATACTCCACAGAATATTTACAAGTAGTCTGCGTTGAAAGAATGTGCCATGTAAGATACATATGAATATTATACTGTTTCCATACTGAAATATACTGAAATATACTGAATATTTTACTGTTTCCAGTAAAAAAATTTAATCAGTCATGTGACCATGGAACATTACACATGGTTATTGAGCGCCCAAAATGTGATTACATGACTGGGGGGCAGCCAACAGAACTTCAAATCCAGGTTGTATGTAGCCCTAAGGAGATCCATTATAACCTCCACCCTGTTGAAAGTTGAGGACTACCTATACAGGGTCAACATAACTTAATAGTACAACATATATCCTGTCAATGTAAGGTATCAATATATATGTTCCCACTGACAGTAATTGCTAAAAACTCATAATTCCTTCCCATGTAATGTGCTATAATTAACATATTAAAAACTTTAAACACATATATCTCGGCATAACCTCCTCCAAAGTCAGCTGAACCTGCATTCTGATATGATCCTATGCACTTTGTAGCCCCCCAAACCCTAAATTAAAAGAATTGGGTAAAAACCCAATATCTCTATCAGCAGAATATCTATAGATCAAAACAGTGTTATATAATTACTGAGATGTGATAGATAGAGAGATAGAGATAGAGATAGAGATAGAGATAGAGAGAGAGAGAGAGAGAGAGAGAGAGAGAGGGAGGGAGAGGAGGGAGAGGGATGAACATATGCACATGCACATACACACACGTGAATTCTAGTCTCACCTTAGGCATGAAAGCCAGCTGGATGACTTGGACCAGTTGCTCCCTCTCAATAGGGTTGTTGTTGTGGGGAATACAGGAGAAGGAAAGAGTACTCTGTATGTTCACTGCCTTGAGTTACTTATAAGGTAATAAAGACAGGATAAAATATTTTTAAAATATAATAAATATTAATAGATACTAATAATTTGCAGTGTAACCATGTTTCAATAGCATTCTTACTTCCCAAGTAGCCCAACTAGGAAAAGATTGTCTGTAGTTTGTTAGGAATTCATTGTGTGGTCTGGAAGGTATTACTGGGAGCAACTAATCAAAGACTGTCCACAAAATTTGTTTATATGTAGTTGCTCCAGCAAGTAATCTGCAAACGAAGAGTTTCTTAGCTTGTACCATCAGAAAAAGATCCAGATGGAATGAAAGGATACATACTGTTCCTAGATTGGGTAGCTCTGCTCTCAGTCATTCATGTCCTAGTAAGCTCCTGATTAAAGTATTATAATATACTCTACAGGCATTGCCCTGGAAGAATATCTGGAAATACAGCTAAATAGAGTGATAAGGATAGTTATATGTGCCTCCAGAATAGCACACATGACACTTCTGTTCCACAAGCTACATTGGTTGCTAGTCTGCTTCCTGGTCCAACTCAAGATTATTGTTTTGACCTTTAATACCCTGCACGGTATGAGTTATTTGAAGGACTGCCTATCTTGTCAGAACTGGCATGCTATACTCCCTGCTCCTAGGGAGCTATACTTGACCCAGTAGACAGGCCTAGGGAGCTATACTTGACCCAGTAGACAGGCCTTCTCTGCATGGTACTCATCTTAGGAAATATCCTCTCCTTCCCCAAAATGAGATTGGTTCCATTGTTGATTTTCTGGAAGTCCCTCAAAACCTGATCATGCCATCACACCTGGGGTTCCTGAGGGCTAGCGAGACACTGAGGTAACTGCATTATTGCCAATGCTCATTGCCTTCTCTTAGCCTTTAATTGCAATACTTTGCATTTTTCTGAATAACTGTCTTTTATATGTTAAATATTTTATTTTATTGTATGTCACCCAAATCACTTTTTTGTGATAGAAGTAGACATTTAAATTGGATGGATGGATGGATGGATGGATGGATGGATGGATGGATGGACGGACGACGAATGAATGAAATTAGCTATTCTTATGTCATCTAAATGAATCCACTCAGTTTTTGGAAAAAGATTTCCTAAGAATTATATGACACTTTAAGTTCTGTTAAAAAGAAATATGTTCCAATCATTGTAAAGTGGGGAGGGGACCTAGCCCCTACTCTATAAACCACTTCATATAATGCTTAAGCCAACTTGTCATTTGAATTCCTTATTTCAAATTTCAATTTTGTCGAATATTTTTTGTTGAAAGATGAATGACATAAAGCACAACCTGGGTCTTTTCCTATTACAGCAACAGCTATTGGTTGTGAATACAAAAGCAGCTCTCTATAGTTAAGTATGATAAAGAATGAATGGCATGTGCTATTCCTATCAAGGTAAGTGCAAATAAGAGGTTATATGCATGAACAAATATGTTTCTCTAACCTTAATCTGCCTGCTCCTGATTCTGAGTTTAGCATGATTCATTTGCTTAGCTGATCCGTGGACATTTCAATCTTCAGTGCCTCCATCTCTAGGTTTCAGGAAACCTACACTGCATGCAGCAATTTGAAGATTTACATGACTGTGTATTATTTATTCAGCTGCACTCCCAACAATGATTTATCAAAATATCTGACTGAAATGGTATCTCAAGTCATTTGACATTCACTGTAAAGACTATCCAACCAATCACACATATATTTTCAACATGTAGTGGTATGGTGTTGCGTTAAACCCCTACCCCCACCCCACAAATAAACATATATTGCAACAGACTCTCTTAGTATTGTGAGCTGAGATGACCAAGGTCAGACATAAAGGGGAAATTCACAAAAAAGAGACAAACCTGTAAATAATACATCACCAACGTGTGTCATGCTTAGTATCACCTCTTTCCTCAACAGCTATTTATACATATCAATGCGTGTTTCCCAATATTTTCTCCAAAATGACTCATGAAGAATATTCAGCTCTGTTATGGAAAAGATCTCCACCCCTAAATTAGAAGGATCTTCTCTTCTGCTGACAATCAATTTCCCAGTGTGTTGGTAAAAGGAACTGTGATGATGTCGACTAAAGTGGGAATAAGAACTGCAGGTGCCTTTTGTTATAGCTGAATAAAAGGCTAGATCCAAGTCTTTCTTGGTAGTGTAAAGACTAAACAACCATGAAGCCTCATTACAACAAAAGTAAATGCTGAGAGTAATCTAATTCAAAATATGACCAAATTAAAACATGTGCCAACAAATGCTACTTTGGTTTCATGTAACCCAAGTTAGTCACTGCCAGTCAGCCAGCAACAAAGCAATCCATCAACAAGGATTCAACATCCCCCAGGTGTACCTAAGCCAGATCTCCATTAATAAGCCATATCATTGCCTATAAGAAGAAAGAATCAAAAGAGGTTCCCTGTTCAATATTATACATAGAAATATTTATAAATCTATGAATTATGAAGGATGTGAGTACAAATAAGGGCCAATTGAATACATTTTCAAACACTAGAATTTGAACTTCAATTACTTAAGATGCAAGTTCCCAACTGAAAGAATAAATAATGGTAAATAAATTAGATTAATTTTCTATGACCTGAAACAAAAGGTTGAACAGTATGAATATACATGCACAGATCTTCACTACTAGAATACATAGCTGACACAGCAATAGCACTTACTTATATGCTACTTCATAGTGCTTTACAGCCCTCTCTACGCGGTTTTACAGAGTCAGCATATTGCTCCAACAATCTGGGTCCTCATTTTATCAACTTCAGAAAGATGGAACATACTGCAACCAAGTACTTCTCATACATACATTATGCTCACATAAACTGCTCATATTTTACTTCAATTGTTTGGACATTTTGGTGTTACTTCTTAAAGTCTGTCTTTTTTTCTGAATGAATGAATGAATGAATGAATGAATGAATGAATGAATGAATGAATGAATGAATGTTTAAATAGCTTCTCAACTTACTTTCAGTGACTCCGGACAGCTTACAAAGGTAAAAACCCAATATAAAAAACAATAAAAAGCAATAACACCCCCCCCAGCTTCCTGGAGACACTAATCAGTCAGCCAAATAAGGTACTTGATGGGCTCAAACCAGGTCTTCAGGGCCTTGGGAAAGAGTGTCAAAGTGGTGGGCAATCCTTTCTCCTAATACACAATACAATGAGAAAGATATAAAATGGATACACAGACCATTGATTGCTACCCAAGGGGGCAGGGAACGGGATTCTTCATGTAACAAAAAATCTGTTCCAGTCAAAATGACAAAATTACACTTCAAATCCTTTCTTTTTGTCTCTTTGCCTCTTTTAAAAATAAAAAGTGACTTTCACAAAACACATTTTGATTATACAATTTATTCCATAAAAAAATTATAGACATGAACAGATTTTTTAAAAAAAAATTAGTACATTTATTGTGGCTGTTCACACATTCTGGGTGGCTTACAAAATCTAATACATGGTTAAAACAATTAAAAATCTAGATAAAACGGGATAAAAACAGCCACAATAAAAGATGACATGGGACACCCCAAACAACATTGAAATTCCAGATTTTGTGACAGATAAGAATGGGAATAGGGTTGGACAATAATTATGAGAATAACTCTCCAAAGTTGATGTAAATCGGTAGAATTAACGTGAACTGAAGAGTGGATTCAGATGTACCAAACCAGAAAGTCTAGTTTAGGCTTCCATACAGCCTTCCATATATTTAATCAGGTGAATGATTATTTCTCACCAGGGGTGGGATTCTACCCATTCAGACTGGTTCGGGCAAACTGGATGTTAAGTTTTCATCTGGTTCGCCGAACCAGTATTTCAACCGACCGGCTGGCCCCGCCCATCCCACCCCTCTCAGGAATCTCCACGTGGCCCATTTTCGATGGAGGTAAGTGCAAGGTTCATGTGGAGGCTCTGGGAGGGGAAAAGTGGGCCTTCAAGAAGTCCAGAAATGGGTCTGTTTCCAGCTTCCAGAGGGGCCTCCAGAACCCGGGGGAGCCCATTTGTGCCCTCCCAAAGGTCTGGGGGAGGCCTCCAGATCCTTGGGAAGGCAAAAAACGGCCCTCCTGGAATTACCGGAAGTCCAGAAACGGGACTGTTTCTGGATTCCGGTGGGCCTCCAGAGCCTGGGCATCAGTTTTTGTCCTCCCAGAGGCCCGGGGGAAGCCTCCATACCCTTGGGAAGGCAAAAAATGGCCCTCCCAAAAGTTCCGGTAAGCCACGCCCACCATGGCCATGCCCACCCAGCAATTAGGCATCGAACTGGTTGCTGGGATTTTTTAATCCAACCCGTTCTTTACCTTTACTTAACACATATAAATGCAGAGTTTTAAAACATGAAAGTGTTCCAGAAGGAAAGGAGAAGGTAGTCTTATCACTCTTCAGAGGCCAGGAAAAAGGTATGCTACCATATTCAATAACAAACAAGAAAGACAGGCATTTGGACAGATATAAGTATAATCTCATAGCAAGCTTATTGCTGCAATTATATACATCTGGATGCACTATGAGCTTGAATAACACTATCATTAGGACAGTTGAGTATTTTGTTACAATCATCTGCATTATATTTAATCTCTGTATATTGTTGAATAAGATCAGTTAAAATGAGTTAATTTCTATAAAATTATATGACAGTGGTATTATGGGGTAGAATATAAAAACAATATATTAATACACTACTCCCATTGCTTAATTTTAGTACACAGGTTAACTTAATTTTTACAATAAAACAATTAGCTATGGCTGATGCCAATAGTGAGCAGAATAGTAATTAAAAGTAGCATACCTGTTTCAAAGCTATTTCATTTATAAAGCAGAATTATAAAGTTACACCCAGCTCTCTAATCCTGTGTCCTTTTTTTTGCATATAGTACATGGATAAGTATTATTATGTAATTTTTGCATTTTCAAACCATTATGTGAATAAAAACTTATCTGAAATGTGCAGTTCTTTGAATTTTGCAATTATGAAGCAAGATATGGAGAATATGCAAAAGCATAGTTTCTGAAATTATTTCCAATAGCCAACTTTGTCTAATGCTTCCATTGGAAGCATGTGCCATTGGAAGCATGGGGTACATTACAAACACTTTGACCCTCTGGGCCAGGAGGGAAAAAGCTTAGAATGGAGCAATTACCAACATCTCAAGCCATTGCCCAATTGCTTTTCCTATAAAGATGAAGAACTTTTCCTCTTCATCTGGTCCTTTCGCTCAGTATTTTTATCATCAGTTTCTTCTATAGTATCAAGCCTTGCCCATGTCTAAAAATTATCTTGCCAACAGTAAGATAGAGTCCCAACCACTTTTATATAATTTCTGCTTGCCATTCCACATGATTAGAAAGAATAAAAATGCATGTTAAGGTAAAGTTATACAAAAATATGTATGTTTATTGAAAAAGTGTATCTAAATATATGTAAGGACAAATAGGAAAGCTATACACCTTAGACAAAATTGCAGACTGGAATTCATATATCTGGAGAAATATGCACCAAAGTCTACAACAAATTATTGCTTGTTTTTTTTAAAGCCCTCAAATTCAATTAATTGAATTTGATATATTATACATACATACTCACAGATAAGCCAAAAATTTGATTCAGTTTATCCACTGATGGGCTTATCTGTGAAGCTATACCCGTGATGGCAAACCTATGGCATGTGCCGAAAATGGCATGCGAGAGGTCGCCCAGAAGACCCCCACTACGCATGGGTGCATGCCGCCTGCCTACCAGCGGATTGTCGGGAATTTGGCGTGCATGCATGGAGGGGTGAGGGTGCACAGGAGATGCACATGCATGCACAAAGATGCGTGTGGCACAGGGGGTCTCATGCGTATGCGCAGATGCTTGGTGCACACGTGGGGATCACGCATGCATGCACAGAGACGCATGGCATGTGGGGGATCTCGCGCGCATGATCAGAGATGCATGGAGCACGAGGGGGTTATGCATGCATGCGCAAGGGGTGGGGGGGGCATGCGCATTGCCTTCTGGGTGCTGACACGTGAGCATGAGTGCAATTTTCGGCACAGGAGCTCAAAAAGGTTAGCCACCATTGGGCTATACTGGTACAATATATGACTATTACTGTGATAATATTTTTAAGTACCCATATACCTCATATAAGCCAATCTACAGCAAGCCCCAGAACCCCAGTGAGATGGGTAGGATATAAATTTAATCAATAAATAAACAAATCTCACATTATTAACCAAAATATCATTGGCCTATCTACAAATGGTAGATTTGTCGTATTTTGGTTAAACATTTGAGAGTAGGCTTATCCAAAGCATATACAGTATTTATAAAATGAGACAGTGCAATTTACAATTCATTCCTCTGTAGCCTATATCCCACAAAATAACAATACTGCTTGCTTCTCTTATCTAACATATTTTCATTTAAATAGATAGAGAAAATAAAATCCAAATCCAGTAGAGATAAAGATACATTATAAACATATGTGGTCTGGAATTCAGTAAGTGGTGACTATTCATTTCACTTCTCAATGGTTTCCCTGATTTCAAGGTCTTTATACAGAAAATATACTGGTGAATTATAAACTCTGCCTTTGGTAATTTCTCCCAAAATGGATATGGAGGATGGCCTGTAGGATGCGGTATACTAGCCTTCCCTTTTTCACCATACGCAGAAGTATGATTTGTGCAAGTTATATACATAGTACAATGCAACAGAAGATTATATCACTGACACCTGCTTGTGGCTAGTCTACTTCTGTACTATGAACATAAATCTGCCAGGAGCATGTAAGACAGAAGCAACTAATTAGCCAATTTCACTTCTCCCACACACAATAAGCGAAGAGCCTTCAATTATAAAAGCACAGATGATCATTTCAAACTGAGGCTGTTAGCCTGGAATTGTCTCTGTAGCATTCAGATGCCAGACCAAAGAGATATTTTTATGATATAGGACATCACTGTAGTTTGATTGTAGCTACTGATTTTTGTCCTTTTTCTTCAAAGAAAGTACAAGAGGCCACAATAGAGACCTCTCCTTCCTTCCGCGTGAAACAAATTTGAGGAAGGAAGTGGTTTTGGGAAAGGAATAATAAATTATCCACTTCCATGTGCCATGATTATAATTCAGATCAGAACCCCACATTCTTACTTTCAAGTAAAAAAAACAGGACAGCACCACACTTCATAATTATGATAATGTGAAGTTTAGCTTTCTGGTATAAAAGCTTTCTGCATCTTAGTTAGTTGCTGTGCCTTAGCCTAACTGATCACAGGATAGTTGCGAGACTAAAATTTGAGGGTTAAGTCACAGTAACCATATCTTTTATATACTTGAAAAGTGCTATTACAGTCCTCAGCAGTGGTGGGATTGAAAAACTTTTACTACCACTTCTGTGGGCGTAGCTTGGTGGGCGTGGTGTAGCTTGGTGGGCGTGGCATAGCTTGGTGGGCGTGGCAGGGGAAGGATACTGCAAAATCTCCATTCCCACCCCACTCCAGGGAAAGGATACTATAAAATTTTCATTCCCTCCCTACCCCACTAACCTGCTTTCCAGCTCCATACTCCTGTGCAGGACAACAAAAAAAGACTCAGCTGATCATCTGGGACTCGGGAGGCAGAGAATAGATGGGGGCACAGCCAGTCAGAGATAGTATTTGCCGGTTCTCCAAACTACTGAAAATTTCCACTACCAGTTCTCCAGAACTGATCAGAACCTGCTGTATACCACATCTGGTCCTCAGTCATCTTTTCTAAAGATGGAATATACTCAGTTCCTTCAATCTGTCCTCCTTACATTTCCAGTCCTTGTTAATATTCATTACACATTTTCTCTGAACCTTTCTTAAAAGGTGGTGCCCAGAACTGGACAGAACACTGTAGATGGAGTCTGATTATCTCAGCCTTGACTACTGTGGATTATCTACCAGCTATCAAGGATTACAGGTACTAAGATTAAAACATTCAACCATTTATGAAGCTGCGTTAAATAATAAACAACTCCTAGGGTAGTGAAACTTTCTAGTGAAGCATCTCTCAACCTGATGCTCTCCTGGTTGGAAATTATGGGAGATGAAATCCAACACACCTGGAGAGCACCTAGCTGAAAGAAACCATGTGTTAAGCTCTGAGATGTTATTGTCCACCCAGAAAGATCACTAGCTCTTTCTAGACAGGAAGGGCTATGAAATACTTTGTGTTTAGGATGGGACTATCCTTGAGACCTGATTTATTTTGGTGAGTTCATGAGCTGTAATTGGTAGTTTTGTCCTCTGGCTCTAATTTCCTAGGGGTAATACTTGATTCTCTTGATTCTCTTCTAGTCCTCACACTATCAGCCAACCTTTGTCCTGACTAGTATCCAGCATACAGTCCTAGCTCAATGCTTTTTCAGCCACTTAATTTCAATCTGTCTGCTACTGCAGAAACTCAAAATAATACTTTCCATCGTATCTTAGCAGCATGCCTTTGACTGCTATCTACTGAAGATGCCATGATGGCTTGTCTGATTCCCAAATGCTAATATGGGGTGCCTGAATCCATAATGGTACACAATATAAATGTCTCTAGGTAGACAGCAATAGTAATTGGCTGTCATAATGCAAGGAAATCTAATCCATGCCACTGAGTTAACACTCATGCAACATACATGTATTTTATTTAATTTGGAGGAAAAATAGCAATTCTAAATATATCAACAGCTTCTTTTCATAGCAACCTATGACAATGTTTAGCTTCTAGCATATATGGCAGCTCAGTGGTTAGAATGCAATACAGCAGCTTCTGCTGACTGCCGGCTGCCAGAAGTTTGGCTGTTCAAATCGCACTGGCTCAAGGTTGACTCAGCCTTCCATCCTTCTGAGGTCGGTAAAACGAAGACCCAGATTGTAGGGGGCAATATCCTGATTCTGTAAAAAAAACCACTTAGCGAGGGCTGTAAAGCACTGTGAAACGGTATGTAAGTCTAAGTGCTATTGCCATTTGTTTTGTCTCTCTAGCAGTTTAATTATTTAAATGACTAGAATAAACATACATAGGACAGGGGCTGCATTGTAACTCTCTTTTTGATACTTAACTCCCACCCACTACTATCTCTGTTCATTTTGTGTGTGTGCATGTGTGCATGTATGTGTGTGTTCTGTTTCTCCTCCCCTCCCCTGAAAAAGTCTGACACCCTCATTAAATATTGGAACTATCAGCCTATACTGTTCCTATACTGGCTAATTATTCTGGGAATTATAGTGCAAGACAAAGTGAGGGTACTTTGTTCATGAAGCAGACTACTGCTTTGGTGAATGGACTAAAAACTGACTTTCTGTTGTATCTTCTACAGTCTTTGCAGCAATTAGCACAGCTGTCTAATGAATTTCAACTACTGGTTTCTTCGATCTTCGTAACTCTAAATGTTGTTCTTTCATTCTATTGCTGTGAGCTGCAGGCTAACATTGCTACACTGCACCAAACACAGATGTGATGCAATCTTTCCCCGCAGGTTTCACTTTCTAAGCACCTACGCACATAATCAGAACCGTCAAATGGCCCTAAATTTGCTAGACTGTGCCATTTCCACCTGTAAAAAGGGAATGGAAAGAGGGATGGGAGAAATCTTTCTGAAGATTCACTATGTTAAAAAAAAAACCTGTACTAGAATTCCAGTAAAAGAAAGAAGCTAGAATCCCTTTTTTATTGATTTTACAAGAAGTTATTTCATATGGAAAAGCATCCAAGCATGTAAAGTATGCTTGTAAAATTTAATTCCAAAAATCTATGCTATGAGACAATTTCAATTGTATTTCATCTGAAAGTCATAGAGATAAAATAGGACAACCGGGGAGCAAAACTGACAAGAACCCAAGCCTATATTCTTATTATGAACAGATTTGAAATCTGGACTATAATTTAAAATAAAATTCTAAAAATATCATGAAATCAGAGTTTTGTCACTAGATATGCACATATTTATTAATATTTTTGTCAATCCTATTGCCAAAAAAAAAAATCTTGCAAAAATGTCAAGTGTGTTTTTTCAGTGTTCGAGTCAGCCAGGCCTCTGGTCTCTTTCAAGACTGTCATCTCTTCCAGTATCATGCTTTCTCACTCCTATTTTATTTTAATTTTTTTTATTACCTCATACCATTTTTTTACATTCTTTGCTTTCTATCCAAAGGGGAATATAGCACCAAAAATCCCTTAATGGCCATATTACTATGTAATACAAATAAAATGTAGGTATTAGAGCTCAGAATTACAGCAAAAAAACTTTGATTCTAAAATGTCACTGATTTTTTAGCATGAACAGCCTGATCTTTTTACATTAAAGAGATAGCTTTACCATATATCTGTTAGGAAATCTATCCCCTCAGAACTAAATTAAATTCCAGAAATTAAAAAATAAGAATAAAAATCAAAAAAAGAAAGAAGGGAGGAAGGAAGGAAGGAAGAATAGCTGAAGATATGACAAAAGAATAAGAAATTATGTACTGTTCATAGATAGTACATGGAGGAAAGTTAATTCTATTGTAAATTGCTTTCAGGTTTTTTTTAAAATGGGAAGCTACATATGCTATAAATACATAAATAATAAAATCGGCTTCCAAAATATGCACTGATGAAATACTGGTTTTTAAATCATTTAAAAACAAAATCAAACCATCCTGTACAGAGAATTGGATAGGCCTATCAGCAACTATTGGCAATGCCATCTCGAAACTTCCATATATGAAGTCATGGTATTTTCCAAGTAATAAATTTGAGGAACTAAAGTAAAAAAGGCTAAAGCTTTTGTGCCAGGTTAGACTTCCCAACACCATCTTGCTTGTTTATGGAAACAGTATGAAGGATCTTCAAGCTGATTCAGCAGCTTTCTATGTGTTATGACTGAAAGGAAGGAGAAGGAAGATTAAATGGTAGGTCAATCCAAAAGACTTCAGTTCAGAAACTTTCATCCTCCATTATGTCTGGGCAACACTTCTGACTGAAATCTGGGATAATCTGTTTCAAAACAATGTACACATCATATGGACTTTTTATTTCACAGTTTCCTATCTCCTTAAGGAAAGAATCCATCTGGAGAGAATGCAGAATGCTATACCATCATGAGATCTCCCTTGAATCAGTATGGATTTATTTGTAGATGATTTTGGTTTAAATTAAATCATTCAGCTCACAATTATTTCATCAGCTCATTACTATAGACAGTGCTTTTCTTGAACATCTTTATTTCTGAAAAGCACATTTCGTAAATTAAACAAATCAGTAGCTACAAAAAATATACAGTGGTATATAATGGAAAGCCTTCTTTAAATCAGACATCCTTATTGATCCTACCCAAATCTCCTACAATAGAAATGTAACTGATCATTGGGCCATCACTATAGATATATATACCATTATGTGTAATTATTTGCACTGCAAAACATAGGATTTATGCTTTAACATTCTCACTTGATTCCATCCATCATTTTTACTAATTCTATTCACCTATCTGGCTGCATATATTAAAACCCAGCAAAATGTTGTAAATACAAGCATTAGTTAGGACAGCCAGAGTAGTTTTAATGTTGGCTTTCTGTAATTTTAGAGTATCTAAACACCATAGTGAATTAATAAACTGACTAACCAAATGTGCACAAAATTGTGGTCCAATATGCAAGACTTTCAGGTTTTGATATCCCGATTATGAGAACATTTCAAGTTCAACATTAAATATCCCCATTTGTCCTCTGCATTTCTTTAAAGTTTCTTCATTATTGAGTATATATTTTATTTATCTAGTTACATTGCTTAAGAGTTATTTCGAATTTTTTGTGCATCAAGGCAGTCTCATTTTTATCACTTTATATATGCTTTCAAACAAATGGAATAGGAACATTTTCCACGGCACAAAACATGAATAAAACTAAAAGTGGGAAAAACTGATCCCTAATAGAAAAACTGTCAAATACTAATGAGACCTAGGAAGGAAAACAGTGAATTTGAGATCATTCATTAGGATTACAGAAGGAATTATTAATATTGTCAAAAAATATCCGACTATAATACCACCAGAGAGGTTTTGGAACTAGCTACATGTGGGAAGAAAACCTGTTACCAAGGGGTGTGTCCTCAGTTTTTCAACTTGGTCTGCAGAGCTAGGAGACTAGAGACTACCCATCCTGGACTCTCCCTTCAGCTCAGTGGAGAAAACACCAGTTCGAACCAAGTGCACCTACAGAAACACGGTCACTTGATTCTGCCAGGATGCAGTTATGAAAGGAGCAGGTTAAAAAGCGTGAACATTCAAATGTGCTTGCAGGTGCTCTTTGAAATGTATTGTCCGTGAACTAATGTACAACACATTTTTGTCCTGTCTCCCAGAAAAAGAAAGGTAGAAACGTTTCAGCCAAACCCAGTGCTTAACTTCATCTGGTTACGCCACAGTTCAGAAAGGCGGTAGGGAGGGTGGAATGGCAATGGAAGCAACATTCATACATCACTCTGAGAAAAAGGAAGTCTAAGGACATGGCATGAGTTTGAAAAAAGTAACTACATCCCCTTTGAGGACAATTCTTAAGCTATTTCTGTTTTTTCCTCTTCCAAACTAAAGACTAAAGTTATCTCTGAACAACTTGCTCTTCTCATGAATTGACAGATTTATTTTCAAGAAATAAGCAAAACTTATCTACTTTTCCTTTACTGTTAATCTACACACAAAGAAATAATAAACAGAGCTTGTCTGTCTGAAATGCAATGGCTGCAGTCCTCAGAATTCAATTAAACTCAAATAATTAATGCTTCTGCCATATTCAATTACTTTTACACGTTTGAGGCTCTGATGTTTTCTCCCTTTATTCTTTTAATCTTTATTTCTCTTCTCTTATTTTTTTTAAAATTTGTTTAAAAGTGCTGGTGGAGCAGAAAAAAAATAAAATGTAAATAATGAACACAGTTTGCAGTTCAAATGTTATAGTCTCCTTTTAGCTGACATAGCATGTCAATTGTTATGTGCCTTTGATTAAAATAACATTTAAAATGCTTTGAACAAATATATCTCCTCCATTCTTCTATTATTTTACATATTTCTTAGTACAATAAAGAAGTTTTCATTCTTCCTGTCGTAGCACAGAAAAGCCTTAGAATATCTTTTGTCATAAAAAAAGTGAAAATATTATAGGCTGCTGATTACCAAAAAAAAGAGGAGGTAGAAAAGTGGGGAGGGGATACAGAGAGAGGGGGGGGAGAGAGCACTGCCTTAGAGATTAAGTTTCCCTTTTATGAAATCGTATTTAGTCTCTTTCTTTTTTTTTAACAAATCTAACAACAATGCTCTACAGACTCTCACTGGGAAATACCTTTAGTGTTAAATACAGATTCTGATTTTCTTGGCTAATACAGAAAGCCTTTCTATTGAAAAATAAATAAGGGGTTTGGTATATCCCACTAAAGCCTTTTCAGTGAATGACTTTTGTAGGGGTTTTTTTCATGGCTATCCTCCATGGCTGTAATATGAAGCTTTTATCCTACTATTGAAAACTATCCTGTGCTGTTTAAAAAAAGAAGAGAGAAAGAGAAAAAGAAAAAAGGGAGAAGGTGAGCAAAAATCTTTAACTAATATAACAGAACAATACTGAACTTGAGCTTTGACCCTAATTTTAATGCCATCTTTTACCAAAGGGTTTGAATCCTGGATAGAGAAAAATCAAATGAACCACATATTTTTATTTTATTTTCAGACTCAAAATCTTCCAATCACTGTCAAATTAATCTTAGCTTTAGCTTGGGGGGGTGTCAAGACCTACAGTTCTGCTCTTTTTTAAATGGTGTGCTTAATATCATTCTTACTCATTCTCCCTATACTTGAAGAGTAATGGGTTTTTTTTTTTAATTTGCAGACTTGCCATGCTGAAAGTGAAAGTATGCTGAGGGTAACCAAAATAAAAGGCAACTTCATAAAACTAGAGTTTTTATAAATGGAGAATGTGACTACCAAAATATAATTGCTAGCCAAAGGCCTGAAGAATATAGAAGAATGGAAGAGGAGGAGGAGGAGGAGGAGGAGGAGGAAGTAGTGCTGTGATTCATCGAGATATATATTGCAAGGATCAACGCAGATGAAGTCTGCATGTGGGCACATGTACCACACAGAGCTCATGGCCTCCAAGGACAACCATCTTATTTTTTCCCATGGAAATGAATGTCAAGTCTTCATGTTTATACAAGAAAGCAAAGGATTACCCAGGAGAGTCAGTATGTATGGTAGTTAAGCAGCTGGACAGGGACCAAGGAGATTCAAATTCAAATCCATACTTAACCAAGGAGCTCACTGGATAACTGCATACCTGTCAAGCTTGTTATTGAATGGATAAAAGGAGGAGTAATCACCATTTACAGTCTTGAGCCCCTACAGGACATAAATGCAGTACAAAAATAAATAAGGGAAATCATTGAAGCAAAGTTTAAATTTGGTTTTCATGTTCTCCTGCCTTTAAGAGCCAAATCAGCTCATATCTCTTCCTCTGAGTTTTCCTTCTTATAAGATATGAAAAGGGTGAAACTAGAATTTATATTAAGCACATCTTTGCATCATGCTTCTTAAAAGAATACAAATGACTGTTTTGGGGAGGAATCATAGCAGATTCTAGTGAGAAAAAGGAGACGTTTAATTATTTTCTTCCATACTATTTCTGATGAGACTCACTCTCTCAAAGCTAATATTTGTATTGGTCAAAGAGGAATTCCTCATCATCCAGACTGCAAGCTCAAAAGGATTACTTTTCACAACATCATGAAAGATAAACACTTCACTGTTTCCTATTTCTGAGATTCTGCATTACTATGATAACCTGTGTCTGTTCTTTCTGAATTTTAAAAAGCACTACGCAGAGTACACAAATAAAGTATGCATTTAACTGTCATTTAATGACCCAATTGTAACATTTGGGGAAGAGGCTGTGAATAGGTATCTGGACTTGGAAGTTGAAGGTGGTTAGGCCTGATCAGTAGGTTGGATGGAGACTTTCAGAGAATTTCAGGCCTATCCTAGGAAGACAAGACAATCTCAAACTATTGGTATATTCTTGCCAAGCAAATCCCACGGACATGTTCTTTAAATCCAGGAGGAGCAAGTTCAGCTCAAGGCTCTTTATGTCATTTTTGATGGACAAACTACAAAGGGATTCCACTGCATATTCAACAGGCATCTCTTATTTTAAAAGGTTGGGATATGGTCCAAAACTAAACTCAGCATATAAGGAAAAAATAACCTTTAAAGGTGCAAAGTGTAAATGTGCAGATATAAATAACTTAACATAATTTGAAAGTGAATTCCATAGCTGCCCTGTGATTGTGAAGCCTGAAAGTCAAGGACAAATTCATGCAACTCTTTTACCAATCATGTTATACAGATGATGCTTGTGTAAAGTTTTTTTTTTTTTTGGGGGGGGAGGGGGGTGCCTTTGAGTCAGTCTTGATTCTTGGTGATTATATGAACAAGTCTCTGCAGTTTTCTTGGCAATATTTTCAGAAGGGATTGCCATTTGCTCCCTACTGAGAAATGAATAGCCCCAAATCACCCTGTTGGTACCCATACTCAAGGCAAGAGTAAAACTCACATCTCTCTGCTTCTATTGTAATGCCTTGGTGTAGCTATTAAATATGTTGTACTGTTAACTGGAAGAGTATGAGTTCAGGTTCTGACTTAGGCATGAAGCCAATTAAGAGGCTTCATAGATTCTCTTTGTCAGGCCTAGGAAGAAAATAACAGCAAACTACACTCAAAAATGTTGCCAAGCAAGCTGCATGGAGTTTTTCATGTAATTCCCAAGACTCAAGCCTGACGCAAAGTGACAATTTTACACCTAAAAGTAGATTTAGGCTACCTTACACTCAGTGGTGAGATTCAATTTTTTTTACTACCGGTTCTGTGGGTGTGGCTTGGTGGGCGTGGCAGGGGAAGGATACTGTAAAATCTCCAATCAGAGGTGGTATTTGCCGGTTCTCTGAACTACTCAAAATTTCCGCTACCGGTTCTCCAGATCTGGTCAGAATCTGCTGAATACCACCTTTACTTAACACTGAAGTTGTCATATCTTCCAAATTTAATATAGAGATTCAGTGCCTTATGCTTTGGCATTAGGAAGTCTAACTTAAGAGTCACTACAGATAGTCCTTCACTTATAACAATTTATTTTGCGACCATTCAAAGGCACTAAAAAAATGACTTATTTTTCACAGTTGTTTTTCACACTTATAACCATTGCAGCATCTCTATGGTCATATGATGAAAATTCAGACACTTGGCCACTTGCATTTATTTATGACGGCTGCAGTGTTCTGGGGTCATCTGATCACCTTTTGTGACTTTCTGACAAGCAAAGCCAATGAAGAAGCCAGATTCACTTAACAATCGTGTTACTAACTTAACGACAGTGATTCATTTAACAACTGTGGAAAGAAAGGTTGTAAAACAGGGCAAAATTCACTTAATATCTGCCTTGCTAAGCAATGGAAATTTGGGGGTCAATTGTGGTATAAATTGAGGATTACCTGTGTAAGTGAAAATGTGGGATATATATTTTATAAGACAATATAGGAATCTTTTCTAGTAGATATCCGTGTTGGGTATTATGCATGGTTTCAGACAAGAGTCTTTTCTAGTCCTACCTCAAAACGCCAGGGAAATCTTCCTCCAAGGCCTAGGAATTATCCAGACAAAGCATGCTAAAGCCAAAACAATAGAAAAATGGGAGACTAGACATTTCTAAAAACAAAACAAATCTAACACAAAAGCCATTGTCTCTCTGCCAATCAGAGTCCAGGGTTTTCCAGAAGTTCCTGAGCTATAGACCTCTTATGCCTATAACTCCCAGCAACTTTAAATTGACTGGCAAGTTGTGAAGGTTCCTATCTTGCTAGAGACAATTCATTCAGCTGCAGCTGGTTCTGTTAAAATAAGATTAAATTGATTTCAGCTTGACTAGTGGCCAAGTACGTTTATGATAACTATCCAGGGCTTAAAAGGAAGAAAGAAAAAAAAGACAATTTCTCTCAGCAAGTCAGCCTCTTGCTCTTTAATATTATGGTCATCTGCTGAGTAAGTGCAAGCTACTCATTTTCTGAACACAGTCTCAGGAAGGCCTTTACATGCCCATGCTTACAAGAATGTCCCAAACACTGTAGAAATAAAACAATACTGTGTTCTTGTGACCTCAGACAAGTTCACATTCATTTTATTCTTAACTAGCAAAAAAATAATTTCAGAAACAAAGCATGCATAATTATTTATACAACCCTTTTTTGTTGTTGTTAAAAACGGTTGGGAAACCTAAACATCAGAAGCCGCAGACCTGTTCAAAGGCTATGAAGCCAATAAGATCAGTTCTAGGTAAGCCAGAAGCATCCAATTTCCTCATTTGTACTGCTGTGTCTGCAACGCAAAACTAAGAATGCGGTAGAGAACAGCAGATTTGTATGGGTAAAAACCTATAAAATCTTCACTTTAAAATCATAAGATCACCCCACCGGAACAATAGCCTAACTCAAACAACATGTGAACAACATGAAGGACATTTTATGGTGGATGAGAAAAAAAGTTACAAAAAATGGGATACAAATAAATACTCTAATTCAGTTTTAAGGACAAATTTACGATAGAAACCGAAGACTTAACTTTTGAGATTAAAGGAGACACAACTAGAAAAAAGTCATGGAAGTTTGTTTTACAGCATATATGAGAACTGCAGTGAGATTACTATACGCTCGAAGAGTGGAAAAGTTTGACACTATCCACAATAGACACTCGCCACTTCACCACAATAAGTGAAGATGATGTAACTTGCAGAGATGGCTAAACTGGCTTCCTTGGTTACAGAAAAGACAATATATGCACTTAAGGCTAACTGGAAACCCTTATAGACTTTTTGCTTGAAACAGAAAAACTGTACTTATGAGTTGTGATTTTAATGATTAGAAAAAATGAATAATAGAAGACAGTGAGCTTTTTTAATTATACGATTAGAGGTAACTTTGCAATCATGTTTTCTACAAAGGAAATTAGAAGCCTTCCTTTTCTTTCTTTCTACATTTATGTCTTTTTTTCTTTTCTTTCTCTTTTTCTTTCTTTGTTTTCTTTATTCTGGATTAGTTTGTGTTAATGTTTATGTTCTCTTTAAAACTTTTAATATATGTGGGGGAGGGCACACTCACATACATATGAACAACAGACAAACCAGGAAGAAAGGATTATGCAAATTAAACTTTTTTATAGTTGTAGCTCCTAACTATCCCTTTCTTCAGAAATATATTGCATTCCCATTGAGCAACTGCCCTGTTTTCCTGGTGTTCCATATAAGTTCTGGAAAGCATACACTAAATGCATCTCTATTAAACTATTTTAAAATTCAACAATGTCTTATCTTCTTATATAGTCCTGATATTCTTCTGCCTGGACACTATGTACTAATATTTACCACATAAATAGCTAAGCAGTATTAAATTATGGGGAGGCTGCCTTTTGTAAAATTTCAAACAGTGCTGAGCAATCTGAGATCAGGTATGGTCCCTCAACATCTTTTCTGCTATCAACAAGCCTCTCGTAAATCTTAACTCCCCCAAATCAGTGGCAATTTCCATCATGTTGAGGTAGGAAATACACAAAAACTCTGCCATATTTCCTAAAGTAAGCTCAACATGGTTATTTTTTAAAAAAAAAAACTCCAACCCATGAAAGAAAGAAAAAAAGACCCTCCCCACATATGTGATGTCTCCACCCCTTATTATGCATCATTGCTTTTCACTGCAATTCTCTCTACCCTTATGTGTACCCTTTGGCTACCATACTTTCAAAGCTAAAAATTAGACAACTATCATCATGATGACACCATTCTCATTGGAAAAGTTCAAATAAGTGTTCTAAAAAAATTAATTTCTATGATCTTTTTGTCTTGGGGGGGGGTGCAAAATGTAAAAGTAAGTACCTAGGCCTCAAGAGTCTGTGCCAATTCACAGCGCTGATAATTATCGGTAGAAAGTCTTAATGAATTATTGAATGCAAGCAAAGATGGGATAAGATGACTTAAGGGACAATATCTGACTTCTCAGGCTAGAGAATAACAGCCTGTTATATGGAACCTCTGACACAACACAGATTAAAAGTTATCACTCAAAACAAGCAGATCTTCAGAGGACATTCCACAATCCAAGGATCCAACTAAACCCTTTACAAACTGAGATCAACTGGGTTCTGAGGTTTAGAATCAAGAGGATCCTCAAAGTCTGTTATGGCCTTATGCACTGCTCACAGGCAATCTTACATTTTTCATTCTGTCAAGAAGCCTGTCTCTCATTTTTACCTCTGCAGATGAATGAACGTAAAACATGCTATACCTGCAATGTTCTCCTGCTTGGGGCAAATTCCTTTTGTAGGCGTGAGAACATGGTCTTCTTCGTCGGGTGTGACTTGGATCCCGATTTCCACTGGCTCTGACACTTTCCTGAGCTCGGAGCGTGATGGAGGGGGAGGACTGCTCTTATCCACGTTCTTTTCATAGCAGGCACCACCAGCGCCATGGCACTGTTTCTTCTTGTGCTCTATAAAAACCAAGATGTCTCCCAGGGGAAAGTTCATCTGACACTGTCCACAGGTTAATAGGTCAGGGTCTGTTCCACCCAACGCAATGCTGAGCCCAATCGGCTCTCCTAGTGTTAGGCTCTCGTCCTCATGGGTGATGATGGCAGTGTCCACGTGGTCAGCCTCTGCTTCGTTCGGAAACCCAAAAAAGGTGAGGGTCAGGGAGAAAGGGGAAAAGAAA
Source organism: Notechis scutatus (assembly GCF_049901735.1). NCBI lineage: Eukaryota > Metazoa > Chordata > Lepidosauria > Squamata > Elapidae > Notechis > Notechis scutatus. The sequence continues at coordinate 305,116,290 of NC_142009.1, forward strand.
AAAAAAGAAGGAAAAAATAATTGAGAGCAATTGGTTTAAATATTCATATAGTTGTATTCTTTTTTATCAATTTCCCACCCTGCTTGTCTCCATAAGTGATCTGAGTACATTTTGCAATCAAGTCTGTCTGCAAAACAAAATAAGCATATCTAATTAGGTTTTTCTGAATCAACCATCAAACTCCACAGTAATAGATTAGTAATAAGGGACAGTAGAGACCTGTTAATCACTTCCAGAACTAGAACTGGTAGGATGCATTGGACAGAACCAGAGATTTACATCAAGTTGTTACAGAATCCATGATTGAGGTAAACAATTCTAATCAAGCATATTTTTTCTTTATAAAGCAAGGAACAATACTGAACTATTTGACTATGGAAACCCACCATTAAAAGAATGACATTGAAAGTATTTTATATTACTGATTTTTCTGATACTTTTGAACAATTTATTGATCATATAGTGTTGCTTTTTCAAAAAAGAAGTAGTTGTAAAATTCAACTTGTTGTATTGTGATATTCTTGGAACTTTTACCATATTTCTAGCTTTTTATGGCTCACTCACTGACTCACCCTCCAAAACATTTTTTAATTGAGTCCATTCCGTGGCCACCATTCCAAGGACTGTTGGAAGCAATGAATATGCAATACATTGGACTTACAAATATAGTGAAGAGGCTGATTAACCTAACAAGGTAGCAGTAGCCATGTCAAATAACCATGAAAAGCTTTGGCAACAAGCAGGCACCTGTTCAAAATGAATTTGAATAGAAACGGTGCTCAGTGCATCACAGTGAAATGAATTATCTCACAGGATTTATTAAAAATATAGGGCGGAATCATGCTTACAGAAAGCAGAGGGGTTTTTGGGCACCACATGCATCTTATACAAGTGAGTTTGATCTGACTGCTGTTTTACTTCATCACCTTTTCAGGATGACCACAGGAGGAGGAGCTGTTTTGCCTCCAATTCCTGGCATAGTAAGCCTGTCTTTCCCAAGATGAAAGCCATTCCAGGGACAGGATTTTTCAATCACTATTGTACTGAGAAGGTGACAGCAATGATGCCTGAAGGAGATTTATACAAATTTGCCAAAACCAGTTTAGAGAACAAGTTTCTGTGGTTCCTGATGTCTGCAATCTCTGGGAAGGCAGCACAAGACAGTCACAAGTTTTTGGGCTTGTCTTGAGCAGGAAGACTGTCTCTTTCAACCCTACCCACAAAGCAAGCCTGAGGTCTACAAGCAGCAAAAAGTGACACGTCCATTTGCCTTAAGAGAAAAGGCAGGGAACTGATCCCACACCCAAAACACACTGATCGTGCTTTGTTCTGTCCCCTACATTTCTTAAATGCTCAGGTGGGGGAAAATGGTACCCCAACTTGCCAAGCCACACAATCAAGAATGAAAATGTACCCAATCCCACACCTGCAATCTCTGGCTGATTTTTTAATGCCCCATCTGAGAATGCACGCTGAGCTTATAGACTGGTTTGTGGATGTATCATGGCGTTTGTCCAGAATGAATGGGTCCCTAGATTCAGTCTCTCAAATGCCACCCATGAAAACAGGCTTTTACACAGTTAGGTTTCCTTAAAATGACTTTAATTTTCTCCAGAAAACCTTAACAGCTAAACCATGCTTCCAGGTTCAGAGAATCCTTTTATAAAGAACCAAAAGACAAACTGATGAAAATATCAAACATTTAAAAAAAACATTTCAGTTCAAATTTATTTGGTTAAAATATAATGCCATCCAACTTATTAGCTGAAAGAAAATGAAATTTGCTCAATTAACAGTTCTCAACTTCAGTCCATAAATATTATCTTAAAATATTGAAAATTAAATGGGAAAGAGTTGATTCCCAATTCAATTCACACCATGGTCTGCACTGATCAAATTTTATTTGTATAGATAGCCTTCAGAATGCTCAACATTTTGATAGTTATTTCTTTACTTGTTATTAACTATTGGATACCAACACTATTATGTGTGATATCCTCTCATTACTTAATATAACTAGAATTTTGGGACAATCTTGTGTTTGCAGAAGATAATAATGTACTTAATATAGCTAGTTCACGATATTAGTAGGGTGCAATAAACTTTTGTTTTGTTTTGCTTTGATTTCTAAAGCAGGCTAACTGCAAAACCACACGAAATATGAACCTCGATCAGGCACAATTCCCAATGGCTGGCAGGGTTTTGCTCTAACAAGAATTTTATCATTTGGCCTGATCAATGCACAGTGAATTAACGACATGTAAATAAAAGAGATGAGCCATTGAAGTTTTATCAAGAGAAGGGAATAGTGGAACTCCGCAGGGGAAAAAAATGAACACATGGAAATACTGGCATTGGTGATTTGTTTCCAAATTTCCTGGAGATCTAAAAGCAGCAGGACAATGTAAAACATTTGTCATACTTCTGAATTGCAATCCCTGAACCGAATGGGAAATTTGCCTAGGCAGTTTTTAAAACTGCTATTTATTTTTATTTGATTTTTTTTTCTAATAATAAAAGGGAAACTATCTAACCAGGAGGCTAATCCCCCCAGTTTTAATTAGATCAAAAGGCATCTAATTTCTGTTTCTGAAAAAATATTGCCAATTAGTATATGAATGTAGTAAAATGCAGTTTTGCCATTTTTACATAGGAGGTATGCATGTAAGAAAAATAACTGAATGCATCAGAACTTGGGCTTTGTTGGATTCATAGTACTTCAGATTAAGCCCACGCTAACTGCCTTCTCGTTACAATTAATGGAGGTGGATGAACAAGAAGTCAGCCTAAGGAATAGGAGACGCATGCATGAAAGCTTCTGAGTTTCCTGTACTTACTTGTAGCCAAATTAATCCACTAGGTAACTCAAACACTAGGCATAATGCATGGTGTGTGAAACCCATTAATTACTTTCCCTCCATCCTTTCCTCAAAGTTTACTTTAAAAGAGGCTGGTAGACAATGCAACGTAATTAATTTACCAATTTATTTTATGAAAGGACTCTTTTGCCATCGTGAAAATGTAATCATAACCCTAGTGCTGAGCGGGAAGTGAGTGGATTTCTGTGCGAACGGTTTGTCACAATGCAAAAGGTAATTATTTAGTGCTTCTGTTCCCTTTAATGATCTAACATTGAGCAATACTGTTTATATTGAAGAGAGCTTGCACCTTTAATTACCAATTACATATACATAATTTTAGAGCCAAAAGGGAAAGGAAAAACCGAGGGCTGTGAAAAGACTCCTTTAGACAACATATGCATCCTTTCTCAAAAAGAATTCCTATTAGGTGGGAGCACAGTGTCAAAATATTAAAACACGCACACACAAAGGAAGATAAGGTAAAAGGATCGGAAGAGCCAGAAATGAACCTAGGCACAAATAAGGAGCATAATGAATGGAAGTCGGAAAATAGATAAAATTCAAAAAATGTGTCTTGGCATTTCCTTAACATCCCTGCTTGCTAAAGTGAGACATGTGGCTGAAATTACAATAGGCTAATTGTGTATGCCTTTTAATATGGAATGGGAGGGGAGTTTTCAAGCTTCTTAACTTTATGATGTAGGAGATACTGTTCATTCATACAAAAATTTAAAAAAGAAAAGCAAACAAGAGGGGAGGAAGGAGTAGAAAAATTCAAAGTAACCAACCTTCCAGACCTCATATTGGTTGAAATTTCAAAACCTCCTTCAACTGCCCGTAGCTGATATTTTTATAAAAAAAGAAAAGTCTATTGGATTGAATATATTTTAAAGAAAAAAATCAATTTCCCCGGTTTGCAAGACAATTTAGAAATCAAACATTCTTAAAGTCATCAATTTTCCTGTTTTATTTGGCTATCTTGACATCCTGTGCTACGCAAGTCTCATTAGCATCTCATCACGATTAGTAAGTCTGTGTGTCCCCATTTATCTAAATCTTCTCCCCTTAACTCTCACCCAAGTAAATGGTGTGCACAGTACACACATACAGTAATTTTTCATTCTCTGGAGCTATCACATTTTAGAAAATCAGCTTTATATTTCCTCTTTGCGCAAAATTCCCTCTCAAATTATCGTTGCTATTTTCAAAGAAATCAATGGAAGTTATTTAAACAGTCATTTTAATTCTGTTTAAATTTAATAACCCAGGCAGAAAGCTATGCTGATAAGTGGAACAGTGCAGTCCTATACATATCTACATACAAGTAAGCTCTGCTGAAGTTAAGGAGGCTTATTCCCAGGGAACCAAGTATAGAATTGCAGTATTATTGCAGATTAAATTATCGGGAGCAGGTAAAAGTAATGAGTAATGTTGATAGATATACTCCAGAGTAAGTGGGGTCTTTCTTCAGTAATAATAGTTAAAAATTTAACTCACAGAATTGTATTCTACTTTGAAACAGAATTAAGAAAAGGTAACCAAAAATAGCAACAAAAGCCAAAAAAATACACAGCAATAATCATTACAGAACTAAAAAATCTGATTGTTAGTTATCAATATATTGGTGAAACAATAAAGGAAGCTTAAAAAGCAGCTTACTATCTAATGAAACCTAATATATAATAGCAAGCATATAATTTTATACATTGATGTACACACAGTATATATGCTTATGTACATTACCCAAATTAGTCAAGAAAAATATGAACATCTGTGATCAGAATTTGATGAGAACTTGAAGTTTTTCCATGCATAAAATAAATGAAAACATGGTGACATATTTTTTTTAAAACTGGCCATTTATTCATTTAAAAAAGCAAAAAGCAAATGCAGTACAGCTCTGTATGGGTTCATGTAGAAATAGAGAGATGTAAACCGGTTTTTCTTTCCAAATTACATGATCTCATCTAAAAGCAGTAAATTCAGACTGCGTCACCCAACTGAGCACTGAAGGGGCAATACCATAAGACACCCCTCCTAAAATAAACAGTTTTTAACTTCAATGGAACTTCCATAAAAAACAGCCAAAGGCAATAATCCAAGATGAGCATGTTATGCTCTAGTATGGTAATGCATGAGATCTTCTACAGTTTTAGACTATGTTTGCCTTAGCTCTTCCAGGCTACATTCATGAATTCAAAAATGACAATAAATATTAGGTTCTGACAAATCCATTAGCAAGAGAGAGCAAAATCACTCCTGATTTTTCTTCACACACACACATACACACACACTTGTAGACAAACACACAAAAGGCATTAAGACAGCTTTTTTTACCCAATATAATCATTCAAATCTTCAACCACATTGTTTGAACATATCCACCAAGGCACACATTCCAAACCTATTTTCTGTTACTAAATTCAATTGAACTTAAATTTAATTCTGTAAATTTGGAGACCCTATATAACCACACTTAGGATAATAATGTTCTATAATTAAGATATTTATTTTTTAAAAAAAAATCAAATAGTAGAATTATAACAATCGTGTAAAATATATTTAAAAATCAAACAGGCCAGATGTTATTAAATTAAAAGGACTTGTCTTCATTAAACCTGGGTAACACATCCTGTCAAAACTAACTGCTTATCGTTCCAAAGTGTGTGTTTTCTTCTAATACAATTGTAGCATCAAAAGGTTTTCATTCCATCTGACTGAAGCATACATAGTTAAGTGGCTTAATAGTTACTCCATTCTTAATCAGGGGTTTGCAAACCAGCTCCACTAACCCTTTTCTTTCAGTAATGTTAACGTATTTACAGTTGGGCAATTGAAGATACAATAAACTACACATTAATGCATGTCTTGCTTGCAGAAGGAGAAGAAATCAGTTTAGGAGCATTATAAAAAAGAGAGGTATTAGATATGAATCAGGAAACAATCAGACACAAATGCAAACTTTTTAGCTCCTATGCAGTTTGAATCAAGATGCCTGGGGGATTTTTTTCTTCTTTTTTTGATTTACAGCTGAATTAAATGCATCGGTACAGCCACTGAGTAAGTTAATAATGCTGCATACATAATGTGCATGCCACGCTGTTTACTGTTATGAGTAAAAATATTTGCTAAATTTATTTGCCTATTTTTTACGATCTCCAAACTTTTCATGAAAACAGCAAAAGGAAGGATGATGACTTTTTGGCGGAGGATGACTTCCTGTACCAATTGACACAAAACAAAACCAAGTCTGCCTCCATGCAGTCATCAGACAAGTCAGTTATCTCACAATGTAACTATGTGTTCCCATCAGTGTGGTCATGTTTTTATTCTTAAAATGTAATTTGCAAAGAGCTCTGTTTTGTTTCAAAATACTTTATTTTTTTTCTTGCAGAACTGTAAACTTTTTAAAGGAGAGGGGAAATAGTTGGACATCTAATACTCCTTTTTTCCTCTAAGCTTATCACCTATCATGGAGAAAAGAAAAATTCTTACTTTTTTATTGTAAAAAAGATGGAGCTGAATAATGCATTTTTAGGAATTCTTATAAGAATCCATTATTCTGCCCTTCTTTAAAAATTTTCCATGCTTGCCAATAAGGACACCAAGGTTCTGTGCAATATCACAACTTTCTCAGAGCCAGAAGCCAGTAGAAATGGGGCTGATACTATGTGCTGCTTAGGTGTTAAGCAGGTGCTGCAATCATCATAGGTACCGTAATGTTGGTTACGATGTAAATCTCTGCAGACCTAGATGAGCGGACTGTAGATTAACTATATCTGGCTGCGCTTTGTAATGATGTATTGATGAATCAAGCAGCATTTGCCAGCTGCACCACTCTACAGGGAAATCCTAATTTCAGAGGAATATCCAACAGGCTCCATATTTTTCCCTCCAAAGGAACTCTATGCACTCCCGCGTTTTCCCAGGCCCTGCACCAGAATTTAAGGATTTTGATAACATGGAAAAAAAAAAAGCTTTCTATCTGAAAACTATGACCAGACATCCACCAAGGAAATTGCTTTTGTCTTGAGATTCTGCTCATAAACCCTCTTTTAAATTGCTAATGGGTATATAGGAATATCACTATGCCTATACACCCATTAGAATTATAGTGGCACATTAAAAACCTGGATCACTCAGTGAAGATTCTGGAGATGCTAAAATAAATATCCACAATTCAGGGAAAACATTATCCACTATTTATTTGTAATTCTGTTTGCAGATTTGTCTCAATCTAAACTTTGTCATTGTAACAGCCTATACATCTTGTTTTCCCTTATGGAGAAAAAGTTATACTTTTTTCATATACCTGCATATTAGTTACCATATAAAATCAGCATAAAAGTAAAGAAGGGAAATGGCATTTCCTGAAGACCAATATGGTGAATAAAATAAAACTAATCTAATAGTGTAAAATGGCTCATCACAACCACAATTTGCAACTCAGCAAACTCAGAGTCCCGTAAATCTACTTGTAAGAGGTCTAAGAGTTTATTTCTGCTCAGAAGCAAGCACCACAAAGCAAGGTGAATTCCTACTAAATGAATAATTGTAACTGAGAAGCATTTTATGCAACGTTAATTAATTTAGACTACTACTATCCTTTCGATTCAGATATGTTTCAGATGTAGATATGGCCAGGCATATAGATGTAATTTGCCTATCTTTGTTGGCTGGCAGGCTTTACAACTATGTATGGTATATATAACGTGAACAGTTTCTATTCCACCTTCTTAAAAGTATTCCCAGCTGGCAGAGAGAATGAGAATACAAAACATCTGAAATCTACTTTTAAAAATGGTATGTACAAGTATAGTGCAGCTTTTGGGAAGATTTCCATAACCTGCTTGTCCTTCAGTCTTGACCACTGAAGGCAAGCAGTTCTTGTTCTATTTAGGACTCATACATGCACATATTTATACTGGGCTGCTTTGCAAAACTACTGGTCAAGCACTTAAATGTGAATGATTTCCAATCACTATGGAGGAACCCGCATTAACTAGAATTTTTTTAAGCAGAATTGCTTAAACTGCCTGAAATTGCTCATTTGGAATTAATAGATGCAAAAGACACTCAAACGGCTGTGGGTTTCTAAACCCTTCTCTAAACACTTTTGAAGAACTTGTTGGCTTAAGAGAACAAGTTAATCCTATCACAAGTTTGATATGGGATGGGAAGGATACAAAATAAAATTATTTAGCACAAGTTTAATTATTCCAGCAAAGTCTCATAGTGACCACTTAAAAACTTGCAAAGTGTTGGCTATAACTGTATAGATAGAACAATATGTTATAACAACTTCTGGAACACTTGGTGCTACCCTAATTTGCTTCTCTCAATTTCTTTCATGAGAAATGACTCTGCTTCTCTAATTTAAATAAAACCTACAGGAATATCTGTATATTTTGCTAAATGAACTAGTTATTCAAGATGCAGAAGGAAGAAAAAAGATTTATTGCAATTGAGAGGCTAAAATACATAGGTCCTTGTACAGACCATAAAAGCTGTAAATCTTCACAGATAAATCAGGGACTGAGATGATATTATTGTGATAAAAAGCTTCCTTTGTGCCTGTGTAAATAGATGTGTTTTAGTTAAAACCAAGTATATGAATGGGAAAGAGTCCATCCAGATAATTTTTGTACTACTGGCTGTAGTAGAACAGACTTTCTAGACTATAAATTTATAGCAATATATAGACAAGTGAGAAAAAGTGAGAAAATGTGATTTTTCTTGTGGATTGAAAACAGGAGGCATCTTTGTCAAATGTCCACCACAAAAGGTGGGGGTAGTTTCCAAGGGAATTGTAAATCATCATCATTATTTACACCCAATTCTATTGGTGTTATTTTTCAAGTTACGCAAAGGTTTTGGGTGTTCTGACATTCAACACATTTTGTTAGATTATTCTAGAAGCATTACAAGAAATGAAATAGAGCTGATGCTCTGTGTGCAATCACATACATTCCTACAATACATTCTTACTGTACATGAGTACACACAGTTCCCAACAAGCATTTAAGCACTCCCAAAAGAAACCAATCACTAGATCTTTCCAAGAATTTTTCTGCATTCAGAAAGTTTACAAATGGAACACTAAATATATTTATAGAAAATACTCAAGCCATTTCCTACGAATGTCATGCCATTAATAAAACTCCCAAATACTTATTTTGCCAGAAAATTATATTCCTGCATTATGCCTATCCTTCTGCTTATCCTTCTCCTGTCTATGCTGCAAGAGATGTATCTTCCTTTTATCTGTTTTCAATTCTATTTTTACATTTTTTTAAATCTATGTTTGTACAGAAGAACAAAAAAAAGTCAAAATTCCCAATATACAATTGAAACTTAGTTGACTGAAACAGTACTTTTCCAAAATAAAATGGAAGAACAGAACAAATGCAAATGCTTTTGAGAATGTACTACATGGACAGGGAATGTTAAAGGATTCTATAAAGAGCATTTTATAAAACTAATTAAGCAGAAACAAGAGAAGAGTATCATCCTAATAGCTGCTAAAAGATTTCCTTACATATCAGTAATGCCCAGTCTGTTTAACCACATCTCCCCTAGATCGTTATGCAGCTATATTCATAACAATATACCCACCTTGTGAACTATGCTAAATGCACTAGAGTCTTGCACAAGCCGAACAATGCTTTGCAGGATTATATAACCAAATAATTTTTCAACATAAAGACTCTGAAATAAATTGAAACTGCACAAATGCAAATATATGGTGTGCTACCTATTTAACTGTCTAGATTAGAACCGTTTTGGGGATGATCTCTCGGGCATCCTTAAATCACATAAGCCCAAATGAAGCCTTAAGATACAATCTGATGAAAACTTAGTTTTAAGGTCTCACCAATGTAGTGTGACCTTCTTCGTAAAAATGCATCTGTGTGATTTTTCTTAAATCAGATGTTCTTAATCTTATCCACTGCTTTTAACTTTAACTAAATTCACCAAACAGAACACATAAAAAGCGGGCAAGAATACTCAGAAACAAAATAAAAAGAACACGCTGGGCATAACGAGTATTTTCACAAGTGTGGAATATTATTGGTGATACTTTGATTACAAACTACTGTTTTCTTTCTTTTATTACTGTGAAAAGTTTTTGAAGTCCAAAAATTGAAGCAAGTTGTTAGGGACAAAATTTGAGGCTTTCTAGAGCCTACATGTATTCTGGATGTTAGGCAGGGAAGAGATCTTCTCATCACTTCATTTCCAAGTTAGTCCAATAAGCTGCCTGCTGTCTCTATGCTTCGAAGAAACTGGATGGGAACACTAAATGAAGTGGAGAAATGATCAGATAAATTGCAGGCCCTGTCTAGCTGAGAATGAAGGGTTCTCGTATACTAAATGACAGCTCTACTCTTTTGTCTGACCTAATTTATTTCTCTTTGAAAGTTCAAATAGAGCCCTCTGCACAGTCAATGGAGAATATCTACCCACAGATTGTGCCCTGACATGAGAGAAAAATTTGCAAAAGACTTAACAAAACCCAATCCTAACAAACTTCTACAAAATTTTCAATGCCTTTCTTCTGGCAAATCTGTATCCCTGGATTCTCGTTTTATAACTCATTATATGGCATACATTTCAGCAAAAAAGAATTCAAGAGATGTCAATCTCTATAAAGCTGGCCAGGGGAATCTGGGAAAATGCACAAGCACACAATTCTATACTTACGTGCTGTCAAAGTAACTTTTTATGCTGTTTATGATTATTTATACTGTTTATGATGAACCTTTACATCCATATTATTCTAACAAAGGTAAACCAATGAAAATAAGCTTGCATGGCTCCGTAACGTTCAGAGCCATCATAATTAAGGTGCTTCTAAAAGGTTTTGCCGCTATAAAACTACACAGAATATTTAAATACATTTGATAACTATGGTTTCTCTAAAAGTAACTTGAATAAAATGTATGTACCAGATGAATCTAACAGTATGCAGTTATCAATTATAAGTAACTATACCATGGGCTAATGCAGTCCTTGTAAGATCTGGTTTCCTTAAACATTCACCAACATTCACCTATCAATTTGTTTACTATTGTTCTAATGAACTGATAGACATGAACATCTGCTCAAAACTGAGTTGAAATCTGAGTTGATATACAATCCCCCTTTCCCACCACTAAACAAACTTACAGCTTTTAAAAGTTTTTAGTTTGGCCAGAGTATTTATGTTGCTCACAATGTGCATCTATATGATTTTACACAGAAAATGTATATATATTGGCATAAGTAATTGTTGCTCCGTTAGGCCAATCTCTTCTAAACAATTCAATTTCGCTGATCTTTTTTATTGTTTAAAAATAGTCCCATTCCATTTAATATCCTTTCAGGTTCAATATGTAATGTGTACAAAAGGAAAATTATTTGCTGTGCATAAATATATACGAGCATGTATGCTCAATCTATGAAGGACTTACTCCTTGCTTTTAGTTAATCAAGCAACCTGGAATTGAGAAAGTAATGACAAGCTACTAACAGTAAAATACACTTTTAAAAGCTAATTTTAATTAAAAAACATCCATCTTGCCAAAGTTGTTTAATCAGTCATAATTTGCTTAGAAAATAGATTTATCTAACTTGCAATCTCTCTCATCTTGTACTATACAGATCTCAGCATGAAAATCAATACCACAACTTTACACCTAAAACATTTTGTAGGCAAGGATGGAAACCCGACTCCCCTCTATTATTGCCTTGCCTTCTCAGATGCTGGAAAACAAAATCTCTATCAGACAGGCTATGAGCGCCCCCTAGCTGTCAAGGCAAGTTACTGATCATCACCAATGTGACTTCAACTGAAAAACTAAGAAAGTTTATTTTGGAGAGTATTTTGTAATAACAAACAAGAGTGTGCAGAGCAATCTCAACAGAAAACGGGAAAGAAAATCCTTGCTATGTGTTGAGTTAAACTAATGGAACAAGCTTCAAACCCACTTCATTCTGATAAGGAAAGCTGAATGTGCCAACTAGAGCTGATGACATGAAAAATTTGGCCTCCTTTACCTAGACCAAATTCATTTTTTGAACAGCCTTTGTTCAACTCACACTTCCATGTAACTAGAAAAGACACACAATAACCTGGCTTTCAATGAACCACTCTGCTTGTGCATGTGTATCTCCATACTTACTAAGATGCTTAAATAAGCCTAACAAATTAATCCCTGTATTTGCCTATCAACAAAAAGCAAAACTGTTCCTTATTCCTTGGTGTATTTATTTCTCCTAAACAAACTAAATCATTCAAAGGAAATCTAAAGATGGCAGACTGAATGCTAGGCAATGTCTAAAAATTAGTGAGAGAAAAGGGATATAGAGTTTTAAAGCCAAACTAGGTCTCATAAAATAATTTACAGTTTGCAATTTTGACTAAAATACATCCTTGTACAATTTATGAAGTACAATTCAAGGTAGAGGTGTGGATAATGGAGGAAGCAATAAAATTCAGCGTATAATACCTGCTGCACACACACATGCCACAGCCTCGTATTTTATACAGAAATTAAACCATTTCTACAAATTTATTTCTAACTAATTCCTGAGTTTAACCAATCTCTTAGCTTGGATGCCTGTTAGTTTCCTCAATTGCTTCTGGATGAGAGAAATCTTTTCAGTAAAAAAAACAACAGAAAACAAACTTTAAAATATTTTCTTTTTACTGAGACCATGGTGACATTTTTCAAATTAGCGTGGTCCAAAAAGGAAAACCAGCAAGCCACCTGTTGAGTAGAAGAATTCTAGAAATCTGGCAAATTTATTTTTGCAAAGCAAGGGTGTGATTCTATTATTAATCCTACACCACCACCCTGAAAAGACTGTCTTAGAGGAGACTCAGCTATATATTACAATGAGATTTATTTTGATGGTTGGTTTCTTTGATTGCATTCTAACTTATCAGCTCATTTTGAAGCTGTAGTGCTATTGCTCAAATCTTATTGTTTTAGCTATTAAACAAGAAATTCTGTTGTAAAAAAAAACTAATTAACATTATTATGTAGTACAGAAAAATCCTAAAACATTTCTGTCTGCATTTTCCTCATAATCCATTTTAATTTTCTAAATTAAATGCAACTCATTCTATTTTCCCACTAATCCTTCACTAGAAAACAAGCCAGTTTTTCCTCCATCAACTCATTAATCTATCACTGACAGATTAGGTGAGATACATTTATCAAGAAGGAATTTAGAGAAATCAGAGGTATTTATCTAAATAAATAAATTTAAAATACCATAACAATGGAGTCAAGAGTGCTGTCACTGAAAGATAGCAATAAAACCCTCCACTGACCTGAACTGCATCTGGATTGTTCCCTTAAGATTGAAAATCCTATACATACTTACTGGATACTAAGCAGCACTGAACTTAGCGGTGCTTACTTCTGAGTAATCATACAGGATCAGTCAGTAATTTTTTTTTCTCTCAGGCCATAAATATTTTCCTTTCTGCCTGCTCACCATTCAAGGTAAGAATCTTTATTTCAGCATCCAGAGACTTAAATCTAAAGCACTCCAATGAAAGGGGGAAGAGAGAGAAATCCCTGCCTAACAGAGGCATCCACCTTGAAAGGCAGTTGCCAAGCTGGTTGATCCTTCCTCTTTCAGTTACTTGCAGTTTTCAGAACACCTCATATTCACTGAGGAAAAAATACAGGTGGAGAGAGGGGAATTTTATATGAATTTGTTGTGTTTATTTGGTCCTTGTTTGTGCTTCCCGTCCAACTTCTTGGTGTTTTTTTTTCCTTTTTTTAGTCACACTACTCTTTAAAAATTTATTAATACCTTCCTGAAAATTGGTCCAACCAGATCTTGGTGAAACTCTCTCTCTCTCTCTCTCTCTCTCTCCCTTCCTCTCCTCTCTCTCTCAGTTCTGACAGTTGAAACAGAGTGAGATTTTCTTGGTATTTTTGTCTTTCTTCCCCATCTCTACTCACATACCCAAACATACACATCCGCTCCCTCCATTTGTGCCCATGACAGACGATTACCTCCCTGATTTTGCTTTCTACAGCCTAATTCAAGAAGCCCTATCTCAGGACCCTTTGTAAGGTCCTTCCATCTGAAAAGTCGAATGGCAGACCTGAGGAAGAAAGGAAGTACCTGAAGACTTTTCAGCACCACTGGAAACCTACGCCACAAATCTTTCCAGCAAACCTTGTTATCAACCTCAAAAGTAATGATGGTTGGTTCTCACAATAGAGAAAGTGAAATTCCCAAATCAAGTCAGATTTGAATTTCTTCCCAAAATGTGTGCACTGAGCCTGTTACTTCTCCTAGTACCAACATCTGTGATTGCTTTTATCTTTTTTTCTCTTCCCTCCCCCCCACACCACCACCACTTTCTTTACTATCAAAAATGAAAGTCCACCTGAGAGCCGTTCAGAAAGCAGAAGACTTCCTTGGAATAATTTGTAAAAACAAAAACAAACCAAAAGTCCTCCTCCTGTTTCCTTCCCTTTGGGGAATTTCACAAACTGGCTAGGGTTTTTCTTGGGGGGGGTAGTTTGCCCAAAAGGTGTGACAGGTTTTGCCTGAGTTTGGATTTAAAATCCACTTTAAAACCCAGCCATCCAGTCCCCCGCTCAAAACCAACTTAAACGCAGATACCAAGTGTTTCTTCCTCGGCGCTGCTGCAGCTGAGTAGTAAAAGTGGGGGGGAATGCAAAAATGGGGGGAGGGGGGAAGGAGGAAAAAAAATGAAGTAGCTGGGGGAGGGGAGAAGAAAAACAACATTCACGAGCCAAACGCCATCCCAGGTCGAGCGCCTTCGTTCTCCAATCAATATAATTCCGATGTATTCTCACAAATAACATTTTTATCAGCTGTAACAAAGGAAAGACCGAGAGCGACCGCTGTCACCAAATGCTACTGGCAGATGGCTGCTAGTCCTAGACTCTCGGGGGGAGGGGAGACGCAGGGCCGTGTGTGCATTTATGTTCATTTAAATTTGGAGAAATCTCGCATACATATTCTATTCTTTCCTGGCTGTTTCTCCTCCAACAGTCTCTTCAACTCAGCCCTCTCTCCGGATCTCGCCCAGACGCGCGCCTCCTTCCATTGCTTCGCCTAGCTCCCCGAGAGCAGCGGCGGCTCTCGCAGCAACCCGTCAAAGGAGTTGTTCCTATCAGGGTCTGCTTGCATTTCTCCCCGTTCTGATTTCGCTCCTTTTTCTCCTCTGCAATTTCCTCTTTCCCACCCCCATCCCACGTCCCGGAATACTAGTCCAGGTCTATCTCCTTCTTGGACAGTTACTTTATGTTGCACCTAAGCTGTGGTTTTTATTAAAATGCCAAGCGACAAAGCAGAAAAAAAGCAATGCTGCTTTGCAAATCCTCAAGGCACTTTTAACAGTGTTTGGTGTCTATTGCATTTCAAAGTATTCGGGACAGCAAAGAAAGATAAGGAGAAATGCAAAATAAAAGGCTGGTTGTTGCTGTATTTTTTTATTTAACAGTCCCGTAGGTTTTGCAACAAGAAGCTGAAACCGAGAGACACTGACCCCTTAGCTCCAGACCCCCCACGACTCCAGACAACCAAGTCCTGGATCCCCGCGCCCCCATTCTTGCCTCCGACGTGTGGATACCTCATTCTACACCCCTTGGCCATCCTCATCTGCTTACACTATTTTGGGCCACATAGGGATCTCAGCAGCACCTTGCTCTCTTGCAAGATTAGAAAGTGGCGCGCTTTTCACAGGACTTCTCTAGCTTGCTGCTGGCGCGCGCTGCGTTTTGCAAAATGGTGCTGCCATTACTTTGTGAGGTCCCACCAAAAAATTCCCACACTCCCCCCATACACACATACATCTGCCTCCCCTCCCCCGGTCTTCGCCTGGGCTCTCGCCACACGCCCATCGTATGCAAAACCACCCTACGCTTTGTGCCGGGCTTGCCGGACCTCGTAGAAGGAGAAGTCGATCCAAAGGCTCCGAGCCTGCCCGGCTCCCTGTCCATCGCCGCCATCCCTCCCCACCCCAAGTCCGGTCCTATCTCCCATTACCGAGCGGGGCTTCCCTAATGGGGGGGCGAAGCAGCCCCAATCACTGGATCTCCCCCCCACCTCGCCTGCCATGCTCCTCCTCCGCCTCCCCCTCTCCTAGCTCCCCACGCCGGCCTCGCCGCTTCATCCCCGGCCCAAACGTTCCCTCCATGTGGTTCTCATTACGGATCTCCCAGCCGCGCTCCAGCCACCTTCCCCTTCCCCGGCAGCCGCTGCCTTCCACTCGCGGCCAACTTTGGACCCGCCTCGCCTCTTCTTTCAAGCTCCTGTACTTTACCCCTCACTCCTTCCCCGCCATCCCCGGTTCGCTTCCCCTTCTCGGCCGGCTCTTTGGCCTTCTTCCTTCTTGCTCCCTCCCGACTGCCTACAAATTCCCCTCAAACTTTCTCTCTCACCTCGCTCGGCACCCGGCATACACACATCTTTCGCTTCGTTCTGCCCCCCCAAAGCAGACATACACGTCCCCCTTAGCCTGCCAGGCATCCCCGCCGCAGCCAGAATCTCCTTCCTTCTTCCCTAACTCTCCAAGCCCCTCACTTTCTTCCACCCACCGGCGCCCCTCAAATTCTCCCTGTCCAGTTTCGCGCAAGGCGCTCAAATAGCACCCGGGTTCGAGCCCCCCCAAAGCCCTTCGCTTCTCCCCACACACGTTCCGCTTTCCGAGTCGGTTCCTCGCGAGGCACAACTTACGCGTGATAATTTCCCTTTGTGATAAGTGCTGCGGGTTCCCCTGCTTGCGACGGGACATTGCCCTGGCATTTACACGGTCATCGCCCGGAGAGCTGGACTTAGGTAGGGGGGAGCGGAGGAGGGGGGGAGCAGTCGTCTTCCTCCTCCTCTTCTTCTATGCTCTTCTTGACGGATTTCTTCTTTTAAAAAGAAAATAAAGAACTCAAAAGAGAGCAGCACTTTCCCCCCTTGACGTTCTCAGGATGAGGTTCTTCGTCCAATTAAACAAACATCATAAATGAAGTGGGGAAGGCTTGGATTTTATTTTCATAAGACAACTGTCTTTTTGATTGTTTGGTTTTTGTTTTCCTTTTCCACAGCTTCCAGATCTTTTCTTGAACTTCACCAAGCGCTGACATTTATTTTTCCAGAGTGGTTAGAAGAAAAAGAAGGGGGGAAAAAGCAAAGTGGACTTCTTCCATCAGGAGGGTTTTCTTTTAAAAAAAAAAAAAGGAAAAAGAAATGAAAATTGAATTATATGCATACACGCTCGCACAAAAGTAGAAAAATTGGTATTTGCCCACACGCAGAGAAAAAATGCAACAAAAATACCCTTGCTGAGTTAATTAGAATTCTTTTTTGCTTTGCTTTTTTTAAAGGGATAGCCCAAACTGTGTCTCCTCTTTGCCAGTTCAAGTGCTACTGTTTGAGGTTGTTTTTTTTTTTTTTTTTTTTTTTTTTGCTTTGCTTTGCTCGCACCACTTTTACCAGTGCTTTTTCCCCCCCTCCCCTCGCTTGGCACAAGGTCTTGATAGGAAGGAAGCCCCCCAGTGCTTCTGGGTGAGTGCTGGCTATTACTAGGAGATATATTGCAATGTGAAGATGGCGGAGTCCTGGTTCCCTGGGAGCGCTCAATCTCTCTATGGCTGGGTCTGCCTCCGTACAATGGGATAAAATTCAAGTTCAAGTGCGGACGTGACGTTTAATCTGCACTAGAGACAAAAAAGACCTAGAGAGTAGGAGCACTGGGGGCGACTAGCGGTGGCTTTTTAACATTGTACCCTGCAAGAGAACAAGAAGGGGGGGGAACCACCCTCAAACACACTCCCAGCACACGCGCGGCTCCGATTGCTTAGCCAAGGTTGCCTTCCGCAGAGCCACAGCCAAAACGAGATTCAGGGGGGAAATAAAAAGGGGGAGTAATCCAGTAGACGGGAGGAAATGTCTTTTTTCTTCCCCAAACGTCCCCGCTCCAGTTATGAAAAACAAGCAGCAAAGGTCTCTCAGGTCTTAGGAAGAGGGAGGAGGTGACAAGGACCCGGGCCATCTTCGCCGCCGCCGGCCGCTGGCAGGAGGCCCAAATGGGACGGCCGTCTCCCGGGGGAAGCAGGGTGTAGGTAAAGGGGTTAGTCGAGCCAAGCAGGCTGGCTCCGGAAAAGCGAAGGGGAAGGAAAGAGTTGGAGGTGGCTACGATCAGCTCAACCCGGAGAAGCAGCCGGAATGAGGCTTGCAGCGAGCGCCCAAGGTCCGCGGAATCCATCCTGTCCTTGCTCGATCCACCTGCTCGGAGAGCTTCCAGGCGGCTGGATCTTGGCCTCAAAAGAGATTCATTCACTTCCCCCTTTTCAACTACACGCTGCCTCGCTCTCTTCCCTGCACGCAGACTGGCGGCGGCGGCAGCGGCGGCAGCAGCAGCAGCAGCGGCGGCAGAAGCGGCAATAGCAGCCCGACTCTGCTCAGAACACCTTCGCTGTGTATTTCCAACAGTTTTTACAATAACACAAATATCTGCGTGGGGAAAGAGATATTTCTCTCCCACCCCCTTCTCAATGTGAATCGCGATTGCGGAGGGAGACACGCACACGCACGCCCTACTCTCACTTTCTCCCAGGCGCCTCACCACTTTACGTGAAGAAGGATCCCTGTAGACTCCCGGGGCTCTGCTAGTCCAGACTGGAAGCGGCGTTGACCTAAGCAAGCAGGCTTGCAAGCCAGGTTAAAGCCAAAGGGAGACTCCCTCCTCCCGAACCCGACTCCTGGCGCTTCCACAGCCAGAGCTGGGTAGTTTCTTGGCAGCGGGACAGACGCGCCTTGCCATCGCCTTCAACTTCCTCGTCTCGCCTGCAGGCCTGGGATTCTACCTAACCTTTCAATGGAGACGGTCGCTCAGGCTAATGGGTGTCTTCCACAGCCCCCCTCCTTCATGGAAACATTCCAGCTTTGATCAAGGAGCCAGCATTCACCAGGTGTCTTCAAATAAAGCAGTTTTAAGAGTCCTGCTTTTCAGACGTTCGAAGTAAAGGTACCTGGTAGCAGTGCTACCTGGTCAAAATGACTGCTTCCTTTCCACGGCATGGGAGTGAACTTGGAGCTGGGGTGGGGAGGGTGATAGGGTACATGGCTCCTCCATTTTCCCGAGGGTGTCATATCTCCCTCTCAGCCGAGCCCCCATCCTGGGCTGGACTGCGGAGCCAGCTGATGTCACCAAACGCAGCCAAGCACAAACCCCAGAAGGTATATTCAGTAAGACCTATACATCCCAAGCTCCATTCTGGCACTATGTCCCCCAGTTTCCACGCTATAAAGCGTTAAAAGTGACCGAAACTCCACTTGTTACTGTTCGTATTTTCCCTTGAAATAGGAAGCGGGAGTTAAGGTACCTAATACTTGGCTGCAGCCCAGCCCGGCAATTATGCCCATGTTCTTGGGTCACTCCAGGCTCACCCGTTAGCCTGAATCATCATCTGAACAGAGAAGTCACTAAATAAATGTAATTGACTGCTTGATACAGCCTTTCAATTCGGATTAAACAAGAGTCGCCCCTTGAGCAAAATATATGGCGAACTCTTCCATAAGAGTTCCTGGGACTGTTACCCAGCGGCCTACTACTCAACAGAAAAGCCCCATTTGGGGATGGGGCGGAAGTGTCGCGAAGTGCACCCCGTGCAAAGGATCCCGCCATCTCTGAGCTCGCGCGATTTCATTGGTTCCTCTAAAAAAAATGCAGCCCACCCGAGCCCTGCCACCCAGCATGCCTTGCAACGTCTTAATGGTGCTAAGCTGCTGCCATTCAAGGCACTTGAAAACAGGCCAAGATCGCTGCGACTAATTGAGCTCAAGGAAGTTGTTGGATGGCGGGCTGAAGTGATGAAACTCCTGAACTCGTTCTCGAATACGATATAAAGAGGTTAACGCGCCCAATACCAGGGTTCTCCAACCTTGGCAACTTTAAGCCTGGCGGACTTCAACTCCCAGAATTACCCAGCCAGCTGGGAATTGAAGTCCGCCAGGCTTAAAGTTGCCAAGGTTGGAGATCCCTGTCCTATGCCAAAAGGCAGCAGTCGAATCTATTTTTCCTCAGGTAACCTTACCTGACACTTTGGACTGTTACCACTCTCCCAAACAACTAAGAACAAGCAGTTTCTTCTTTCTTTAGCCCTCATGCTTGACCCTGGGAAGTTATTTCCTCTTGGCTATATTCAGCACTAAATTTAAGCCAACTTGTGGACTCCAGCCGCCTCAGGCTGGAGTCCACCACAAGTTGGCTTAAATTTGATCTGGGACTACTGAAGCGAAAAATGATGTTTCTTTGTAATTTAGAGCTACTGTTGGAAGAGAAATTATCCCTTCCAGGCAGTTTTTAAGTTTCCGTACTCCGCCCATTCATCAGTATGGGTGAGAACGGTGGAAAGACGGCCATTAGCTACGCGCACGTCGATCAGGCTTAACAGACAGCGGATGGCGGGGAGAGAGAGATCTGGCTGAACTTCATTCACACGTTGGCCAAATTCAGTACAGCTTAGAGTTGTGGTTCCTAACTCCATCGCCATGAGTTGAATCATGAAGCTGGGTTCGACGTCATTCTAAGACACAGCTAGATAAGTAGGGATTAGGATAACGTGTTAATCAAGCTTATTTAGTTAATAAACTAAGCGAACACAACCAACCCATGCTGATAAAGTCCCCTGCGTTTCCAAGAGAGATGTAAGCATACTCAAAGGCTATAAGGAGCCTTCCTGCCTTCCTTCCTTCCTTCCTTCCCAGTCCTACTCAATTTAATTCGACTTATTCCAGTTCGACTTAACTGAAGGCAGGTATACTTTTCTATAGTTATTTTTCCACTGTTCCAGCGACGGACTTTGAAAAGTTCTTGCCCCGGCAATGCACGTTTACTCATGATTAAGCCATCATTAATTCAGGGAACTTTCTTCCAGGTAAAGCTGAACAGGACTGAGGTATCTATTTAGCTTCCCTAGCTCCGGTTTCTGGTGTCATAAGCAAGTGTTTCTGCTTCCTCTTATACGTGTCTTCTGGCTTATCTACCCAGCCGTCTAACTTTCTCTGAAATCTGACATCCAAACGCAGCTTCTCCAGATCCAGCTCGCCTCGCCCTACCTTTAACTTAAGTTTGCATCATCACCACCACCCTCCGCGCTCCTTTTAACAGTGGCACCGATGGTGATGCCGGCCCCTCAAGACTTGTTCCCAACCGGGCTCTTCACTGGCAGCCATCCCCGGAGCAAGGGGGTGCCCCGGTGCTTAAGCCGACCTGGCTGGCGCTCGGCCAACCTTCCTCGGCCTACCGCCCAACGGTTTTGCGAGCAGGGCCAGCGACTGCACGCCCGCCTCTTCAGTCCGCGCCCTCTCGCTCCTTTGCAGCTTTTACTCGGGCTTGGCCGGGTTAGGCTACAGAAGAACGAAACTCGGTACCACGGGAAGGGTGACCTCCTCGTGGGAGAGGAAGCAGCCGCCCTGCAAAGGGGGGGGGGGCTGTTTCTCTTGAGATCCGCACGCGCTGTTTCCCAAAGTTGTCCAAACAATCCTTGGGAAAAAGAGGAGGGGGGGCTCTTAAAGGATCCGCTGCTGGGTGTGGGCTGAAGGAGTTTGAAGAGCCTTCAGGCTTTTGAAGGAACAGCAATGGTTCTTATCGCTCGCCTCCCCCCATGCAAAATTTTAAAAAAAATAGATCTCATGTCCTCCCTCCCATTGATTCTTGTTCACCATGAAGGTTTAAAATGCGACAGTCCCATTCGGCGCCAGACTTCGGGGTGGAGAGACTCAAGGTAGTTTCCCAGCACTTAATCTAAGTAAAAAATTAAAATTAAAAAAGTGACAGAAAACGCGGCAAAGCTCAGGAAATAAAATCCCTAGGAAGCCACTTGGCTATGAAGTTCCACGCGTGAATAATTTTCTCGGTCAGAATTTCCATCATAACTTTGCCGAGAATTTTATTTCTTTAATAACTGACACATATTTTCCAGCGACTATGCGTCTACCTTTCTTCTTGAGCCCGAGATATTAGTGACAAGCCATATACATCTCTAAGAGTGAATGTCCTACTTGTTTATATTTACTTACTTATTTTAACACTTACTTGTTTTAAGTATTTACATACTAAATGTCACCTACTCCGTAAAATTTACTTTGCGCTTTCTGCTGAATATATGTGCGTAGGATCCGGTCATAAACAGTTTTACTTTTTAAGATCAGATTAAAATAATGCTTCCTTCTCCTGTTCTACTTGGGATCAGCTCGACAAAAAGAGAAATATTCCTCCTCGTCAACCTTTAATGGGTCTTATGTGGCTAACACCGTGTCTAAACTAGACTCCTACACGTTTCCTTCCGAATCTCCCTTTCTTAAAACATGGGGCGCAATCTCTGAGAATTGACGTTCTCGGGGTTCTCCAGGTTCTAATCATAGTTATAGAAACATGAAGTTAAAAATACCCCTAACGTATACCGCCATCCCCATAAAACACAGCGAATAAAGAAGCGGCTTTGGAGCTCCAGCTTAGAATAAGCAGCGTTTATAAAGAGGAAGAATTGCCAGAATTAACTCCTAGGAAAGACGATTCCGAATTGTGAGGCAAGGGTAGCAACTCTTCGTACGGAGCTAAGATGGGTGTGGTCCTTCGAATGCGTCCCATAAGCTCAAGTTGAAAAGTACGTTAAATCTTTACTATTTTTTTTTCCGGACCATATAACTAAAAAGGTGGTGATCGAAGTCTATCTTGAAGGTGTTGGCTAGTCCTATCAGGAAATTTCAAAATAAAAGAAACGGGGAAAAAAAAACATGTTTGGCTTTAACCCATCAGAGAATAACTTGGCCGCCCCTCTAAAATACCGTCGGGCAGGGAGCTTTCAAAACCGGGGTTGACAAATAAACGACTGGGAAACACACACACAAACTTGTTCTCGCTTCCTTTTGTCCGCCCTCCCAGGGGTCAGCGAGGCCAACTTTCCCCACCTCGGTGCCTTTCAGTAGGGACATGCAACAACCCCATCACACCAAGCCAATGAGGAGACAACCCCCACCCCTCCAGAGCGCCGGGAAGGCGCAGGTTGGTTTCAACCACAGAAGGGGCGATTTGAGTTTTTTGCTTCTCCTGGAATGAGCTCCAGCGGGGGGAGAGGGGGGGGAGAGGGGGGAGAAGGCGGAAACAGAGAATTCCAAAGTGATTTCTCCGTCTCTTCTTTCTCTCCGTCTCTCCCCAGTCTGGCACTTGCGATCATTAACACAAGCGAAAGCTGTTAATGTCTTGTCTCACAGCTCCCCCTTTGGTCTCGTTGCGCTCCGCGTCTCGCGTTTAAAGTCAGATCAATAGCCGTCTCTCGCTAACCTTGACCTATCCCTCGACCCCGCCTCCCTCTGCAGCTGGCCCGTGGTTTTGCCCCCCCCACCCCCACCCCGTATCCCAGCTCACAATCGACGACAGCGGATAAGCTAGGAAGATGCGATGCGTCTTTTCCCAGGGCAGCGGGAGGGGAAAATATATTAATAAATGCCCCTGTTTTCTCCCCTCACCCCTCCCTCGGCCTCTCTTTCAAGCCGCCAGTCACCAGATGAACGCCCTGGCCTAAGAAACTGGATTTTATTTCTAATTGTTTGTTGGTTTGTTTCAGGTTCTTAATTTCTTTTTTATTTCCCCTCCCTGATCTTTTTCTTTCTTTTCTTTTCTCTTTTCCTTTCTCTTCCTCTGGGACACCGATAAGTTGCAAAGGGGGAGGGAGTCGCCGGCAGGCTTTCTAAGCAGCTGCCTGCAAGTCGTGGAAATGACAGTAAAATCTTGGCAAAGGTTTCCAAGACCAAGCGATTCACTGCCTCCCCGCGGCAGGCACTCAAAGGATATTGATAACTTTGAAAGCAAGGAGGGATGTGTGTCTTCCTGTCCCGTCCCCACCCACCCCCGTCCAGCAGTGTGAGGTACTGTGGATGCAACTCAGCAAAAATTGCAAGCAGAGGATGTCAATGCACTCATTGCTTTGGACACGCCGAGGAGTTTTCTTTGGGAGCGGTGAAAACGCTGGTATCACTATACCGGCCGCGGCTTCCTTCCGGGTAGACGCGATTAGGATCCAATCGCAAACCAGCATTTGAGAGAAAGGTAGAATGGATCACGCTGGCATTTAAAGGAGAAAACCTGGAAAGCAAGAATTAAGCGGCGTGGTTTTTAAGCAAGAAAAGAAAGAAAGAGGAAAACCTATCTAACTCTGAATATGTTACATTAGGTATGCTAGATTGAAATGCCAAGCTTAAACCAAAAGTATCTTCCGTTAACCAGAAACTGCAAGAGAGGAACACATGTTGCAGGGGAATGAAAAGTCCCTCAGGTCTCTTCACATTGCCCATGCTTATTTCCAACGCAATCGTGTTTTAGCCAGGATCGAGGCCAATGGAGCTCAAGCCAATGGAAATTTACTCGGGAGGAAAGCCCACCGAGTCCAGGGACGCTTCCTTCAGAGTCAACCGGCCGTGAAATGCCTCTTTTTGAATGAAGAATGAAGTTGGACAGAGGACGAAAGTTGTTCAAGGTTGTTGGACGTAAGAGCGCTTTTCAAAGCGCCTGAAAAGCCTCTGCGAGAATCCGGATATTATTTAGGACCAAGAGCTTTAGGATAGCTGAAAACCCAGCCGTCTTAGAGATCCGACCGAGAACTTCTCGTCGAGAGAAGAGAGAGGTTTCTTTGGCCGGTCCAACGCAAGTTTTGTGACGTCGTGACTTCAGCCTGACTTAGAAAGGAGACACGCACCGCTCCCCTTTTCCGCTTTCCAAGATTGTGGGCGTTGCCGACGCCGCAGCAAAAAAAAAAAAAGGCTGCCCACCTGAATCGAGGGTTCAAAATACAGCTTCGCCAGTCCGCCCTTCGCGAAAAACTTTGCCCCAGCAGCACCTTTCCGCTCAGGGCTAGCTGGTTTCTCAAACACGGCGCATACCAGCCATACCTTCCCATTGTCCCTAGCTAAAACAAATTAGTAGCTACGCTGACAAAGGACTGATGTGACAGCTAACGTGGTTGGAGGGCGCCGGGTTGGGATAAGGCTCGGCTGGTCTGTTCTGTTGAAGCAGAGCCGGGGGTGGGTGGGATGCTCCACGAGTTCAAGGATTAAGGAGCTCATCTGTCATAGCCCCATGCTGGCCTGGACCAGAGGGAAAGGGGGCGGGGGGTATAAGCAGACAGCCATAGGCTCCCTACTGTATGCATAGACTGCGCGGACTAAGGAGCCAGAGAGTCTGGTGGTGGTAATGCTTTCCTTCCCCGGTCTAACACCGTAACTTGTTTTTTGCAGGGCTGCTATCTCAGTCTCTCTCTCTCTCTCTAGTGTAGAGAGACCAGAGAAAGTGGGGGGGGAGAGAGAGACGCAAAGGCGGCGGATGGACCCGCTTGTCGCTCCACCTTGTGAGTAGTTGAGGAAGCGCACGTTTGAAGCGGCCTCTTCCAGAGACGCGCGGTTCTCCGCCGCAAGACTTTCCCGCCCTTGCGCTGACCGGTCCGTTTTCCCTTCCAGAAGAACCCAGAGCAAATACCCTAAATAAAGGGACCCAAGACGGATTTCCAGCTTCCCAACCGCGTCTTGTTCCTTCTCCTCAAAATTTGTCGCCCTCTCTGTTCAAAAATGTAGTGGCACTTTATTCGAGGCTGTAGGTAGGGCAAAAATGCTCTGGGTATCTGATTAATCCAGCTCTATTCCCTAAACAAAATACTGTTTTCAAGGAAATTTCAGACAGGAATCCTAACTAATCACTAAGGATAAGAACAGAAATCGGTGGCTGTTATGTCCACTGTCTGTAACAGCATTCCTGCAAAGCAGGCCAGTTTAACCTTAGAAGGAGAATTTCAGATGCCAAAAGCTGGATGAGAACCAGGCATCTTCAAAAGGGCTGCTCCTCCCCTTCCCCCAATTAATCAGCACTTTGCCAATCATCTGAGACCTTCTCTGCCTTACATTTAACAGAATAACAAAGTTGAAAGGGATCTGGGAGGTCTTCTACTCCACCCCCCTGCTCAAGAAACCTGCTGTTCCACTGCTCAGGAAACCCTATACCATTTCAGACCAATCTCTTCTTAAAATCTTCCAGTGTTGGAGCATTCATAGCTTCTGGAGGCAAGTTGTTCCACTGTTTAATTGTTCTAACTATTAGGAAATTTCTCCTTAGTTTTAAGTTGCTTCTCTCCTTGATCAGTTTCCACCCATTGCTTCTTGTCCTGCCCTCAGGTGCTTTGGGGAATAGCTTGACTCCCTCTTCTTTGTGGCAGCCCCTGAGATATTTGAACACTGCTGTCATGTCACTCCTAGTCCTTCTTTTTATTAGACTAGACATACCCAATTCCAGCAATCGTTCTTTACATGTTTTAGTTTCATTTCAACATTTTATTCCAACAACTTTAGCATACCTGTTAGTTTCAAAGCTTTGGTTTAACTGGTGAATCTGTTGATTGTTTTATAAACTATTGGTTTGTGAAACCGCATTTTTCTAGCAATGTAAGCTGCCCAGAGAAGTACAACTGCAACAATCAGCATGATTGTTTCAAGATAAGTAAATCCTGTTTGTGCCAGGCAGAGATAAGAACTATGAGACAGAAGGGGGGAAAGGTGTGTAAATTCTAAAATTCTCTGTTTCCACTTTGTTAGAAGCAGTTAATATGGTGACTGCCTTACCCCATCATCCTTCTATTTGGAGCTTATTTCCCTGGCCACAGTTTCTTGTACAAATGGTCTTCCTCCATACATTTCTTTCATTGTCTCCCATTTTTCAGATTGGGAACTAAGGTGAACAGGTAGGGTTTGCCCAAGGTCCCATGGGTATATTAAAGCCAACATTCATTCTGATGTTCTGACTACTAAGATACCACCTCATTGATTTTGTTCATGGAGAAAGTTGACCAAAAATTGAAATTTGCATTGTGATTTCTTGACCCCATGTATACTGAAGTGATGACTCAATATGGAACCAGCGTACTTTTCCTTTCTGGTATTTGTGGTTTTAGTGGGGTTGACTGAATCACCAGATTTGAGGATCCATTATTGACCAATCTAATTAAGAGAGGACCAAGTTGGAGAAAACAAGAGAGTGGATGTCCCTTCTGTGCTATATCATCAAGAGGTTCTTTTAATAAGAACTCTTTCTATCCTTCCTTTCTATTTATTTGTCTGGCTTTGGCAGAGATAATATAGACAGACTTACCACCATAAATAAGCCCAAAATTTATCTTGCTAAGTGAGACATTTGTTAAGTGAGTTTTGCCCCATTTTACAACCTTTTTACTACAATTGTTAAGTGAATCACTTCAGTTGTTAAGCTAGTAACATAGTTGTTAAGCAAATTTGGCTTTCTCATTGAGTTTGCTTGTCAGAAGGTTGCAAAAGGGGATCACATAATCCCTGGACAGTGCAACGTCATAAGTATGAGTCAGTTGCCAAGCATCTGAATTTTCATCACATGACCATGGGGATGTTACAACAGCTACTAAGTATGAAAAACAGTCATAAGTCACTTTTTTTCAGTGCTGTTGTAACTTTGAACAGTCACTAAATGAACTGTTGTAAGTCAAGGATTACCTGTATTCAGAAGAGAAATCAAAATGCCCATACATGTATAAATAGTTGCTCACCAAGACTCAAAAATTCTGTTCTTGATAGATAGATACTCACTGTACTCACCCACATATAAATAGCAACACTTTAATTGGCTATTGTGATCTTGTTGCTACACCAGAGAAGCCTTGTCTTCTGCCTTTTGTCCCAAAGACCTGAATTTCAAGGGTATATCAATTTTAGGCTACTGTAAAAGTCCACACAAGAATTTTAGGAACTATAGTTTGATAAGCAAGAATTATTAAAATTCCTCTTCTCTTTCCCCTCACACCCTAAATGCCATTGCAACAGCAATGAGCAATGTAAATATGCCTAAAAATTTAGAAGGCTAGAAATTCTATGCCTTGTTTTTTTGCATATCTAAATTTCTGTTCTTGTTGCTAGGGCATTCTACTTTTAGCAGAACCCAAACGTTTCCATTTGAAAATCTGAGATGTGAGGAAAACTGCAAAAACATACATCTTCAGGATCAATGCATTTATTGTCCCATAAATTTCCAGGGACTAGAGTTAACTTCAATAGGCTGGAGTTAGCCAGTAAAGTTTTGATGACACTAGCTACGAATATATATCAGAATTTGCCAACATGTATTAGATTCTGCATTTCTCCTTAATAAATAAATAAAGCCTAGCTCATACATAGCATTATACGGTTTTTATGCAGCTGAGGGGAAAGTAACCTGTAGGCTGTGCACACACACACACCCCACATCTTCAGAATATAGTGCCAAAATATTGTGGTGATGGCCCCCCCACCACCACAATTAAGGGTGGGAAGGAAAGCTATTTTGTTGTCAAAAATCGGCAACACATTCTTGAAGTATTTTCTTGCCTTGGGAGAAGTTTTAAGAGGGATTGGAAGTGGTTCAATTTCCGGGGGGTGGGGGCTGCTTCTATCCCACCTTTACCTCCACCTAAAATGAGCCAACAAAATTGCTTCATCCCTTCCTGTGACATTATCACAGCCTCCAGTGCTTTTTCAGAAGGTATGAATTAAAATGGTGGATTACTATAACAACCTATTGCTCAACAAGTCAAATTATTCCAAATATAAATCGTTACATAGTTCAGAGCATCAGGGTCTAATTTAAGAATGATGACTTTGAAATCACTAGAACAACTTAGTCAAGAATTTAATTATAGAACAAGTAACAGTACATTTCCTTGCATGTCTACTCAGAAGTAAGTAATTTAGGGGCTTTCAGAATTGCAACCTTAATACAATTATCTGGGCTCAAATAGTCTATTCTTTTAGTAACTGTCACAACATGAAACATGTTTGCATGACCATTTGTGTCCTTTTTTTAAAAAAACAAATTTTATTAATTTTTAAATCCATTTGTGTCCTTCTCCAGGTGACTCATAATGCACCCGTTCTTGTGTACTATGTTATTGTGCATGAGTAATGATACATAAAACACCTACTATCTCTGTAAACTGATAGCGATGAGGACAAATTAAATCTTTGTAGGTAGCCATTGGTGACAGAAAAGCACTTTCACATTACTCAAGAGCCTTCTAGTACATACTCTTGCTTTTCTGTCTGTGTCAATTAAGCCATGAACATCACAAAAAAAATGTGCTCCCACTGGTCTTGTTCATGATCCTTAAAAGTACTTTTCCAACCAGAGAGACTGAAGGGATTTAAAAGAAATGAACAACATTCAAAACATTCAGATGCAGCGAAAACATTTGCAGTTCCATTATTCTTGTCAACCAAGATGAAACACTGAACCTATTGAGGACATCTAACCTGGGAGTGATAATCGTGGATTGAACATTAAGTGTAGCTTATTGTTTGCAAGGAATTGGTAATGGGTGTTTGTTAGTAATGCAGCGTGAATGAATTTAACTAGAGGAATATCATCATTCTTGTCTTTTGGGGAACCAATTATTATTAATCTGTTACAGAGCACTTTAATTGGGCAAAATGATTCAACAAAACTTATTTCCCTCATTCATCCTCTTGACAGCTCTGTGAGACATGTAGAGATTTATTAGTTCCATTTTAAAGGTATATGAAGTACCATAAGGTAAAGACTGAGAAGAACTAATGAAATATGTATCTCAGACAGAATTCACAGAAAGGCTTTATTATTATTTGCAATTCTAACTCAGAGTTAATTTTCTAGCTCTTTGTTTAGAACCACAATACTTAACATGTAGCAGTGTTTACTCAGAAGTAGGATGATCCTATATTCACCTTTACAGACAATTACAGACAATTATATGGTTCCCTCCGGGTATTGCTAAATTACCATCTCCTAGCAATCCTGGTCAGCACAGACTACCCAACTTGGCACAGAAGTGGGGACAAGTTCATGCTGTGACTTATAGTTCAGCACAGTGGTGGGATTCAAATTTTTTTACTACGGTTCTGTGGGTGTAGCTTGTGGGTGTGGCGTGGCGTGGCATGGAGTGACTTGGTGAGCATGGCTTGGTGGACATGGCTTGGTGGACATGGCAGAGGAAGGATACTGTAAAATCTCCATTACCACTCCACTCCAGGGGAAAGGTTACTGCAAAATCCCATTCACTCTCCACCCCACTAACCTGCTTTCTAGCTCCGTTCTCCTGTGCAGGGCAACAAAAGAAGACCCAGCTGATCAGCTGGGACTCAGGAGGCAGAGAATAGAGGGGGGCAGGGCCAGTCAGAGAGGGTATTGGCTAGTTCTCCGAACTACTCAAAATTTCTGCTACCAGTTCTCCAGAACTGGTCAGAACCTGCTGGATACCACCTCTGGTTCCACAACATCTGGAAGGCAACAATTTCTCTAACCCTAGTGTATATAAAGGCATCTTCTACTTAAAGGACTGCTCAGCTGTTTCATTTAAAAATGAAACATAGAACAAGGTTCAAAATTAATGCTCAAGAAGTCTTGGAACCTGAAAGTCAACTGAGTAGATGCATGCATTATGCATTTAACAACCTCCAGTATGGCATGAGCAGGGGTGGGATGCTGCTGGTTCTGCCCGGCTCTATAGAACCAGTAGCTCTGAAGAGCAGCAGACACTGAACCGGTTCTGTATCTGCTGCTGTTTGGCCCAC